>NW_006408536.1:2936220-2983249 GCF_000296735.1 Chrysochloris asiatica
AAAAAAATGGCTAACAGAATGCTAGGAAAAACAGTACTCCAAGAAATTTGAAAACTTACAAAAAATGGACACATTTCTAGAAACACAGTCTATCCAAGCTAATACAACCTGTGCTAGAAAATGTGAACAGACCCATCACAAAAAGAAGAAATAGAACAGGTCATAACAAAACCCCTCTCAACATAAAGAAGTCCTGGCCCAGAAAACTTCCCTAGTGCCTTCTTCCAAACATCACAGAAGAGTCGATACAAATGCTATTCAAATTATTCCAGAACATAGACAAGAATCGGAACCCCAAAACTGATTCTATGAAGCAAGACCAGGCAAGCACACACTGAAAAGCAAAATGAAAGAGCAATATCCCTCATGAAGTATAAAGCATGTGCTTCTTCTCCCAGTGTCATGCTTTGCTTGCTCATCTTGTGCTTGCTGTTTACAGACAAAATGACACAGGATCCAAATCTCTAACCATACATACTAATTCAAGATAGATCAGAGACCTAAATGTGAACTTGAAATTATAAAGATCATCCAAGAAATAATGAGGACAAACTTAGGCACCCTGCTACAAGGCATAAATGTACTATCAATATAACATAAAACATACAAACAGCAGAGGATAAACTAGATGACTGGCCCTCCTCAGAGTTAAACTTCTATGCACATCAAAAGACTTCTCTAAAAGAAGAAGAAGAGAAGCTACAGATTGGGAAAACATTTTTGTCAGTGACATATCACAAAAGGAACTAATTTATAACATTTACAGAAAACTTCAGCAGCTCAATAACAAAAAAAATTTTAATTGGCAGAGGTCATGAGCACCAAAGAAGATATACACGTGGCCAACGAACACATGAAGAAATGTTGATGATAATTATCCATTGTTGTTGCTGTTGTAAAGTGCCATCAAATCAGTTACAACTCATAGCAACCCTCTATAGAGTTTCCAAGGAGCGGAAGGTGAGTTTGAACTGCTGACCTTGCAGTTCAAACAACCTTGTGGTTCAGTGCTGATCCTACACCAGGAAAGTAGGCATGTATTTATTAACTTGGGTGAAGGGAAAGACAATATATAATAGGAGAATGCCAGTGCTACATGGCCAAGGTAAAGAAAGGCACAAGAGTAAAAGGCAACATTAGTAATAACAAACAATATCTACAAGTACATATATAGGTTGTCATGCCAGCCGAATAGATGTGGTGCTCTTATTTACTGTAGGATCAGCATTGGACTGCAAACCACCAAGCCTGGCAGTTCAAACCCACCAGCTGCTCTTTAGAAATCCTTATAGCCTTACTGTGAGTTGGAAATGACTCAATGACACTTAACAATGATTTGGCTTACAGCTGACTCTAGGCCTGAAGGATAGTCCCCTCAGTACAATCAATGATATGGAACCAAAAGAGCAACATTGATCCAAAAATCAAAAGCTCAGAAGGCTCGAAGGTGTAAGAAAAAAGGCACATGTAAATGGAGAATCCAGGGATTAAGAGGGAAGAATGCTATTATATTGAAGGGATTGTAACTAATGTCACAAAACAAAAGCTGTACAAATTGTTCATGGGAGAACTAATTTGCTCTGTAAACTTTCACCCAAACCACAATAAAAAGTTCAAAAATTAAAAAATTAACACTGGGTAAAAACTTTTTTGTTGTTCAATGCTGTGGAGTCAGTTCCAACTCATAATGACCCTGAATAGGGTTTCCGGACTTATCAGAGTCTTTAATTATATCCGTGTCTATTGTGATATTCACAATGTAGCATACAGTTTTATGGAGACATAGAATGCAGCATTTTCCAAACTTCTTTCACCAAACAACCTTTCTCTTTCCACAGCCTACCGCCACCCCTCACCAAAATAAAAGTCATAGAACTACTATTCCAAGGAGCATGCATTGGTATATAAATGCAGGACTATATTATATCAACTACTAAGATGGGAAAATAAACAGATAATGGAGACACAGTTAATAAAATGAAGTATAAACAAACTTCGAAAATCAGGTAGTCGCTATAAAACATTAAATTCTACTTAAGCTAAACACTTTTAAAACATTAAATTCTACTTAAGCTAAACACTTTTAAAACATTAAACTCTACTTAAGCTAAACATGGTAGTCATTACTGTAAAGTATGCATAAGTCATAGAAAGAGAAGCAAGGTTATACAATCAGAATGATTCCATAAATATTATCTGACACACTCAACCATTAGAATTGATGTTTAACTCAGTTAAACAATTTTATATATGGAAGAATCCTTCTACTCTAATCTCTTCAAAAAGGATGAGAGCTGACATTTTACATTACGTTCTCCATTTATCACCACAGTTTCTACAAATTATAAAATACATGAAATACTACAAAGGGTAAGAAAGTCATAGGATAAAGATTAATTTAAATCACTTCAATGTTGTTCTTGTTGTTAGGTGCCATAGAGTTGGTACTGACTCATAGCGACCCTATGCACAACAGAACAAAACACTGCCTGGTCCTGGGCCAACCTCACAATTTTTGCCACACTTGAACCCACTGATGCTGCCACTTTGCCAGTCCATCTCGCTGGGAGTCTTCCTCTTTATCTCTGACCCTCCACATTAATTAACAAACATGGTATCCTTCGCCAGTGATTGGTCCCTCCTGACAATATGACTGAAGTATGACAGATGAAGTCTGGCCATCCTGGCCTCCAGGGAACACTGGCTACACTTCTTCCAACACAAATCTGTTGGTTCTTTTGGCAGCCTGTATATAGTACTTCCAATATTCTCTTCCAACACCATAACACAAAGGCATCGATTCTTCTATGATCTTCCTTATTCACTGTCCAACTCTCGCATGCATATGAGGTTATTGAGTCAGGAGCACCTTAGTCCTCAAGCAGACATCTTTGCTCTTCAACACTTTAAAAAGGTCTTGTGCAGCAGATTTGCCTAATGCAATATGTCATTTGATTTCTTGACTGCTGCTTCCATGAGTGTTGATAGTTGATCCAAGAAAAATGAAGTGTTTGACAACGTGAAGCTTTTCTCTGTTGATAAGTATATTGCTTGTTGATTCCGCGGTGAGGATTTTTGCTTTCTTTACATTGAGATGCAATCCATACCAAAGGCTGTAGTCTTCAATCTTCATCAATAAGTATTTTAAGTCCTCTTCACATTCAGCAAGCAAGGTTATATCATCTGTATATCACAGGTTGTTAATGAGTCTTCCTTTCAGTCCTGATGCCATGGTTTTCTTCATATAACCCAGCTTCTTGGATTATTTGCTCAGCACACAGGTTGAATAAGTATGGTGAAAGAATACAACCCTACCACACACCTTTCCTAATTTTAAACCATTCAGTGTTCCTGTGTTTTGTACGAACAACTGCCTTTTGGTCTAATCACTTTAATGGCACCTGTTAAAATCAGATCAGATGAAAAAACCCTTTATCTTAGTGAGTACAATTCATTCGAATTGAGTGTCTGAGATGTAGATCATTATCTACAAATGGATCTGCAAACTTCTTTGGGTAAATCCTGGAGTTACAGACCACTGATACTGGCCTTTCTCAACCACTTACCCCATCTTGTTTTGCTGAGATTCCCTGTGGGAAAAAGATGGTGCAGCCAGCAGTGTTATATTTCTGCTGAGTCCATGACTCCACACACTGTAATTACCCTCCGTTTCACCTCCCATAATATTATTTCAATCTCTTCGCACACATGGCATATGCAGCCCCAGTTGTAGTCTGCACACAGAAACTTTGAACTGCCTTAAAATCTGGAGTCCTGGTGTTGTGTTCTGGGTTAATGCGCTGGACTGCAATGTTGGTTAGAACTGCAAGGTTGACAGTTCAAGCTCACCAACTGCTCCTTGGAAACACTATATAGGGTCGCTATGAGTCAGAACTGTTTTGACGGCACTTTCTAACAGCAACGACAATCTGGAGTCCTGTGGTGGTGCTATAGGACCAACACTGGACCTCAAGGTCAGTTTGAACCATAATGTCATCAGTTCAAACTCACCAGCCACTCCTCGAAACCCTATAC
Organism: Chrysochloris asiatica; assembly: GCF_000296735.1. Lineage (NCBI taxonomy): Eukaryota > Metazoa > Chordata > Mammalia > Afrosoricida > Chrysochloridae > Chrysochloris > Chrysochloris asiatica. The sequence goes on from NW_006408536.1 coordinate 2,940,256, forward strand.
ATGGTCATTATGATTTGTACTGCAACAACAGCAATGTGGAGTGTGTCCTCCAAATATTTTGTCAATAAGAAATTGAAAAAAAAAAAAAAACTTTATGACTTCAGATTATAAAATCAATAGTTCATTAAAATATTCTTATAGATATTTCCCCATGGTAATTTTGCAAACTTTTATTGAAAACAAAATGTGCTCTTGATCAAATATTCTTTTGCTCCAGCAAAATTAGAATAACTCCTATTATTCAAATTACCAGGTAATTTGATTAAACCAAAGTTATGTTGGGTTAATGGTCACTCTTGCAAAGGCAATTGCGAGTCTCCTATAACCGTTTATTGTTATAATATATAAAGTTCATATTATTTCACTATCATACATTCAAGTCTATTGACTTCAGTAATTCATGCAGCATGTGTATTACCGTAACCCAAATATTCAATCCTCATTCTTCAACAATTCAGGATAAAGTTTGGGAACAATGGTAACGTTTTCACTTCAGTTTGGAATCATTGTATATCAGTATAGCATGATTAAGTGAGATGTAACTATTCCCAAAGAAATTCACTTCTAAGTCTCAAGCATAAAGTCCTGATAAAGTCATGTTTGTAGAAGCTATGCCACTGAAATGTCTCTGCCAGCTATGTAAACTCAGAGACTAAAAGAGAGAAGAGGGGGCAGCTGGGAGATACCCATTATTAGAGTATAGAATGGAGCGCTCACCTATCTTTGTTAACTTCCAGAGACACGGAGATGTCAAAGACATGAGACTGTGACAACAACCACTTTTTAATCTACCATTGCCTCCCAAGTGGGTTGGATGGTTGAGTGGGCTAAAAAGTGTAAGCAATACAGGACTGTGTATACAGAACCAAAAGCCATGAGTCTAATGTGTCGTCCTGTTTGGGGAAAGCTGTTAAAATGCTGTGTAAAATTTCTAAAGATAATTTCTCCCATGACAACTATTTGATTCTATTAATGTATGAATTTTCAAAACATTAGTTCATTTCTATAACTATTCTAAACACATTACCTAGGCTCAGTTTGATAGTTGCTGTTATTGTTAAGTGCCATCGAATCAGTTCCGACCCATAGCAACCCAAGAAGCTTGAATCATCGACTTTGCGGTTCAAACCGACTTTGCAATCCAGCACATTAACATACAGTGCCACACCAGTTCTCCAGTTTGATAGTAAGAGTTCATATTTAGTTGAAAATTTTTTACCAACATCTACACTATGCAAATGATCAAATTTGTAATCAAGATGAGTTGAGAATTACTGATGAAGATACAACTTTGGTGATACAACAGAGCTGGAAATGAGAGATAGAATTTTGCAAGACCAATGGCTTCTTGATTGTGAATACATTTTTCAAGAAAAACATGGACGTCACCATATGAAAAATAGGAGTCAAAAAGACCACATCTTTGGAAAGAAATGAAGGAGAAGGCCCAGGACCAACTGTGGAACAGAAGCCTTTAATTAAGTCATAAGATTTAAACAGATGATTTCAAAGAGCAGCTCAAGGAGACAAAACAAAGTATTATGTAATGAAATATGTAATGACCTGGAATTAGAAAACCAAAATGGAAGAACATATTAGGCATTTCTCAAGCTGAAAGAACTGAAGAAATAACTTCAAGATTCACATTCTGAAGGATGCTAAGGGCAAAAAAAAATTGAATGATGCAGGAAGCATCAAAAGAAAATGGAAGGAATACACAGTTACTGTGTGTGCTTTGTGGTTGGTGTTCAACCATTTCAGGAGGTAGCATATGATGTAGAAATCAATTGTACTGAGCGAAGAAGTCCAAACTTCACTGAAGGCACTGGTGAAAAAATAGGCTCCAGAAAGTAATGGAGTACCAACTGAGATATTTCTACAAGTGGATGCAATGCGGAAGAATTCACATATGTATTACTAAGAAATCTGGAAAACAGATACTTTGCCAGCTGACTGGACAAGATCTATATTTTTTCCCATCCTCCAAAAAGTTGATCCAACAGAACGTGAAAATTATTAAACAATATATTTCATATCACACACAAGAACAATTTCACTGAAGATAATTTTTAAATGGTTGCAGTACTAGATAAATAGAGAACTGTCAGAAATCCTAACCAGACTTAGAAGAGGACATGCAACAAGAGATATCATTGCTAATGCCAGATGGCTCTTGACTAAAAGCAGAGAATACCAGAAAGATGTTTATCTGTGTTGTATCGGCTATGCAAACACATTCAAATGCATGGATCCTAAAAAATTATAGATAATATTCAAAGAATGAGAAATCCAGAACATTTAGTTGTTCTCATGCAGAACATGAACAGAGACCAAGAGGTAGTCATTAGAAGAGAACACGGGGACAGTACATGGTTAAAAATCAGGAAAGATGTATTCAGGGTTGTATCCTGTCACCAGACTAATTCAACCTGTATTCTGAGCAAGTAATCCGAGAATCTGGACCATATGAAGAAAACAATATCAGGACTGAAAGAAGACTCATTAACAACCTGCAATGTACAGATGATACAGCTTTGTTTGCTGAAAGTCAAGAGGACTTGAAGCACTTACTGATGAAACTCAAAGACTTCAGCATGGATTACATCTCAACATAAAGAATAGAAAAATCCTCACAATTAGGCCAAACAGCAACATCAAGGTAAACAGAGAAAATACAGAAGTGTCAAATGCGTTAGTTTTCTTGGATCGACAATCAATGTTTATGGAAGCAGTAGTCAAAATAATCCAAAAATGAACTGCTTTGGGCAAATATGCTGCATAAGATTTCTTTAAAGTGTTAAAAATCTAAGCAACCATTTTGAGAACTAAGGTGTGCCTTATATAAACCATGGCCTTTTCAGTGTCCTCATATGTATGCGAAAGGTGAGCAATGAATAAGGAAATGTGAAGAGCTGATCCCTTTGAATTCTGGTGGTGGCGATGAATGTTGAATACATACAGTGCCAGGAACATGAACAATCCGTCTTGGAAGAAGTACAGTCACAGTGCTCCTAGAAGGGAAGACAGTAACTAACACTTTGCAGTATGTACTTCAGACATGTTATAAGCAGGGCCTTGTCCCTGGAGAAGGCTGTCATGCCTGGTAGAGGGTTAGTTAAAAAAAAAACAAGGAAGACCCTCAACGAGGAGTGACACAGTGGCTGCAACAAAGGGCTGAAACATAGCAAGGATTATAAGGATGCTGCAGGTTTGGGCAGTGTTTGATTCTGTTGAGCATGAGGTTGCTAAGAGTTGTAACTATCTCTGACACAGAACAAAAACCAACACCACAAATTTCAGTGGGCTGAATCAATTAATTTATAGAGTTCTTTCTATGTGCTAGCTTCTGCTCTTGGCCCTTTACATGGATTGGTTTGTTTTAATTCTCAAAGCAAGCCTGGATGTCAGTACTATTACTTTAAAAATCGAGACATACTCATAATATATGGCAGAGTAGAAAGATTTCTAGAATAAATAGACGAACAGAATCATCCTTTTTTATTCAACAGAAATGAGACGGTTATTAAAATAATAAGTGCAGTGAATCATAGGAACTTGTCAATCACGGATATTTGCCCCTTTAGAACAAGGCTTTTATTTGCTTAGGAGCCCTGGTGGCACAATGGGTTAAGCATTGGTCTGCTATCCAAAAGGTCAGCCATTCAAATCCACAAGCTGCTATGTAGAAGATATGCCGATCTGTGCCTGTTAAACCCTACGGGGCAGTTCTACTCTATCCTATGAATCCCTAGGAGTCTGAATTGACTCTGTAAAAGTGTGAGTATTCATTTATTTAAAACAGCTTCTATAAACTGAATTGATGGGTAGGATGAGGGTGAGGATGGAGTTACTCCCAAATTCATTTAAGATTTTATAAAAGCAGACCAGGGATGATTTGGTCACTATAGCACCTGAGAATGTTACCTTTACTTTTAGTTCCCTGGTTTTCTCTTTGTTCTTTGCCACTTCCTTCTATTCCAACTTTATTAGTCTTGAGTGGTTTTTTGTTGTTTTTTCCATTTGTTTTAATTTCCCAGGCATTAAAAATACAAGATGAAGTCACAAATTATCCACACTCTGGTTTTATTTAAATGCTTATCCACGTCCACAGCTGATGACAACATTGAACATGCACATGAAATGATTCCGTTGAATGAACGAGTGACAGTGGATAATGTGGCAAATAATTTGTATATCATCCATGGCTCTGTCTATGAAATAATCCATGACAGATTTGGGTTTCAAAAAAGTTTGTGCGAGATGGGTAATGAAACAACTCACGGAAGATACTAAACAGAAGCATTTGGATACCTGCAAACAAAATCTGGACCGATACTCAAAGGAAAGCCAACGTTTTTTAAAAACAGTCATCTTAAAAATAATCACTACTGGTGCTGAGACATGGATTCATCACTATGAGCCTGCGAGTAAATGGCAGAGAATGGAATGGAAACATCCTCAATTGCTGACCAAGAAAAAGTTCAAAAGTCAAGCATCAGCTGGAAAATTGATGCTTACAGTTTTCTGGTATTCTGAAAGGACACTATCAGGAAAAAAGTTCAACAACCAACAGCACTCCTTACATTGAGATGCTCACAGTAGAGCTGCAGTCTAAACTTGGGATTACATGCAGAGGACTGCTATCCAAGGGCATTGTGATCTTGCATGACAATGCACATCCACACACATCTGCCCACTCTGTTAACACTTACGCAAAAACTTCCTTTGGAGGTGTTAGAACATCCTCTTTATAGTCCTGATGTTGCTCCATTACACTTTCACCTGTTTGGTTCCCTGAAATTAGCCCTTGGAGGACAAGATTCCCCTCTGATGAAGAAGTGAAGACAGTGGTACAATCGTGGCTCACAGCTGAGCCTCAAACATTTTTAATAAGGGAATATGAAAGCTTGTTGACAGATAGACAAAGTACATTGAAAAGCAAGGCGATCATGTAGCAAAAAATATGTGCCTTTTCTAAAAGTTAATTAAAATAGATTCTACAGCCAGAGTGCAGATAATTTTTGACTCACGCGTGTGTGTGTGTGTGTGTGTGTGTGTGTGTGTGTGTGTGTGTGTGTATGATTTTAATGATTTCTGAAATGGATCTTGAAATCCTCTGGGGGAAAACAACACAAAATTTAAGCCAAGAAAAGAAAGAATATCATAAAATTTCACAGTTTATGAATATTTCCCTGTGACCTTCGTGCTTCTATATGTTTTAGTTCACTTAGCATTCTCATTGTCTTCCGTTGTGGATTTAGATATAAAGATTTCTTTTTTTTTTTTATTGCAGTTAAATCAATTTACGTCAAAACTCATTCCAATTAAAGTCAGTGTTTTAAAGTGATGAGTTATTGAGGGGTATAGAAAATGTGTCCCAGTATAAGTAGGAAAACAAAAGCCTTTACTCCAAATAAAAAAGCATAAGGGATTTTAATGGAATGGAAATTTTTGGAAATAACAACTTGGGCTTGTAGCTTTGAACCTTTACGAAGATTTGGAAACAAGCCATCAATTAGTGAACAGCTACAAGAAAATCCAGGTGGTAATCAATAGTGCCTGTAAGAAGTACATTTTATCAGACCCTTTTCATTTCATTTTATGACAAAAATGATAGCCTAATCGACATTAAGAAAACCATACAATCTGAGAGTTCATGGTTCTTCTGATATGCTGATCAAATCCTCTTATACCCTATATGTGAATCTGTCAAATCCCCTGGGGCTGTTCCTTTCTCAAATAGTAAAAAAATACAGGATAGAGGAAGAAGAAATGTACTTAAGACTTATTATTTCTTTAAAGTTTAAGTTAATGACAGACCACTAATAAATAAACATGATTTTGACTAGAATTAGTAATAATAATGTCTTTGAGATGTTTCAAGTGTAATACAGCTTACAGGCTGGTGTTAAGTGGGGACCTGGTCAGTGAAATTTCTCTCACTAAGACTTTGCTGTTTGCCTAAGCTTCCTTTCAGCCTTTAATTCAGTAGAGATCTGGGTATGATCACTGAGGGTAGTTACTACCTCACTATACTGTCAGTGTTTCTAACTTAGATATGAAAATATCTCACAGAATTGGGCACCTTTACAAATCAAAGTGGCTTGCATTTAAGAGTGAAATCTGATGGTGACCCCTGTATACACATACAGTGTCTTTGACCTTTACACTTCCGTGGCCTTTGGAGGCTGGCTGAGCTGTTGGCTTCACAGGGAAACTCAGCAGGGCAAAGGCCTGTTGATAGCTTTTATCATTCTGTTGAGAATTTAGAAACATGTTTATTATTTATAGAGCTAGGTTTCAAAAATGTGGTTATGCTTATTTTTTATTAATTAACTTTAACAAATGAATGCACATGTTTATATGCACAATGGGGAGATGGTATTTCATTTACAGGAAGAGATCCTTTAACAGCTAATTTTCTGAGAGAAAATTATGAAACTAGTTTTTATAAGTGCTGTTTTTGGTAAGTGCTGTAGAGTCAGTTCCAACTCATAGTGACCCCATAGGGTTTTCCAAGGAGCAGCTAGTGGGTTTGAACTGCTGACCTTGTGGTTTGCAGTCCAGTGCTGATCCTTGTGGTGGTGATATGCCACAGAGCCGATTCCAACTCTTAGCAACCAGCTGTAAATCTTTACAGAAGCCCAAATCCTCTACTGACCTTGAAGTTTGAAACATCTTGTGCTGATCCTTAGGTATTGTAAATACCTGATATTTATTAAATGCCTACTGTATACTAAGCTATACTGAGTCTTTTACACATACGATCTCTTTTAAACCTCATTTAACCCTGTGAATAGTTTCTTTCCTTTTTTTAGGTGAGAAAACAGACTACAGGGTTAAAGTCAGATGTCCAAAGTCACGAGAGTTCAAATGTAAATTCAAACAATGGTCTCCAGAGTCCCCGTCATTAACCACCACTACTCTGCTTTCCTAAGGAGCCCTGGTATTCCTATGGAATAAGCACTGGGTTGCTAATCTCAAGGTGGGTAGTTCAAACCCAACTGCCACTCTTTGGAAGAAAACCGAGCTCATCTGCTCCCATAAAGATGCAGACTCATAAACCCTAGGAAGCAGCTTTACTCTGTCCTACAAGGTCAAGCACAAGGAGTCAGAATTGCCTGAGTGGCCAGTGGGTTTGGTTTGACCTAAGGGTCACCGAATTGGAATGGACTCAATGGCACCTAACAGTAACAGTACAAAATTGTAGCTTCTTGTTGTTGTTAAGTGCCATAGAGTCATTTCTGATTCATAGTAACCCTGTGTAGGGTACCCCAGGAGCAGCTGGTGGGTGTGAACTGCTAACCTTTTGGTTAGAAGTCCAGTGATCATCCTACAGCACCACATCAAAACTGTTTGTAGCTTAAGGAGGCCAATATCCCAAATACTACAATTTTTTTTTTCTCATCATAAATGTATTATTGTTGTTGTTGTTAAGTGTCTGAGTCAGTTCAGACACATAGTGACCTTGTATAGGGTTTCAAGGAGTGACTGGTGAATTTGAACTGCCAACCTTGTATTGTGGTTCAAACTGACCTTGTGGTCCAGTGCATTATCCCACAGCACCACACCAGGACTCCAAATTTATTATTAGTAATAATATATTACTAATTAATTTTGTTTTGTGCCTTTGTGTCAGTTCCAACTCATAGAGACCCTGCATAGGTGGGTTTGAACTGCCAACTTTGTGGTTCACCAGTAGAGTGCTTCTTCTATAGCACCACACCAGTAATGTTTAAAACCCTAACATGTATTACCATACAGGTCATATGTGGCCCATTACCACTAGCATTTTATACTCCAGGTTTTATTTCCCACTATTATTGGAGAGTCCACTCACTGCACATGATGACACTGGAAATCATACTTTTTGAAAGATCCATATTCTAATTAGAAGTGCAAAAGAGTTTTTGACTAGTAATCTTATGATGAGAGTCATGGTGTGGCTCTATGGGAAAAGTACTGGATTGCTAACCTACAAGGTTGCTGGTTCAAACCCACCAGCCGTTCCTCAGAAACCCTATACAAGGTTGCTATGAGTTAGAACCAATTTGACAGCACTTAACAATAATGACAATAATCATATAACAAAAGATCAAAATATTATTTTATTTGAAAAGGTCTCATCAAGATTTAAATTGTGTAGCCTTGGTGGGGCAGTGGTTAAAGCACTCTACTGCCAACCGAATGTTTAGTGATTCGAACTCACTAGCTACTCACTGGGAGACAGATGGGGCAATCTGCTCCTAAAAAGATTGACAGTCTTGCAAACCCTATGCGGTGGTTCTACTCTGTTCTATAGGGTCCCTATGAATCAGAATTGGCTTGACATCAGTGCACTTTGTGGTTCTTTTAGTGATTTAATGACACAGCTGCTAAACGCAGAAGTTGTGTAGCTGTGTTGTGCTCTCTTTAATTCCAAAAATATAAAAGAATATTACAGATGGAACTCCGGTATTTTTGTCTCCTGATTTTTCCATTTGGTCCATTTTCAGATCATTTACTTTGTGGAAACTGAATTCAAAATATATTTGATATTTTGTCAAGGTACGTATTTTAAGCCAAAAATAAATAAATAAAACCCACGGGGGCCCAAAGGCCGTCTATATAAGAACCCAAGACATATGGTGAATTCTTTCTATGAGCTATCAACGTGATCTTTTAGGAGAAAGTTGCTCATAGATGACCTTTGTGTTTTCTGTAGATGAAGTTCTGCCTTCTCTATTCCTGTGATCAGAGGAAGAGGAAAAGTTGAGAATGAGCATCAGTTAGTACCAACTCAAAGTTTGGGAGCTAAAGAAAATTTCTGAGGACCTAATGCTTCTGTAATGTTCTGTGCCAGCCTATATTTAACTTGTGTTGAAAAGCCCATGTTCTCTCCGAGTTAAAATTAATCTGTCTCCATGGTGAGTTCTAGCAGAGCTATGGCTGGTTAGCTCCGAGTGAAGAGTATGGCAATGATAAAATCAGAGACCCTTAGAACACTGACTTTGGTTCCTTGGGCTGAGGTCACTTTTCAACTACAGTCTCACATGTAGGCAAACTCCATAGACCAGGATGGAACTGGGCAAGGTGATGCAGATGGGTCAGCACAAATCAGCTACCTTCCCTAGAGAAATACCTCAGAGATCTTGCACCTACTTGAGGCACTTCAGTGGAGCTGAGCCGGAACAAATTTGATGGCATATCATAACAACTGCGTACTGGTGTGGCAATGTAGGTTAATGCATTGAATTGCAAAATTGGTTTGAACTGGGGATCATTACTTTCCCCAGGATTTGAAAACCACATCCCTTACTTTCCATTGGCAAAATAGATTTTCAGAACGTATCTGGTTTCTTGCTTCCAATTATTGAATCTTAAGTAAAGGATGCAGCACAGGACCCAAAGTCATGAGAGCTATTTTCTAATTCCAATTCTGTTACTAATTAACTGTCATTTTGTTTATGTCTAATTGTAAAATAAAAGCAGCGGGTGCGGTTATATGTGCACTGAGCGTTTGTTCTCATTTCTCTGCTGGTTCTTATTTCTCTTCTCTCCCTACACTCACAACACATCTAAAGCATACAACAAATTCATATGACTAGTCAAACCCTATACATAGTTAAGAATTGCCAATCGAATCTAGACCAACCCCTGATTTTTCAAAGGCACAAAGAAAAATGTTAAGTGATTTGCCCAAGGTGTAGCTGATAGTATCTGCATTGAAACAAGCTTTCAGGTTTCCAGGTTCTGATTTGAAGTAATATAAGATTCAATTTTTCCCCAGTTGAAGAGAAAACCTTCCATACTGACTACAAGGGATTGCTACAAGATGAAATGAGATAGTACGTATTTTTCATAGGTAATAAGTATCCGTCTTCTTCAACTATTCCCCTCTAATGCCTGAAGCTATATCTTTTTATTCTGTGGCTTTTCTCAGAAAGTTTTCTCTCCTTAGAGTACCTCGCTTCACCATTCACGCCCAAGAAAATACTCACAACCATCAAAAGCCCTAGAGAAGACCTTCTAAATATTTTCTTTGTTCCCCTTCTTTGTCCACCTCCCAATTTAATTGGGCATCACCTTTAGACTCAGGCAGAGAGGTCCCTGCCCTACCCCCACCTACCCTGGCTCCTCCAGACATCCTTATCATGCCCATGTCCATGGGGCAAGAAGTCTAGACCAAAGCAATGAAGTCTGCACACCACCCAAAGCCTTTGTCTCCTACCTTCCTGACCAAAGTCTGGTCCCTAAAAACTTAAAATGGCATGCTAGAGAGACCCTGGGCCAACGACTAGGACCTCTTTGGTCATCTTCCCTTGGTTGACTTCCTGTAGGTGTTTGTATGTGCTTCTCTACATCCAAAGGAAGGTCAGGGCACAGATGTTTGTGAGGCAGGTTGTAGGGATGATACCTAGAAGTTGAATATATGAGCAGGATGTATGTGAGGCCCGTCACAGTGCACAAGAGACAGAAGTGGGAATCGAAGAGATATCACCCACATTTGGAAGATCTCTTTTTATTCTTGTCCTGAACCCCACAAATATTAGAAGTGAGCCTACTTATTAGACTCCAAATCTTTCATACTTTGGACATACTATTAGGAGAGGCTAGTACCCTTGGAGAAGGACATCATGCTTGGTAAAGTGGAAGGTTGTAGAAAAAGAGGCAGCCCCCACCCCCACCCCCCAACAAGAAGAATTGACATGTTGGCAGCAACATTAACAAGTGTGAAGTCAGCACAGGACTTGGCAGTGTTTCCTTCTGATGTGCAAAGGGTCATTATGAGCAACTAACAATAAGGAGTCAGCAAACGTTTTCTTACAGGGGCAGATTTTAGGTTTTGTGAACCATTAATGTCTGAATTACAACTTTTCTTGTTTATTATCCTGTTTATGTTACAACAATGACTGCTGTTGTAACATAAAGCAGCCATTGTTGCTGTTAAGTGCCATCAAGTCAGTTCCAACCAGATAGCGACCCTGTATAAGGGTTCCGAGTAGCAGTTGGTAGGTTTGAACCACCGACCATGCGGTTCAAACTGACCTTGCGGTCCAGGGCATTATCCGGCAGCGCCGCGGGGATACCTAAGTGAAAGGGTGTCGCTGTGAACAATAGACCCTTCTCTACGAAACCAGGTGGCAAGTGAGTTTTAGATTGCTGACCCCTGAGTTATCTGTACTTCTCATTCCAGGCTCTTACTACATCCAACCTTGGGCACTCTAGGATAAGCACTGGACTGTTAACCATAAGGTTAGCAGCTCAAACCCACTATCCGCTCCTCGGAAACCCTATAAAGCATTATTAAGAGTCAGAACTGACTAGCTGGCACTTAACAACAATACCTAGTTTGAGTACATGAAACTCTTTGTGGTTTGACAAGATGTGTATTTTGCTGGTACTAAAATAAAACAGCTTTTAGCACAAGACTACATTTTGTGTTTAAAGCAGGAGTAGGAAAAGTTGTACTCTACAGACTGTGTTGTTGTTAGTAAGTGACATTTGAATTGAATCCAACTCATTGTCGGACCCTGTAACAGGGTTTTTGAGGGGTACCTGGTATGTTTGAACCTCTGACCTTGTGGTTCCAAGTCCAGTGCAGATCCTACAGTGCCACACCAGAAATCCATTCAAACTGTTCTTGTTAAAAGCCTTTGAGTCAATTCTGATGCATAACGACCCTGTATAGGGTTTCCAAGGAGCAGCTGGTGAGCTTGAACAACTGACCTTACAGTTTAAAAGACTTTGCAGTCTGACGCATTAGCCCACAGCGCCACAGACTGTAGGTGACATGTAATTGCTACTTCTACTCTACTAACCAGGTCATTACTTTGTTTCATGATTGGGCCTTTAAAGTATGGCACGTATCATCTCTTTACGTTAGTGCTTTAGCAACATTTGTGTTAATGAATGGTTATTAAAGTCTGCACTTTAGGAAATATTAAGACAAAGAAGACACATGCTTGTCCTCAGAGCTGACCATTTTATGGAGTAAATTGTAAACAACCTCAGAGAAGAGACTGTTTTATACCACTTTGTACCTCTATCACCTGACACACAGCATGCCCAAATAGCTGGGAATTCAATAAATGTTAGTTTACTGCCACTATTGAATGGAGCTCTGGTAGCGTAGTGGTTACGAATCGGGCTGCGAACCTTAAGGTCAGCGGTTCGAAACTACCAGCCGCTCCACGGGAGCAAGATGAGGCTTTCTACTCCCGTAAAGATTTACACCCTCGGAAACCCTGTACAGGGTCGCTATGGGTTGGACCCGACTCGATGGCACTTAACAACAACAACAACAACAACTACCACTATTGAGGGTCAAGAGATAGAAGGGAAAAGAGGGCTACTTAAAAAACAACATACCCCCACTAAGCACTTGGCAACTGAAATTCATTTCCTCTGCTGCTGAAATGTTCAAACTTTAATAAAATGATGACTTATTATTATTATTATTATTTTAGATTTTATTGTGTGAAATCATCCTCATCAAATATTTGGTAGGGTGAGCAAGAACTCCCCTTTTCCCAAAAGAAGTTAAGCAAGCCTTATGTAAGATAGAATCAGTTCTTGGGTTGTGTTAAATGGTTAGCTGCTCAGCTTCTAAATGAAAGGTTGGACGTTTGAACCCAAGGAGTCCTGCTGTGATGCTGTAGGATAAGCACTGGACCAGCAAGGTCATTTGAATCTCAAGGTCAGTGGTTCAAACTCACAAGCTGCTCCTTGGATACCCTATACAGGGTTGCTGGGAGTCCGAAACAACAAGAACAGCATAGGTACGTGAGAAAAATAATGCCTGGTGATCTGGTTCCTAAAAATCCAAACACGTGGGGTCACCATGGACCCCATAGTGACTCAGAATGGACTCAATACCAACTGGTGTGGTTTGATTTTCTTTTAGAATGTGAGAAGGAGCACTGATTCAAGTATACTTCTACTTGCATTCACACAAAGTGGTGAGGTGGGCACAGTTTTGTTGTCTGTTTCATCTGACCTGCTCTGACATCCTGTGGAAATGCTGAGACATCCAAAGATCTCCTGAACATGCCCCTTAGCTGTCACTGTGTTCTGAAGAGCTCATGACTCTCTCTTCATCCATGCTCGACTCTCTCTTCATCCATGCTATTCAATGTGAAGCCTTTGGACCACTGGGATCATCCCCTGGGAGATTCTTAGATATGCAGAATTTGGATCCACCCAGATCAACTGAATCAAAACCCCTTGGTGATCCATATGCAATTCAAGTTTGAGAACACAGATCTATAAAGCCAGCAAAGCCTTCAGCTCTCTATCCTTCGCCAAATGAAGGCAAAAGATACAGCAATACTAAAATACTTCCCCCTTTGTCAACTTCTTGCTAAAACAGCAAATAAGGTGAAAAATTTTGGTGTTCATTCATCTTGAACCACAAGTCACAAAATAATGCCCATTGCTAGCAACACACTTTACATGTATAACTGTCTCCTTTACTAGAAAGCACTGACAAAGTCAATTCCGCATGGATTTGCTTCCCTGCCTTAGTCCTTATTGGCCCTGGGATGCATTCACCTTCACTGCTGGCTGTGGCAGAGTGCCCAGGTTCGCCACTCAAGTACAGGATCACCAGCAACAAGATACTGGAAACTAGCCAGTCTCCCAGCCTTTCTCATCATAAAGTAACATGGATGGGGGAAGCACATGAGAGGAAAGGGCAATACCAGGATGTCCCATCAGCCTGCTGTACAGAAACTGAGAGAATGAAGTCAAGGAGGCAAAGAAAGAAAGAAAAGCAAAAAACAGACACGGTGGAAAAACAATTTTGAACACTGTCATCAAGCCAAGTACTGTTGGGAAAAGTCCTATCAGTGGAGAATATACAACAACCAAGAATGTTCTGGCAGGCCATAAAACTGACTGGCAGAGCTTCAAACAGCTTCCAATTCTGCACACTAAAGTTGGCACCCACAACTGCACGAAATCCACAAGTGAAGATTTTTTTTCATTGAGTCAATCAATTATCAACTGTTCACTAGACTATATATATATATATAGTTTTTTTTTTAAGAAAAAAAGAAGTTATAGCATCTTGGAGCTTATAAAGGTTCTCTTCTATGAGGGGAGAGAGACAGATACATGATTTGAATGCAGTAAAATAAATGCTTTAAAAGGAATATGTAGTCTGATCTTGGAGGATGTGACAACTGGAGTGTGTTAGCAGAGCCTATCAGGGAAATTGGAAAAAGTTTAACAGAGGTAGTCACATCTGAGGTGGGTATTGAAGGACAAATAAGAGTTTTTCTGGGCAGAAATTGTTGTTAAGTGCCGTGGAGTCAGTTCTGACTCACAGCAACCTTGTACAGAGTTTCTGAGGAGTCGCTGGTGAGCTTAAACCACCAACCTTGAAGTTCAAACTGACCTTGCAGTTCAGTGCTTGCTTATATCCTACAGAACCACACCAGGACTTCAGGGAGAAATCGTTGTTGTTAAGTGCCATTGAGTCAGTTTCGTCCCATAAGTGACCATATATAGAGTTTCCAAGGAGTGGCTGGTGAGCTTGACTTTGCAGTCCAGTGCATTAACCCCCAGTGACACACCAGGACTCCAGGCAGAAATAAGTGAGAAGCAAATACTGGAGGGTGTATATATGTATGGATATGTGTGCGTGTGTTCAGTACATCATGAAAGAATACACATGCTGAGAAGTCATTTTGATGAGATAAATGATGCTGAAAAATAACCCTGGGACCAGATGGCAAAAAAAAAAAAAAAGTCTTTCATGCAAACCCTTTTACAGTTAAGGCTGCAAGCACCCAGGATTTACAGGAGGGTTCAAACAAAGGAACAACGCTAAGATAAGATTGAGAAAGATTACTTTGCGTATCTGATAACAGTAGTTGTCTTAAGTTGTCACCTCTGGGTCAAAAAACAAGCCCAACAATAACAACAGCAGTGATATTGGAGAGTTAGAAAAAAACAAGAGGGTAAAGGAAAATGTATAATCAGATCCGCCTCTCAAAGGGATATTGGATATTCCAGTATTCAAGCAGCTACTTTGTTCTCACCAGTCAATAGCTTTTCTTAAAGCAATGATAAAGGAAGCCTTGTTCATCATTGCAGCTGGCTAGATGTGCCCAAGTTACAATTTCCCCAAACTCAATCACTACATTTTTCCTCTATTCTACATTAAGGACTATTACAATTTACATTTTATATCAGACTCAAAATTAAAATATGTCATTTATTTAAAACCACTCACATTTTCATATCAGTTTGCATTTAGTACTGGCCATTGTGTGTGACTTTTATTTCACTCTTTTCAGAACTGGAAAAAATCATCACTTGTAGAAGTTGCATTCTGCTAAACCACTTTTGTTTTTTCCGAATCATTTAGTATCTTCTCTCCTTTCTTCATTAAAATGCAGATCTAAATGATGTCCATTTTGGGCCTTTTAAATTTTGGTCCTAAAACTTGCCAATAAAATGGAAGTGAAATGTTCTTTTAAAATAGGTTTTCTATCTCAAATCACTTAGACCTTTAATTGCTCTTGTCTGTTAAATTTGTTTAATGATAATTACAAAACAATATATGCAATCTGACTACTAGGGTTCGGCTTGTGAAAGTTATGATTCAGACATACACATTTTATAATCACCCAAATCTCACATCTTGATAGTAGCCTTGTTTTAAATAAATTGGGTCATGAACCGCAATGATGACTCAGTATCTGAAGATTAAAGTAAGTGGTAAATATTAAGGTAAAGCATTTCCCTGAATACAGAAAACAGAAATGAGGATATAATTATATCTATTTATAGGTTATTAAAATCTAAATAACACATTAAGTAAAGGGCCTTTCAAGAACAACGTCCTCAAAGTTTCCATAGTTTGAAAGGCCTGTGATTTCTGGTAGTCTGACTATACAGAAAGTGTCTCCTATGTGTAATGGTGCAAGTCAATCAATGGGACAACCCAATCAGTTGGCATAGTATTTGTTGTTGTTGTTGTTAAGTGCCATCGAGTTGATGCCGACTCATAGGGGCCCTGTATAGCATTTCTGTGGAGCAGCTGGTGAACTTGAACTGCTGACCTTGTAGTTCAAATTGATCTTGCAGTCTAGTGCATTAATCCAAAGCTCCACACCAGCCATAGTATTGTTGTTGTTAAGTTAAGTGCCGTCGAGTCAGTTCCGACCCATAGCGACCCTGTATAGGGTTTCCGAGGAGCAGCTGGTGAGCTTGAATTGCCTACCTTGCAGTTCAAACGGCTTTGCAATCTGGCGCATTAACCCACAGCGCCACCCCAGGACTTTAGGCATAGTATGTTGTTGTTGTTGTTAAGTACCGTCGAGTCGGTTTCGACCCATAGCGACCCCGTACAGGGTTTCCGAGGGTGTAAATCTTTACGGGAGTAGAAAGCCTGATCTTTCTCCCGCGGAGCAGCTGGTAGTTTCGAACCGCTGACCTTAAGGTTCGCAGCCCGATTCGTAACCACTACGCTACCAAAATCATGATCTGCATCCTAGTGAAGTGAGTAGTCATCTAAGATGCAACTATAGGTCTCCTCACCAAAAGAAGATAATCAAAAGCTTAGAGAAGAAACAAGTCTACAAGAACTACAACCTCATCTACCCTGAGACCAGAAGAACTAGATTAGATGATGCCCAGCTACCATCATTTACTATTCTGATAGGAGTCAACATTTTGGTTTGGGATAGAATGGGAGAATAATGTGGAGCAGAACTCAAAATCTATTATTTAAAAAGCCAAACAAACTGGAACAGTAGAAGCCAGAAGACTCACTGAAACTATCGCCCTGAGATACTCTCTGAACCTAGAATCATCCTTCAGCAAAATAGCAAAGTGGCCACAAAACAAAGGAAATGACTTGTAAAATTGGTGCCTTACTTAAAAAAAACATCAATATGAGACCAAAAGGTCAACAATTTCATTTCACAAAAGCAAAGATGAGAAGATTAGGGAGCAGGGAACCTAGAGTACTGGAAATGGAACAAACTGAACACAATTCAAGAGAATGTTCACACATTATAATAAAGTAACTTTATAACAAAGACAGCTAGTGTCACTGAACAATCTCTGCAGAAAGTGTCAAATGGAAAGCAAATTTGCTGTGCATTATTTTCACCAAAAACTCAATAAAATTTATACATAGATAGAGTCAGAGTCAGAGTCAGTTCTGGGGAAGTGCTGTTGGGTTAACACACTGGACTGGGAACCACAAGGTCCGTGGTTCAAACTCACCAGCTGCTCCTTGGAAACCCTATACAGGGTCACCATGGGTCAGAACCAACTTGATGGCACTTAACAACAACTATATAAGGAGCTCTGGTAGCGTTGTGGTTACGAATCAGGCTGCGAACCACAAGGTCAGCAGTTCGAAACTACTAGCTGTTTCGCGGGAGAAAGATTTACAGCCCGCAAGATTTACAGCCTCAGAAACCCTGTACAGGGTGGCTATGGGTCGGAACCCACTCCACGGCACATCACCACCACCAGCACTTTCAATATACTCATAGCCTCATGGTACGTATGCCTACCAGCTCTATTTCAAAAATAACAAGAATTGGACTTCAAATCAAAGAAGAAAATACATTCACTCCACATAGCACTAGATCCTGTGACTACTCTTATGTTGTTCTTGTAAAGTGCCATTGAGTGAGTTCTGACTCATAGCGACCCTGTATCGTGTTCTCAAAGAGGTAAGTTCAAACCGACTTTGTGATCAAGTGTGCTTTATCCCACAGCACCACAACCACAATTTCAAAACGAATCAACATAAACATATTTCATTTATAGTCAAAGCAATGTAGACAAGGCCCTAAAGCCGTGTGCTATCATCTGCTTCAGTAAGAACGCTAAGTTTTGACAGACTCATAGCATTGTATATTTCCAAAGATCCATAGGCGTACAAGTCACGTCCTGCTCTCAGGAGAGAAACGCTGTCTGCCAAGTAACAGCATCAAATGTTCAAGAATAGACGCCCATGCACATAACCCCTGTATAGAACTCCAAAACCCCCATGGAATCCTCTTTGGATCCTGTCGATTTCTGTACAGATGGACTTTGCTATGTGCGTGGTGAACATAGCTATTAAATATTACTCACTCTCAGGATTTTAATAGAAGGATCGCTTTCTATATAAACATGGCTTTTTTCTCAGCCCACTAGAGATTCTTGAACCCACCCACCAGTAACTATTCTGAAATAGTCAAACTCCGTCCACCCACATCCAGCAGAGGAGTAACAAAGTGAAGTAGACACGAGTGGCAATAAAAATGCTAGGGGGAAAAAAAAAAAAAAGATTCTTTCTAAAATAGAAGAAAGCACACTTAACAATGTTTAGATCTAAGGTAGCATCCAGGCAATAATGTGAACGTTGCCATTCTT
The DNA here is from genome assembly GCF_000296735.1 of Chrysochloris asiatica. Taxonomy (NCBI): domain Eukaryota; kingdom Metazoa; phylum Chordata; class Mammalia; order Afrosoricida; family Chrysochloridae; genus Chrysochloris; species Chrysochloris asiatica. Next base: position 2,958,625 of record NW_006408536.1, read on the forward strand.
TTCTTTCTCCCTACTTCTTTTATTTCTCACCCTTTGTCTGGTGGTAGAAAAATTAATGAACTCTAGTGGAAAAAAGTGAATGTCTGAGCATTTCAAGCAAGGAAAAGGAAACAAGAGTTGTATAATAAACATCTAAGAGGAGAAAAGAGCAAGGGGAAAGAAAATAGCACTAGATATATCCAGAAATTACCTGTTTCCTGAATTCCACAGTCAATATCTTTAAAGTATTTTTAACGGAAATGGAAAAGCATATAGACGTATGCCATTGCATCCATTGTAAGCTAAGTCTCTGCATCTATAGAGATAGGCAGAATACACTATGGGGACACTCTGTCATCAGATTACACAAAGTTTGGCATGCAGTAAAACATTTGTAAATGCTCTGGAACATGAATGGAATATAGAAGAATGTTTTTTTTTCTAAAATGGAGAACTGATCATTGAACAAGAGACAAAATAAGAACATCCATTCAATATTCAGAAATAATACTTTTTGTTTTGACTTACAAAAAACTTCCAGTTAGAACTCTTTTTCAGTGTTTACACAAATGAAGATGAGAAATTGAAATCCTTATTTTTCATTGAGCTTCATACACCAAAACTGATATTTTTGTTCGATCTCACCTAGTTGTTTATTTTTTTCTATTTATATGGAAAAGAACCAGACATTTAAAGTTATGCTGAATAATCCAAATGATTAGGATTCCTAAGTATCTTGTTGTTGTTAAGTGCCATCGAGTCGGTTCCGACCCATAGCGACCCTGTACAGGGTTTCCAAGGGTGTAAATCTTTACGGGAGTAGAAAGCCTCATCTTTCTCCCGCGGAGCGGCTGGTAGTTTCGAACTGCTCACCTTAAGGTTCACAGCCCGATTCGTAACCACTACGCTACCAGAGGTAAGTAATTAACCATCCTCTGGTGCTGCAGGATGATGCGCTGGAAGAAAGGGTTCATGTGACACCATATGGATAACATGTGTTCATGTGTTGTCATATAGACACACATATGTTGCTTTGTGTTGTTCTATTTTTTATTTGGGGGGTGTATATCATGTGAGTTTAACTGCCATGGGAAACTTGATAATTGTTGTTGTTAAATCCCACCATTTATTTAGCCTTTACTGCGTGTTTGCTCCTGTGATGATACATTAACTGCATGATCTAATTTAAATCTTCACATTAGCATAAGGTTATCACTATTTTATATTTATTCGTCCAAGTTTTTGACCAAGTTTATACTGTTCTTGGTGCTTAAGATACATCAAAGACCTAATGGACAAAGATGTCTGTCTCTTGTAGAGCTAAAACTCTGGCAATAACCAATGGACAAAATATATAAATAATTTATTTAAAATATTAGAAGGTAAGATTTGCTTAAAAGAAATAGATTACAACCAGGAAAGGAGATCAGGGGAGCAGATTTTAAAGGATGTAGTCAGGGATAGGTCTCATGGAGAAGATGGCATATAAGCCCTAAATAAAGGATGTGAGAAAGTTAGCTATGAAACTTCTGGGGAAATAGTGCTCCAGATAAAGAGAACAGCTAGTGCAAAAGTCCTAAGACAGGAGCTTACCTATCGTAGTCAAAGAATATCACTGGAGAGAAATGAGAAAGTAATTAATAGTTGCATGAGTAGGAGTTATGAAGTCAAAGAAATAGGTAGGTCAGTATCTCTAGGCCATCATAAGTATTTGTTTTTACTCTGAGTAAAATCAGGAACCTATCAGGGCTTTAAGCAATAGAACGACATGATCTGACTTCATTTTCAAAGGACAACTGAAGCCACCACACTGAGAGCCGATTGTAGAGGACAATGGCAGAGGTACATCGCCACCAGTATGGAGCTTACTGCAGCAATTTAGCCGAGAGATGATGGAGAGGTTCCCACAGAGATAACAGCAGTAGAGGTGGTGAGAAGTGGTTGGATTACAGTTATGTGTGAAGACAGTACAAGTAGGGCTTGATGATAAGATTACATGTGGTATGTGTAGAAGAAAAAAAGTGAAGGATGATTCCAAGGTTTGGGGCCTGAACAATTGTAAAGATAAATTTGGCACTGAGATGGGGAAGGCTGCGAGTAGTGTAGATTTGGGAGTGAAAACAGAAGTTCAATTCTGGACAAAGTTAAGTGACAGATGTCAAGCGGGTGGTGATGTCAGATTGGAGGCATACATTCAACGTTCAGGAAAGAGAGCAAGGTAGAAATACAAAATTAGAGGGTGGTGACACCGAAATAGTATTTATAATCATGGTGGTGGTGATTATGTGCCTTGGTTCTGACTCATAGCGACCCTACTTAGGGTTTCCGAGGCTATAAATCTTTATGGGAGCAGAAAGCCTCATCTTTCTCCTATGGAACTGCTGGTAGTTTTGAACTGCTGACCCTTAGGCTAGCAGCCCAACTCGTAACCACTACGCTACCGAAGTTTCAAGAACAAAATTATAGTCATGGGAGTGGGTAAAATCACAAAGGAATGAGCATAGACTAAGACGATGACATTACAACATACAGAAGAGACAGAGGATAGGACTAGCAAAAAAAACCTAGAAAGGAGCAAACAGTGAAGTAGAATTTAAACCAAGAGAATGTGGTACCATGAAAGCCAAGGGACAAAAATACACCAAGGAGAAGGAATGAACCATTGCTTCTCACCGGTCAGATAAGACAAGGACTGACCATTAGCCATTGGATTCAGTGAGAAAACTGAGGAATGTTCTTAACTGCTACCTTTCAACAATATTACAATGTGCTAAAATACTAAAATAATAGATAGATATTATCATTCATTATGCAGATACTATGTTTTCTAGCATTGCCCCATATGCTTTACAAATTATTTTGGGTCTTCTCAACAATTCTAAAAGTTGGCAGTCTTTTCTTATTAGAGCTTTGGAAACGGAAACTCTAAATCACTAAGTAACTAATCCAAGGTCACTCAGCTAGTAAATGTTAAAACCAAAATTGTAACTCACGCTTTCCCTTGATCAGAATGTCAATTCTAGCACACCGTGATGTCATCCGCAATTAGAAGAGGATATTTAATACTAGGAAGGAGAGGAAAAATGAAAAGTCAGTGGTTTTTTTACAGGCTCCTTCTTTTTAGTGGATATTTATATATAGGGGGGAAATGGTAGGGAATAAACTTAAGACGCTAAAAGATAATAAGGCGTTGTATCACCATTTAATTTGTGAAAAATAAAGCTGTCACCTAACTATAGACTCTAGTCTATTTGGGCTTTGCTTGCCTTAAACATACTGTCAGAGTAATGATCCTAAAACTTGCTTGTGCATTATTGCATTATTGATGTAACTAAAACCTTCAGCTCTCAGGTTCTGAGCTCTCAGTTTGGTATCTCGGGCTTTTTGTCAACTGACCTGGCAGTTTAGAGCATGTGATTGGCTCGTGCCCTGAATTGTATAGGATAAATATGACCTTTACTATATAACATATAAATGTGTCATGACCGATATACCTAAGAGATACAAATGACAAATATCTATCAAGCTTGGCTAAAGGTGTTGTCTAATAAACTGCCCTTTCTCCTATTAGTTTGGTTGATCAATTCATGCATTGATTTATTTATTCTTTGTATAACTGTAAGTGATACAATGGACCAGACACTCTCCTAGGTACCAAAAAAATAAGGTAAACCAGACAGATGAGTTTCCACCCTTTCAGACTCACATACAAGTCAGGGAGATAATCACATAAGTAAATAAAACACATGGCAACTTGGATGAGAAAAAGACATGAACATGTGGCTTGCAAGCACATAGTGTTCTTAGAACAGTCTTCTCTGTGGTGGAGAATTCTTAAATCCAAGTTATTTCAGTTAGCTCTTGGAGGGTAAGAGAAGTATACAAGAACTGAAGGCAGAAATATGTCACAGGCAAAATCATTATTGTCAAGGCATAGAATTGCACAGAGCCAAGCAGTCCTCAGTTTCAGTTTATTATATCTAATGACAAGTTTTCTTGATATATTTCTGTTTTGTTTTGTTTTCTGGATAATAAACAGTTTCCTAATTCACATCAGTTTTTTTTTTTTTTTTTTTTTTAATGATGATGACAATGGCGATAAAAGTAGTAATAATGATGCTAAGGTTAGAATGCAATATATTTTGTGCCTTGCCCTACCGTATCCAATACTTTAATATATGTACCATAGGTCCTGGTGTGGCGCTGTAGGATAAACAGTGACCCATAAGGTCGGTTTGAATCGCTAGGTCAGTGGTTCAAACTCACCAGCCACTCCTCAGGAACCCTATGCAGGGTCCTATGAGTCAAAATCAACTCCACAGCACTTAACACCAACTTAACCACCATAAAGTTTGAACTGGTTTCACACAAACAAGTTTTGGGTTTTGTCCAGAGACTATTCTTGGGCGTTAAAGAATTTCCAGTTACCTTTTGAGATTCTCCAAAAGTAAATTTGTGTAGTATAAATATACACGTTGGGTGCTTCAACTCTTTCCTGAAGTGGTAAGGATTTAATTATAAATAACTAGTTCTATTTAACGTCTGTGAATTAAATAATGATTCCATTAAAGTTCAACTGAACTCTCAATTTTCCTAATTCCTTTCATTCCAAAATCATATATTCTTTTTATACCTGTGCATTCATAGCCATAGTCACATGAAAACTGCCAATAAAACTATTGAAATTGGGCTAGCAGAAGTTCCAGAACTAATAAATGATGAGTTTAGATCTACTAGGATTTGAACCTTTGATTCCAGGAAGTTGGGAGTGTCCAAGGAAGAAGCTTTGAGCATTAGGCCACCCCTCTGATTACGATCTTATAACATTAAAGCTAAGTTTAGCCTTGGAAACAGGAAATAGTAATTCTTTTACTTTGACTTGCAAATATAGATGAGGTTTAAATAGCTTCCAATGCACAGTCTGTTCCAATAGCCGTCACTCATCTCCCATGCCACCTACATAGCTCTTGAGCAGGAAATTTAAAATAGCACGACTTACCTACTGTCTTAGGCTGGGTTCTCGGAGAGAAGCAAAACCAGTGACGCTTATTACATATGCATATATACAGAGAGAAGCTTATGTCAAGGAAATGGTTCACACATTTGTAGAGGTGAACAAGTCCCAAGTTCCTGGGTCAGGTGAACCAAGATCAGCAAGTCAGATAGATGGCAGGAAGACAGGTTGAGAAGGTACGACTGCTGGCTAATTTCAGGATTAGCAGATAACAGAGCATTCCACTGACTCAATTCCACAGAACCAGAGGTTGGATGAGAAGCCAGATGTAGCATCCTGACCCAACAGCAAGCAAGCAAGCTTTGCTGAGTGTGTAATAACTTGTAAGTAAGCCACACAATGGACGCTTCCTTTCAGCTGATGAGTGGCTCACAGCAGATGTCATCATAGAGTTGATTATATTATTATATTCAGCCTCATCATGCGAGTTACTACATTTTATCTGCCAAACTACTCAAGTTGACGCAAATCCTTAACTATCACACCTACTTGAAGGGATGGGACACTCGGTGGTGGAGTTAAATGTGATTGTCTCAAGTCTCTGAGGAGAAAAAGAACAGTGTACGGTGTACAAATAGCACAATATAGTCCGCAAAACCACAATCTGGAGACTTGGAGAGTAGGGGAGGGCAATCTATGACTCTATTGCTGTTAAATACGGTCAAGACGGTTCAGCCTCATAGCAACCCTGTATAGGGTTCCCAAGGAGCCGCTGGTAAGCTCGAACCGCTGACCTTGCATTTCAAACTGACTTTGCAGTCCGGCGCATTAACCCACAGCAACAAAACCCACAGCGCCACACCAGGAATTTCCTTAATTAACTTCATTTCTTTGGGGGGTGGGGGAAAGGCAGAATATACAACCTATAAACATAAATGGGGTATTGTGATAGAAAAAGAGGACCTTCTTAATATAGTGAATTCCTCTAGCCAAAGGGAAACTCCTCAGTCATAAAGAAAAATGAAGTCCTAATGCGCCAGACTGCAAAGCCATTTGAACTGCAAGGTTGACAGTTCAAGCTCACCAGCTGCTCCTCGGAAACCCTATAACAGGGTTGCTATGGGTCAGAACCAACTCGACGGCACTTAACAACAACAATCTGTGACAGATGGTGGGCCACTAGGGAAAAGCATATACTCAGTGAAATAAGTCACTCACAAAATGGCATTTACTGTCATAGCTCACTTACATGAAATAATAATAGGTCAAGTATATATAGACTAGTTTACTAACAGTTGCCAGTTGGGGGGGGGCAGTGCCTCAGGGAGCCCTTGTCTAGGAAACAGTGAGTATTCATTTATAATGGTAGGAAATTTCACAATGATTATAGATGCTGATTGCAAAACATGATTAACTTAATGATATTACTAAATTGTGTACCTGAACATTTTGAGTTGGCAGATGTTGTGCTATACACATTTTCCAACAATAAAATTTATTTGAAAAAATTCCAAAAGACAAGCCATGAGCAGAAAAGGAATGCATCAAATGTTTTAGAGCAGGCCTTTCGGGAGTGGTAGGGTCAACTTTTTAAAGGAAAATCTCTTTAAACACTTAGGCAACGTACATCTTGAATTGGTTTGGCAATGAGTGAATTGCTCATTCTGGTTTAGTGCTTGAATTAAGCATGGAAGAGGTAGATAATCTGGGAGTATTTATTGAATTGAATTGAGTTGACCATCTAGTCAAATGTCAGGTCAAGTGAAAGGAAAAAAATAGTTAAAGTGGTTGTTTAGTAAAATGAATGTCAGTTACTGGATAATTAGTTGAGTTGCAATAGAGAGGTTTTATATATCGGCAAGGGCGTGACAAAGTTCATTCCTATTCAAATTTTCTATCATTTAATGAATGGTTACCTATTGAGACACATCCACTACTTTAAAAAATTACTGGTGAAATTAGGCCTCAATGTATTCAACTTGATTGAATATCTTCACAGGAAAATACATAGAAGGTGTTCCCACTATTTAACTAGGGTCGTAAAAGTATTTTAAAATATAAAGTGATGATGCTTCCTCACATTAAGGGAGGGAAATTAGGTATTTCCACATAATATAAAATCAAACAGTGTTATATGAAACTTCTTTTCAATGAAAAGTGAACTCAGATACATTTCTAGAATTTCAAATTCTTCATAATCAAAATTTAGTTAGTTCCCCTCCTCCTCTAATCCACATCACAAGTTGACTAATGCTAAGGAAAAGGAAACACTGTTCCGGGTCTTTTCGGCACCAGTCAATTCACCTGTATGTCATCCACTACCAGTTACTCCGAGTCTTCTGCAGATTTGCAATCTCCCTCTATACCCTGGTCCCCTACAACCCAAACAATTATCTTATTGCCCCTTGGAATTAAATCCTGAGGTTCAGAAATTTTGGGCCCTTTCCTGAACTCCTCCCACCAATCTTGGAATCAAACATATAAACCACCACACATACACACACACAAAAGGTCCTATAGTAAATTCTTCCAGCCTGAATTTTCAACTCCTTCCTCTGCCCCTATGGAAGCCAAGGGCACAGAGATGTGCCAATTAGATACAGGTGGCCTGGCAACCTATGTAACAGGAGTAATTATAATATGAATTCAGATACAGTGCTCACAAAATCACATTTTCTGAAACAGAACCACACAAAGCTAGGCCTCGGAAACTCTACGCGGCTGTGAGTCTGTTTGGATTTGTAAAAGTCCTTAGTTTATCTTTACCTCTTTACACAATTGTTTAAGCTTTCACAGAATTTCGTTAAGTAATTTTCTATTGCATTATTGCAGCATGGGGATTAATATGACCTTGTCAGAGCTTCCAAATACTTTCCATTACCCTCTTTGTGGCCTACTTACCTGCAGCTGAGAACTCACAGCTGAATCCTCACTGGGAATTACTCTCAGCTGCAAGGAATTGTCTTGTCCAAGGTTACTCAGCTCCCAGTCAGTGCGTGTCCAATGTGGGAGTACAAAGCTCTAGCCCCTCGACTCAACTTGAAGAACCAACAAAATTCCAGAACTTCAGTAGCATCTGCTGAGGCCTCCGCAGCAACTACATTGCTGGTCATCTTCGATCTCTGCCTCAAAAACAAATAAACCTGCTTGCGATGCACCAGCTCAGAGTCTTTTACAAGAAATGTTAAAGCACATTTCCTGTCCAATAGCCCAAAAGCTCCAGAGGGCATCAACTGTCTTTAGCATCTTCAACTCCTTAAGCTTATTTTTTACAATAGAGGGCCCTCAAATTGTATTTTACATGCATTCACACAAAGGTGTTAATCATAATGCTTATTGATAGGAGCAGCTCAGCTAATTTACCTGGATTGAGGGAGATTACCAAAGGCTTGCAAAAACCACACCCTTGTAATCTGATGCTGTGACAGTTCCAGGATTTCAGCATAGAAGGAGTTTAGCAAGGGCCATTGTGACTGGACAGGACTTTATACTTGAAAGTTAAACATGGCTTGGTGGGGCACTTTGGAAATATTGAGAAAGCATTTCATGCCAATAATAAAGTATGGTGAGGTGGAGAGGGGGGCTTCTGAAATTGAGACAGTTCTGCTGAAGCCCTTCCAAACTACCCTTTGATGCTCCTCTGACCTTCAAAATCTTTAAAAATACAAGCTCTAGACTGCATCAGCACTTTCAGGGTCAAGGAAGGGCATCTTGACAACCACTAAACTGTGTGACTTGTTCTTTCACTGGATTCCTAACATTTAGTTTATGTCTAAGAAAACTGTGTTGTTCTTTGTTTGATCTTTGATGTCTGATCATTTCTCAGTTTATTAAAGCATCCAATAGTGTGAGCAGAAGAATGGAAAACAAAAACACTTTTTTGTTTCTTTTGTTATACTTATTGGAAGCATAGATGAAACATTGGATAAAGTACAGAATTTAAACTAAAGGAAAATGAGAGGTTTTTTATTACTGTGAAACTCACTTTCTGATTTCCATCTTCAGTTCAAAGTCATTATAATTATTGATAGTTAACAAAAGAGTTCACACTTGCAAGGAATAAATCCTATTATCTTATTATTGAATGTACAGTCTACCCTAACAATTGGAGTCCTTGTGTGGTTCTGTAGGATAAGCAGAGGACTGCTAACTATAAGGTAGGCAATTCAAGCAGACCAGCTACTCTTGGAAATCTTATACAGGGTTGTTAAGTGTCGGAAACCAATTCATGGAACTCAACAACAACAAATTCTACTCTAAAGCAATATTTTTCCTACATATGATCATAATATAAAGCTTTTGTTGTTTGTTGTTGTTGTTAGGTGCCATCGAGTCGGTACTGACCCATAGCGACCCTATGCACAGCAGAATGAAACACTGCCCAATCCTGGGCCAACCTCACTACTGTTGCCATGCTTGAGTCCATCGATGCTGCCACTTGGCCAATCCATCTCGTTGGGGGTCTTCCTTTTTTACCAAACAAGATATCCTTCTCCAGCGACTGTTCCCTCCTGAGAATATGTCCGGAGTATAAGAGACGAAGTTTGGCCATCTTGGCCCCTAAGGAGCACTCTGGCTGCACTTCTTCCAACACACATCTATTGGTTCTTTTGGCAGCCCATGGCACTTTCAATATTTATTTTTTCACCTTGCATTGAAGTCTTGGTGTGTCACTGTTGGATAAGCACCACTAGGTTGGTGATTTAAACCCACCAGGTAGGTGCTCCTTGGAAATACTATACAGGGTCACTATGAGTCAGAACCGATTCAACGACAATGGTGGTGGTGGTAGTGTGCCATGGAGTCAGTTCCGACTCATAGCGACCCTGTATAGAGTTTCTGAAGCTGAAAATCTTTACGGGAACAGAAAGCCTCATCTTTCTCTGGCAGAATAGCTGGTAGTTTCAAACTGCTGACCTTGGGGTTAGCAGCCCGATTCCTAACCACTACACTGCCAGAGCTCCTTAGATTATATAAATAAAGCACTTTTCGACTTCTTTTCCTCCCCAGCTGCCTTATCCTCCAGCTTCCGCTTTCTCCTACTGTTTCTGTCACTATAAAGAAATAAACTCCAAATGATCACAACTATATTCATTGAAGAGCTACACTTAAACCACAGCATTTTTGCTATGATTATTGTTAACTCTATTACTACTAAACAAAAATCGTTGGGATGGATCTTTCCCACTACAGACTGTTGCATTCTGGGATTTTGTTGTTCTTTTAGCTAATCTTTGACTTGTGCCTCTGTATTTATCTCGTACTGCTAACAGTGCTTTAGTCTTAGTGAGGAACCTATGAAACGACATGAAGAGAGTCAGCGATGTCTGTTTGATGACTCAGGGTTCAACATGAAGAAAACTGGAATCAAGACGGAAGTCAGGAACACCCCAAATTGACAAAACTAGCAATGAAACCAAACCTACTGTCATCAATTCCAGTTCACAGTGAATGACCCTGGATAAGGTTTCTGAAGCTGTAAATCTCTAAGGGGGCAGAAAGCATCATCTTTCTCCCGCCAAGCAGCTTGTGGGTTTGAACTGCCAACCTTGGAATTAACAGCCCAACTCTTTGGAATGAAAAGAATCAGGAAGCACAGACTCTCCATTTGTTCTCCATCTTTCTGAAGCATAAATCTCAGTTTTCATAACCTGTTCACTTTTTCCTTAAACTCTTGGTAATTCTTCCCATCAGCTGCAGCCTGCCTCCCTCAGCCTAGGGACTCCAGTTTATCTTCCTACATTCTTCATCACAATACCCATTCTCTGGGGAGACTAGATGGGTGGTTCTTCCCTTAACAAGGCTCCATTGTCTCCTGCCTACACCATCCATTGTTCTAGATTTCCCATCTACCTGGAATAGGCTGTCTTCTTCACACAATTAATTCCTTTAAAATCCAACTTTAATCTCTCCTCTTTTGGCAAGCCTTCTAAAATACCCTAAAGCCTGATCTTTTTCTTCATCCTTACCGTAATTGGCACTTTTTTAGAAGACTAAAGAAGATCTAGTGGTGCCACGGGTTACACATTGAGCTGCTAATTGAAAGATCAGTGGTTCAAGCCTACCAACTGTTCTTTGAAGAAAGATGAGGCTGTCTACTCCGGTAAAGATGTACAGTCTGAAAACCCTAGGGAACAGTTCTATGCTTTCTTATAGGGTAGCTATGAGTCAGAATCTACTCAACAGCCCTGATTTTGGTTTGAGTTAGAACAAATGGCAGGCTATCTTGGATTATAGTTCTATGTGATTTACTTTTATTACCCCTGTTATTAGTTATTGTTTTTGTTAGCTGTTTGTTGTTAGTTGCTATCAAGTTGATTCCAACTTACGACGACTGCATGACTCATAACTCTTGGGGCCCAAACATGTGAAATCACTCCTTTCTGTATCCCGTGCAGCCCCTCTTATAGTGCCCTGTGTACAGAATCACTCAAGAATCTTTGGTAGAGGTTGAAGGATGAAGAAAAGGAAGGCAGACAGACTGGCAGACAGACAAGATGGCCATTTCTTCACCTTCAGACCATTTGTAGGTTACAAACCACTTTTTTTTTTCATGTTTCCTAATGCATATGAAAGTTATGATTATATTACGCTGCTGCTATGATGCCATTGAGTCAGTTTTGACTCATAATGATCTTGTAGAGCAGAGGTGGGGAACCCCTTTTCTCCCAAAATTTATAACATTATTTGTGGGTCATACAAAATCATAAATTTATAAGTTATATTTGGTGAAACGTCAGTGGGAACGATTGTAAGGTTGGCCCAGGATCGGGGCAGTGTTTCGTTCTGTTGTGCATAGGGTCGCTATGAGTCAGTACCAACTTGATGGCACCTAACAACAACAATGTGATGGCTCTACTCTTGGAAATGCCATGCAGAGCTGTTGACTCGATGACGGCACTGGACTTAGCAATAACAACAAAATGTGATGGTTGGAAGTGTGTTTGCCTTGGCAGGACTAGACCAAATGATTTTGCGGGTCTTCTACGGATCAAATGTTCTCCACCCCTGCTGTAGTGGGTTTCCAAGGCCCGTAACTCTTTATGGGAACAAAAAGCTTCATCTTTCTCTCACAGAGTGCCTGGTAGATTAGAACTACTGACCTTGAGAATCTGAACTGCTGACCTTGTGGTTAGAAGCCCAAAGCATAACCCTGTGAGCTACCAGGGCTCCTAAGTACACTGTAGTTTATTTAAAGTGCAATTGTTGTTATGTGCCGTCGAGTCGGTTCCAACTCATAGCGACCCTGTATAGGGTTTCCGAGGAGTGGCTGATGGGTTTGAACTGCTGAGTTCGTGATTCAAACTGACTTTGCAGTCCAGTGCTTATCTTATAGCACCCCATCAGGACTCAATAGTAATGTTGTTGTTGTTGTTAAGTGCCGTCGACTCGATTCTGACCCATAGCGACCCTGTATAGGGTTTCCGAAGAGCAGCTGGTGAGCTTGAACTACCGACCTTGCAGTTCAAACGGCTTTGCAGTTCAAACGGCTTTGCAGTCTGGCACATGAACCCACAGTGCCACACCAGGACTCCTAAACAACTTTTGCAGTCCAGCACATTAGCTGCCACACTGCCACCATTCAACAAGCTTGCCGTCGAGTTGGTTAGCGAGCTTTGTATAGGGTTTCCAAGGAGCAGCTGGTGAGCTTGAACCACCAACCTTACAGTTCAAATGGCTTTGCAGCATGGCACATTAAACCACAGCGCCACCCAAGGACTCAATAGCAACAGTATTATGAAAATGTTTGATATTATTGAGAGAATTACCAACATATGACATTAAAACAGGAAATGAGCACATGCCGTTGGAAAAATGGCACTAAACATAACTGCTTGACAAAGGGTTGCCACTAACCTTCGAACTGTAAAAAAAAAAAAAAAAAGGAATATCTTAGAAGCACTACAAATATTGTTGTTGTTATGTGCCGTCGAGTCGAATCCGACCCATAGCAACCCTGTATAGGGTTTCCAAGGAGCAGCTGGTGAGCTTGAACCGATATAGATGCTGTTTTATTTCTTACTCAAGTTTTCTTTTTTTACTGTTTCAAATCAGCAGTTTTGGTCTCAGTTTACAATGCAGCATGGGTTTTGGAGAACACTGATCTGTGCTGTGCACAATCCTGGACCCTGGAAAAAGAAAACAGATGGGCACTGGATTCCCGGAATTAAACAAAAGCATTGATTTATTGAGACGAACACACCCACTGCCATGAGTGGCTAGCTCTGTGGTGGTGGTGTTATCATGGGTCCTCTGGAAGAACCTTTGTGGTGTTACAAGCTAAGCACTGGACTGCTAAACACAAGGCCAGCACTTCAAAACCACCAGCCACTCATTATCAGTCACTATGAGTCAGAAAGAGGGGCCCTGGTGGAGTAGTGGGTTACGCATTGAGCTGCTAACTGCAAAGCCAATAGTTCGAATCCACCAGCCTGCCCGCAGGAGGAAGATGAAACTTTCTGCACCATTAAAAATCTACAGCCTCGGAAACCCCCTTTAGGGTGACTATGAGTCTAAACCAACTCAAGGGCACAGAGCAGCAGAATCTAGACAAAGGAAAGCAGCCGAGTTCAAAACCTCCAGGGATCTCAACGCATTTACTCTGCACACTTTGGGGTGGGTGCCTCTTCAGTACCATTCAGGAGTTCTATCATGGTGACAACATTAAGAACTTTAACCGGAAGAACCAAAGGCCAAGTACTGAGAGCCAGCAGACTCATTTGTGACATTCAACATTTTCTATGAAGCTTTGTTCACACATTATACATGACCCTGTTCTAAGTCAGTCAGTTGTCTACATTCCCCTGCTGGGTCCAGCTCACCTGTCTTGTGCCCCTTTGAAAATTAAGTTAGAAGCCTCATAGTGTTCACTGTTGTTGCTGGTAAGTGCCTTCGAGTCAGTTCTGACTCATAGTGGCTCTGTATAGGATTGTCGAGGAGTGACCAATGGGTTTGAACTGCTGGTCTTGTGGTTAGTAGTCCAGTGCTTACTTATTCTGCAGCATTCAGAGTGGATGTCTTTCCTTCACACGGGTACATTAGATAGTTGCCTATCCAGTAGACAAGAGGCCACAGCAAGATCTAACCCGAATGAAAGTATGTGGAAAAGGGAAGTAAGAGATAATGGAATCATTCCACGACAGTTTTGAAGCACCTTTGTGAGTCCTCCATGGCCCCTGCCCCTTTATCAACTAAGATGCTGTGCACTAAAAACATTTTCTGAGTCAAGGAATCAATGTAATGGCATCTTTTCTCCAATGTTAGTGTTTGAATATGAACAGGGAAGCCTGTTATCCCAAAATTTTCCCTTTAGCATATTAACAATGATACATATGTGAAATATCTTGACAAAAAATATTGTGCATGTGTGAATCAGAAAACTTAGATTGTGACTTTATGATGGTAGCTGTCAGACCCGAGAAACTGTTACTGTCTCCATTATTTCCACATTATTTCATTGTTTTCGATATAAGCAAAGTAACTCTGGTGAGGAAGAAATAAAATAAAAAATTCTGTCTCTTCAAAGTAGGATCAAACGTGGCTAAAAGCTATTTTGGTGAGACCCATTAGTGGATGCCCTTGGAAGCAGGAAGGTAGCATGGCAACATTGAGACAGTGTTGGCAGTCCTAAAGGCCTGGCACCAGGACAGTCAGTAAAGGCAAGGCCTTCAAAGAAGAGCAGTTCCCTGCAGGTGGGGAAGATACAAAGCTGATGGGAAAAAGGCCACTCCAGAAAAGACAAGGAAGCCCCACAGGTGACCTATTTTTCCAACTCTCCCTGTATTTTAAGTATCTTTGGACATCGTATGAGGCCAGGAAAGGCACAGTGTGCCAAAAGTCAAAAATGAAAGTCCACAGCGTCTGAAGGGGGAGTCCTATGAGGGGCAACAAGTCAATACAGTGAGCTAGAAACCAAGGATTAGATGTGGTAACCTGAGTATCAACCAGAGCAAATCTTTCCCTCATGCTGTTATTATTGTTCCGTGCCATCGAGTTGTTTCCAACTCAAAGTGCCCCCATGGACAACAGAAAGAAACACTGCCAGCCCCGTGCCATCCTCTCAATCACTGCTGGGTGAACCCATTGTTGCAGCCACTGTGCCAATCTTTCTCGTTGAGACTCTCTTTTTTGCTGACCCTCTACTTTATCAAACATGATGTCCTTCTCCAGGGGCTGGTCCTGTCTGGTAGCATGTCCAAAGTATATGAGACAAAGTCTCGCCATACTCACTTCCAGGGAGCATTCTGGCTGTATTTCCTTCAAGACAGACTTGTTTGTTCTTCTGGCAGTCCATGGTGTATTCAATTATCAATCGTCGCCAACACCATAATTCAAAAGCCTCAATTCTTCTACAGTCTTCCTTATTCATTATCCAATTTACACATGCATATGAGGCAACTTAAAACACCAAGGCTTGGGTCCGGTACACCTTAGTCCTCAAACTAACATTTTTGCTCTATAACACTTTTAAGAGATCGCCTGCAGATTTGATTTGACTGCTGTTTTCATGGGTGTTGATTGTCGATCCTTGACAACATCAATGTGTTCTCAGTTTATCATGTTGCTTATTGTGGGGGGTTTCTTTCATTTCTGTTGGGGCGTTATCCATACTGAAGCCTGCAGTCTTTGATCTTCTTCACTAAGTGTGTGCTTCAAGTCCTCTTCACTTTCCGGCAAGTCAGGTTAAGTCATCTGCACATCACAGGCTGTTACTAATTCTTCCTTCAATCCTGATGCAGCTTTCTTCTTCATATAATCCAGTTTCTTGGATGATTTGCTCAATTTACGGATTGTAAAAGTAGAGTAAAAAAGATACAATCCTGACACATCTTTCCTGATTTTAAACCACTCAGTATGCCCTTGTTTGAATGACTGCCTCGTGGTCTACATACAGGCTCCATAAAAGCACAATTTAGCGTTCTTGAATTCCCATTCCTCGCAATGTTATTAAAATTTTGCTATGATCCACACAGTTGAATGCCTTTACATAGTCAATAAAATACAGGTAAACATCTTTTTGGTTTTCTCTGCTTTCATCCAAGATTCATCTCACACCAGCAATGATACCCTTGTTTTCAGACCCTGTTTCGAATCCCTCTTGAAATTCTAGAAGTTCCCTGACAATGTACTGTTGCAGCTCTTCTTTCGTATGCTGCAGTACTTTTAAAAAGTGTCATATGCAAGACTTAATGCTATGTAACTAAACTGAAGGCTTATATCATATAAAGAAACAGGAGATTGGCTCTTCTTCATGGGAGAGCCAATGAATTGTGAGATCTTGGAAACTTCATTTCTCTGATTCACAATGTCCTGTTGGCTAAAATTACAGAATTGGGTATCCAGTATTCCTACGCTGTATATAATTTCATTGGATTTTTATAAGAGGCTGCCTCAGTCATCTTGGCCATTTTTATAATAATTCATTATATTTTGAATGCAATACAATGTTTGTGAAATTTAAAAAAAAAACAATTATCTTGTACTATCAAGCAATTTTGAGTGTAACAGTTGAATCCTAAAATCTAAAAGTGAATTTATCTACCTATAGCTGAACTTTACATGAATATTCATATAAAATTATATATTCCAAGTCCATCCCCAAATCTACCTCTTTCATCCAAATACACCACCAACCACACTTGCATTTCATTTTGTATGTAAAATAAGCATGGTTCATGTGTGCATGCAATGCAAGAGTTTTGGTTCCTTGGTTCTAGATATACGAACCTTTGATTTACTAAAACACACCCCAAGAATTCAAATAGAAATCAACTTGTCTATGTAGACGCTGTATTTCAAAGATAAATAGACCTTCTAGTGACTGTAAACATCCATAGTCATTCAAAAAGGAATGATCACATTCATATTCATCTTTATTATGCATTTTTCAATCAACTACTACTGAAAATATCACTATGATTTAATGGGCTTCCATTTCTTTTTTATTAAAAAGGGGAACTTTATACCCCCAAAAAACGATGAAGATCCTTATCCTAAGACCTACCAATTAACTCATTGCTATCAGAGCATGAGAAGATAAACTACTATGAATAATTGTATGATTATCCATATAGTTACTTACTATAATTAGAATTCACCTAAAGTAAGAGACAACATCAAAAACATGGTCAAAGATTGAAAGTATGTATGTATATGACCACAATTCATAGTCCATTTTTTTGTTTCATTGACTCCAAATGCCACACACAATTTTCTAATTTAGGAATCATTACAAAGTACAATCAATTTTATTCTTAACTTTATATCCTTAGACATGTAACTCTTGCAGAAAAAAAAATAGCTCATTTAGTGTCATTTATTGTACATTGTATATACGACCAGCGTAAGCACAACACGTTTTTAAAAGGTTGCCATAAAAAAAATTAATGTAGTAATATGAAAATGGGAAAAAAGCTTATTGTTAGAAGTAAAATGTTGAAGTGCTTTGCTTCGTATTTTTGCTTTATCCCCAGTTTACTGTTTGGCAATTTTAAATTGTATGATATAAAAACAACACTAGGCCAGTCATCCCTTTTCTGAAGATGAAAATCTAAGCAGTCTTATACAGTTTGGATACCTGAATATTGTTTCTACATAGAAGAACCGAAGAAAAAATTTAAAAATGTAAAAACATATAATTAAAAATCTTTCATTGTAAGTCAACGATTAGGGTTAACAGCACAGGTATGTTCACTGAGCCATGTGGTTGAGCTGTAATGAAATGTTATATGCAGTATAAGATACTCCAGGGTGGCATTCTCTTGTTTAAAATTAAAAGCATATGTGTAAGGTGATTAGAAGAATTTGTCAAATAAACAAGCCTGTCTACATTCCTACAATATTCCGTTGTAGATCTTCTAGAACAAATGTAAAGCATGTTCATAAAACATAAAGTATATATATATATATATATATATACACACACACACACACACACACACACACACACATTCATTTTGAAATGCATTTGTAGATAAAGCTTGCAATTCATAGATATCAACAAGGTTAAGTAAATAGTCATGATCAAATTCATCCCAAACAAAGAAAGACACAGGCAGGTAGGAAGAGGAGGTTGGTCTATAGCAGGAAAGTTCTTTATTTAAAGTCCATGTACGTTTGTTCACTTATGTTTTACAGGGTTAATCTTCCACTTTCCAATTCTACCTTAACCAAAGTACAAAATCTTCCCTTTCAATATGCTTACCCAGCCAGTCACTTTAAAACATGTATGGAAAGTCATAACCCTAACCATCCCCCTCCCTTTGCTTCTCTGTAAAAATATTTATGTTATGACACAAGAACATTAAAGAAATGCTGTGTTATTTGTGACACATGGGGGACTGCTTCCCCCTAAAGAACATTAGTAATTATTGCAACTAGCAAATTCCACAACAGAACTGGTATGTTAGATTCTTATTTTCTCTATTATGTTTGGTATCCAAATCTATTTCAATTATTCTTTAGTTAATAAAATAATAGAAGAGGGTAGCTTTTTGGTCAGTTGATCTGATTCAAATGGCCACATCGAGTTTATTTGTGTACATTTGTTTGTGTGTTCTTGGTTTGAGAAAAAGTAACTCTAAAGTCCTCAGAAACATTAAAAAAGAAAGCAATTCGATGAAAACACATGCACACAGATATAGCACACACACAAAACCTTTAGTTATCACTTTGAATGCAAAAGCAGCTATTCCTTTTTAGTTATTTAGGACAACTAAATCCCCATATTAGTACCACTAGGGAAACTTAAGAGAATAAAGGTGAGCCACGAAAGCTTTAGACACACATTTTCTCATTTCTTTAAAGTAATATATAACTCTTCTCTTTTTTTAGTGATTCTCTGGAACACGAAGAGGTTAAACAAAGTGTCAGAGGTCACAAATAACAGACAGCCTGAAGTGAAACTCAGGCAGTGAGTGGGCTACAATACCTTTATGTCTCAGAAAGCTGAACTCCTTTCTTGTCCAGATTCCTGATACAACTAATGGAAATCAGGTTTCTATTTCATAACAAAAACGTTAGACACAATCTTATCTATAGCTGCCCAAACGGTGCCATCATAATTAATGCTTTATACCTTGGGCATCACCAGAACACTTGTTACTTTTAAATCTTATTAATCAACAATTGGCTGCTTTGATGGCCACAAATTAGAGTAGTCTGTTACATGAAAACAAGAAATGTACCAAACACGAAAAAATTGTATCTGTTTTAAGACAAAATATATAACCCTGCCTAACAGACTACAAAATTCGGAAATGTAAATCTTATATTAATTCTCCAATTCATTTTTTCATGAAGATGTTTTATCTACTGATCATTTTATACTGATTTGTTCACATACATTGCAAACATCACAAAAATTCCATTTAAATTGTTCTCTACTTTTAGAATTGCTGTCATCACCCATCAGCTACATCGCCTGACTGTGCTGAAACAATTGGTCAGGAACTAAAATTAGTTGTTTCCACATTTATAAGTGTTTTTTGGTGTGTTGTGTTTTTTTCTCCTCAAATATCTCCCAATCTAACTATATGGCTTGAGCTGTCAAAATGGTAATAAAATAGAGGAATAGATATTTATATTTAAAATTTTTCACTGCTGTCATGTTTAAAATGCTTTTCTATTAAGCAAAGCTTTTTATTATTGATTTGTAGAAGATTTAAGAAAAATGTCATAGCCTGCCATGGTTACATAATCCTCTTCCTAAAGAAAGTAACAGGTTATAAAGTGCCATTAAAATGACTGAATCTCTCTTTTGTAATCTGAATATATGCAGAATTCAAGTAAAGGACAGCAGTTTCAGATGTGTATATGTATATTTCATGGTCAGTGTATTTTTTTTTACAAACTTCTTTTCCTTTCTAATGTAATTTCCATCCACTTCTGAGCTTATAAAACCTCTAGAATATGCCCTATTTTGTTAACATCTGTGTGGTTTAAGTCAGAGAAAAACTGAAGAAGTCATTTATAAAACATTCAAATAAGGGATATAAGAAAGATTATGGCAGATTGTATTTTTGCACATAGTTGAAAACCAACAGTCTGAAAGCAGCTGTAGTGTTACCCTGACCCCTGAAGGAAGGAATCAGGAGTTTAACTTCACATCCAATCTCCTATACAATATGAACATCAAATCTCCAAATGAACGGGCACAAGGTATCAATGAATGGGCATGTCTTGCAGAAATAAGAAAGTCACCTCAAATTATCAGAGCTCAAAATTTCTTTTCACCATTCCTTCACTTTGATTTAGGGTAAGTATATCTTTGCAGTGTAACTTAGGAGGTGTCTAGATCTTGCTCCTGACTCCATAGGACTATAAAGAACCGGAATATGAGAAGTGAAAGAAAAACAGAAATAATCTCATCTCCCTAATAGAAGAGCCATTTAGCCTTCTTTGGGAGATAAATGGAAAGAGAAACAGGAAACAGTCAAACTACATGATAAGATGATTCAATTTAACAGGGCTAGGATTTCAGTGGAGTTTCATTTTGGGGGACTATATAATCTCTTAAGGGGAAAACACAGATCATCAAACAGGAGAAGGCCAAAAAAGCAGCTGATGTGTATCTTCTTAAAATCTCACAGCTCTAAATGAAACATCAGGGAAAATGACATTTTATTCTGCAGTGTTTCTCCTTTTGTAACAGGGCACAGTACATTTATCTCTTCTGATAGAAGTCGCGGGTGGCTGCAACATGACTTTTAAACCATTCAATAAGTAACACTTGCAAATGGTTGCTCTTTAATTCTAGAATTAACATTAATAATGAATTCATTGCCTTAACAAGAAAAATTAACTGGATTTTACCTTTGAAGGTTTTTACTTTTCTTTTCTCAGAGGGTTTAAATGGCCCAGAAAGAGGTTGTCATGGAAAACCTAAAGGTACAAACACTCATTTCTGTCACACTGTGGAAACAATCATCATTTTTTAAGAGGGAACCACCAGACTGAAATCAGTAACAAGCCGGAAAAAAAATGTGAGAGAGGACACTACATAGTCATTCTGTTCGGTTTTCATGTTAATGGATTTAACTTTCCACTCAGTTGGGGCCACAGATTTCAATCATAAGATATAGAACTATGACCTTGGCTGGGATCAACAGCCCCAATTACTCAATGGGGCACTTGTGAAACACTGTAGACTCCTTTTGATTCTCCACGGGTGTGGCTAGAATTGTCCCTGGCCAGCCCTAAAGCTTACATGATATGCTGTCCCTCAGAAACTAAGAGAAAACTCATGCTAAATTCGCCACAGAGATCAAGGTTTATAGACCCTTAGAGCTATTCTCTGTCTTCCCTCCGCTTTGGTTAGCAGTTACAAGCCTTCAAAAGTTAACAAGGTGATGGAGTCTCTCCCTAAACAATCATTTCATCTCACTGTCTTTGACTGAGGCTCGCTGATGTAATGAAGTTACATAATCACCGATTATGCACGACTTCCATCCATCTTCCTCCATATCCACGTATCTTCTCCCCTCCAGCTGGGCTCAATATACCAGGTGAGATCTATAACACATGTAAATGCTCCACTCTTTCATCATAGGTTCTGAATATGGGACTTTAGCATTGCAGTACAGTGCTCTGAACCACGTCATCAATATTGATTTTTTTTTTTTTTAACCCCATTCCCTAGGTAGAATATGCTTAAGCATCCTCAGGGTTCTGTCTCGAACTTTTTACCGAAAGGGTAAAATAGATGTAGCAGGTAGGACATGTCTTCAACTTAAGGTTAAGGCAAGTGTGTAATTGCCTGCATTTCCCAAGCTGGCTGCATTGCAATAAAAGGATGGTCCTAGCTTTCAGACCTTCAACTCCCCTGCACGTGGGTCGCAGCTTCAGCTATTTAGGGTACTAGGTAAATAATTACATTATTGGACAATTGAACTTGAGAAAGAAAGCACTGTGGTGATGTTTAAGATAACGTTGCGTGATTCTTCTCTATTTTAGTCATCCTTTTCGGAGCTCTCTCGCTCTCTCTTTTTTCTCACTAGGAATGATAATCCAGTGAATAAAAAAAGTAACCCAGGGTACTTAATAATCTTCAATAATCACAAACTGGAGAACAATTAACAATGATTATCACCTTAAAGTTTAAAAACTTGACAAGTAGGATGTCCCTGGTCCCATTGCGGCTGAGAAATGCAGCAGAATGCTGCACTGAGTTGAAAACATATTTCTTTTAATGAATAAAGAGTAGCTCACTTCATTTTAAATAGGGCTCCTCACTAAGTGTTCCTTTCACTGCTGCGATCCCTTCCAGAACACAAGAGCCACAAATATTGCATCCAAACAAAGAGTATCTACCAAGAATTAATTCAAGACACTCTCCCATATCGAAATAATTGGGGAGAGGGGAGAGTGAGGCTTTAATTTATCTTCAATTACACTCAGAACACAGACACACACATACATATGCACACACACCAACACACCCAACTGCAGTTAGTCCATTCAGTGCCAATAACAGCCACATCACAGCCATCAACGCGATGCAGCAAGCATCCCAGGCACCCATTCCCATTACAAACGCCCAAGTTTGCTCATGCCACTGATGGGTTTGTATATATAAAATGACCTTACCCACAACAGTCTTGCAAATTATTCTCCTCTGGATATCAGTCGGTAAGGTAATTGCTGGTCATCACAATGCGTATTCAGAAAAATCCACGTTTTACTCCTCTGTTCTTTTTCTTATGTTTGCTAGCAATTAATATCGTGGACAAGATACCCATTCACAAATGCCAAGTTCACCATAAAAGCAGATAATTCCATATAGATCTTCCCTACAAGACAGTCTCCAGTTAGTTCTCAAAGTGCCCGATTGTTTGGTAAAGATACAATCCAGGTGCAGAGCAGGAAAAAAAAAAAAAAAAAAGACTAGGAGCAAAAGAAGAGGCAGATATAAATGGAGAGACTGAAAGAGAGCAGAAAAAGAGGGAAATTTTTAATTTAAAGAAAAAAAAGGAAAAAGGCAGATAACTGAGGAAGTCTGTGAGCCCTATGACAAGAATCAGAGACTTGCTTGCAAATCTTCTGAATACATGTAGCCTTTCAAATCCTCCTGGTCCCCAAGTAAAATTTCCAGATCCGGGATGCAGCCATAAGAAAGAATTCTATGTATATTTCACAAGTATCCCGCAATAACAGATCCGACGGGGTTTTCCTTGTACTGTACTGCTATGTGAAAGCACACAACCCCTGCTGTTTGGAAGGGTGTCTCCTGGGTCCTAGCTCTCTTCAGCAGCCCCCAAAAATGAATTAAAAAAAAAAGGAGTGGGGGAAAAAAAGCAGCTTTGCGTTTGCCTTTAACGATGCTAATCCTGAGCGAAAACGACAAGCAACCCACGAATAGCACGAGATCTTGATTAATAGCCACAGTAACACTCAAAATATCCCAGGGAAGAAGGAGCGAAAACCAGAAAGAAAAACTGCAATGCATAAATGATTCCAGTGTTTCTACAAGATCGGTTCATTTGATTGAATGCATTCTCTGGTTTGCTGCAAGTCATAAAGAGGATAGTGTTACTGCCACCCAATGGATATTTTAGTACTAGCCAATCCACAGACAGCCACCGCTTTGCGAGTTTTAGTTTTCAGAAGCCCGAACAGGAAGGAGGGTAGCTAGGGAATCTTTTGGAAAAGACCCTGGGAGGCCTCGCTTAACTGGAACCTGTACTTCCAGGCAACGGTCGACCTGCGAATTTGGACGCTTGTCCAATCTTGTGTTAGTCACCTTAGAAATCAGGGTTTCAGTTCTCTAAGCAGAAGAAAGGTGCAGAGAGCAAGTCTAGGCTGACACACTCATAATAATCTCCTTTTCATCTCTTCTCTTTGGAGCAGATTCATCATTGCGCGCAATATTTCCCACGCGCTCACGCACACTCTACCACTCTCACCATCGCTTTAACCTGGATTTCAAAGTGGGGGTCTGATTGCGCGGCAGTTATTCCAAATCTCAGGTGACTAGGTGATACTTATTCCAAAAGGACAGTTTTTGCAAAGCGCTTTTTTCTGTATTGATATGTAAACTGCGAGTCCTTAGGGAAGTAAGCCTCGGTGCAGCGGATCAGTCGCTTAGGGGAGGAGCAATGTCTTTCCGGAGTTGAGCCTGGGAATTGGGGGGCTTGTTGAAGGCTTGCTGAGAGAGGCGCGGCGGGGGGCCGGGGGTGGGGATGAGATGTTAGAGGATTGAAGAAGATCCTCCTCTCAGCTACCTTGTGATCCAGTTCTCTGCGCACTAGTTCGCTGCAGGTTTCTGAGATGGAACTATGTGGGAAATAGGCGGGAAAAAAAAAAAAAAAAAGGAGAAAGACCCTTACTGGTAAAATCAATTTGAATATTTTGCTCAGCTGGGTCCTTTGCCTTTTACCTAGGGATAGCGTAGGGATAGCGTGACATTCACAGGCGATGCTGGGCTTTTCAAACTTTAATGTGCCTATGAACACCTGGGCGTTTGGTTATCGTGCAAATACTAATTTGGGAGAAGTGGAATGGGGCCTGAGAATCTGCATTTTTAATCAATTCCCCAGGAAGTGCCAATAACGCTAGTCCCCGACCACACTTGGAGAAGCAAGCCTCTGGGGAAGTGTTGTTGTTGTTAAGTGCCGTCGAGTCGGTTCCGACCCATAGCGACCCTGTACAGGGTTTCCGAGGGTGTAAATCTTTACGGGAGTAGAAAGCCTCATC
>NW_006408536.1:2990133-2990765 GCF_000296735.1 Chrysochloris asiatica
AAAAATCCTCACCACTGGACCAATAAACAACATTCTTATCAACAGAAAAATGATTGAAGTTGTCAAGGACTTCATTCTTCTTGGATCAACTATCAACACTCATGGAAGCAGCAGTCAAGAAATCAGTCGATGTTTTGTATTAGGTAAATCTGCTGCACAAGACCTTTTTAAAGGGTTGAAGAGCAAAGATGTCAGCTTGAGGACTAAGGTGTGCCTGACCCAAGCCATGGTATTTTTTTTTTTAATGTTTTGTTGTGTATTGTGTGATAGTCTACATTGGGAGAACATCAGCTTTACATTCATTCCATCACCCATCATTTCATTGGCATAGTTACCATCCCGTCCATGCATCCTCACCCAACCAATGGGTGTATCCTGTAAGCCTGCACCCCCACCACCACCACCACCACAGTCCTCAGCCCCTTTTCATCTCCTGATCCCAAGTCTCCAGCCCCACCATCTCTTGACGTCGTCTTCTCTGCTTCCATCTCAGGCCTCACCACCTCTCTGGGTAGGATTCCGCTCTTCACTCTTCTGCATCGATGGTCCCAGGGTCCTCTGCTCCTAGACTGATAAATTAATCACTCCCCTCTTTGCTACAAAATGTCCATCTTTAGATTTCCAACCCTCAC
>NW_006408536.1:2990865-3014986 GCF_000296735.1 Chrysochloris asiatica
CTGACTTTAAGGTTCGCAGCCTGATTCCTAACCACTACACTACCAGAGTTTATAAGGCAGCCCTATTCTTAGGTTGTGGCAAAGGGGTGGCCAATAAGGGCAGACAAACATTTTCCCAAACACTACTCCTCCCTCTCCCCACATTTCCACCTGGCCCAGACACCACCTGTAACTCCCATTCTAAAAAACATTACCCCACTCTACAATGCATTCAGCAAGCTTTTGTAACGGATGAGTTAAACAGGGTAAATCAAAGACAGAATGATCCTTTGGTAAGGCAACCCGGGCCCTGGAGAACTGCATCTTCATTTAACTTGGAGAAGAAAACTCAAATTGTAAACATTGGGTAAAAGGTGAGCTAAACAAATGCAAGCTAAATGAAGCGCTCAGGTGAGATTGAATGAGGACTAGGAGACTGGAAAGAGAGGTGAATCTGTATTTTGAAGGAAGAAGCAGTAAATTCAATTTTCCAATCAATGGTGAGGGAAGATCTACTTTAAAATTGGATGGCAAGTCTTAAGTGGTTTCCCTAAAACAAACAAATAAATTCAAACCAAATAAAATTGACATCTTCCAAAAAAAAGAGAATAAATTACCAGTAGAGCTGATTCGTGGCATCAATGGTCATCATTTGACATTTTTTTTTGTGACACCCCATGACTTGGTAGCTCCCCTAGAAGTAAGCTTTCCATATTAATCTATATGGCAGAAGTTCTCTTCTACCTGTTCCTTCCACCACTACCACCATGCATAATTCAGGGTAAACTGAGGACCAGAGGCAAAAGACAAACATCATTTTTGTTGTCAAGTGCTGTGGAATCAGTCCTGACTAATAGTGACCTTATATAGGGTTTCCTAGGAGCAGATGGTGGATTTGAACCACTGACCTTATGGTTAGAAGTCAAGTGTTTATCTACAGCACCACACCAGGACTCCAAAATATATTATAGCACCTCAATAAGAGGGTGATCCATGTAAACATAGAACTGAACCTCAAGGTTGTCTGGCAGGGGGGCACAATTAACAAGTGTAATTGCTTCAAGTAAAGTTTAGAAGTAAAAATCCCTCATTCAAGACCCCAATCCTAGATTTTAGTTTAATTTCTACCTCTGATGTTAATTGCCATTAAGTTGATACCTAACTCGCCATAATTACCGAAGGAAATCACTTTAGTTTCTGGTGGCCTCGCTTTCCTTGTATGTAAAATAACAGGCTGAAATGAACTCTGGCTGCCAAGGTCTATTCCAGCTCCATATTGTGCAAAATTCAAGTCCTCTATTTTCAGTGCTTCTGCAAGTCAGTTTGCTACTCAACACAGAGTGTGGATTATACTTATTACCTTGATATGGCCTGCAGAGAGCATCCAGAGGCTTTGAGAAATGTCTTAAAGGCACAGGTGAACATTTGACCATTACAAGAGATTTAAGATGCTTTCTCTTCGGATCCAGGAAGGGAAGTGTTCGTTTGAATTCGAGGTGAGGCACTGTCTATTCCTGGATCTTACAGAGCCAACTGTGGGCCTGTTTGTTGCCATGGGATCCTCTTTGTGCGAACTGTCTTGAACTGTGTGGGAACGTTTTCCTCTTGCCTTCCTTCAGTTCTCTTTCTAACTCTTCTGAAGATATGTGTCAGAACAAAATGTAGCTGCATTATTGCCAATTAAGACTAAACAGCAGCTGCAAGGTGCATCTAATTAAGAATTTTAATTACTTCACTGAGTTCTCATTTGCAGATGTTTAGAACATTAAACTATGCATTGTGATTTTATTTTAAAATCTGAATAAAGCTGACCTCCCTGGAAAGGGGTGCAAAACAACCACACTCCACTAGAAAAAGCTCTGACAAGGGAAATGTAAACCTTAACACATTGAGAATATATGGCATTGTATCCAGAATGAGAAAATAGTGTACACATCTATAGATATGCCTTTTTTAAAAAAAAAAAAAAAAAAACAACTAAAGATAAACACAAAATATATATTCAAAATACTGAAAAAATTAGTAATTTACTACTCAAGCAGAATCCTTGCATGTTGGACATTTCTTCTCCAATTTTCTGTTCTCTTTCTTTTCCAGTAATGGAGTGGTTAACAGTAAGCTTGGTGCTGCAGTATGGGGATTGTATGCTATTAACGCAAAGCATTCTGGAGTCTGTAGTAAAAACTGGCTGCAGATCAATTCCATGCTCCTAAGCTTTTCTCTATTGAAGAAACTGCTGTTTTATTTTCTGGTAATAAAAAAGGAGAATGCCAAGATATTTTACATCAGGAATTCATTTTAATGAAACAAAGTTGGTCTTACTGGCAGTATGAAATTAGAGTTTAGCTACAGTAATATTCTGAGGAGATGGAGAATAAATAACATCTACTTTAGAAGCCACAAATAACCTGAGAGAGCGATTTCCTAGCACTACTATTGTATAGCTAAGGTTTTAAAAATCACTTTCATTGTTTTAATAGGAAAAACTGAGGAAATGGCAAGTTGGGTATTTATGAAAGAATTGTGAACACAGGAAACTTGAATTCTTATTTTTTTTTTTTCCCCTCTCTGTAACTATTGATAGTGTACATTTAGGACCATTACTCAGTGAAGTGGCCAAAAGCTTGATTTAATCTACCTTCTAGATATTTTATAATACAGAAATTCTCTGAGCAGTCAGAGGGGGCTTCTCTAGAAAATGGGTCTGGGCTGGGGCATTTCATTCAGCTAAGATTTCATCAGTTATGGATATGTATAAATTAAGTGGTTCCGATTCAGTTCATTCATTTTATTCAGAGGACTCTGTGTAGGTAAATATATACTTTTAAAAGGTTTGACTGAACTTTGTTGGCAGTTTTTTTCAAAGTTCATTTAAACATTTTCTGTATGATGTAAATTCAAAGCCTAACTGCCCAGTAAACTTTCTGAAATCAGCTCCCCTTTTGTTCAGAGGCTAAAATATGTCTTTTCAAACTCTTCACCATTTGTGAGAGGCCCCATTATCATGCTAAGCTACTGAGAAGGTATTTATACCTGAGGATGCTTTCTTTTCTCCTTCTCTCCTTAAAGAGGCCTCCATCCACAAAAAAGCTGCGCTAAAGCAAACTATTATTATTACAGACTCAATCAATGTAAAATCAAGCACCCATCATTTTCAGGCCATTTGCCAGCAACATTCATTGGAACCCACCACCACAAATGAGGTACAGACAAAGACTTGAGCATTTCAGCAAAATTCCACCATAAAGTTGAGGAATAATAAAGAATGCTATGAAAAGCAAACAGCAACAGGAAAGAAAAATGCCATGCCTGCTTTTCTTTCAGATTTCTAAGTTTTGAATCATAAAAATATACAAATATATATCTTCTTGAATGCACTTTACATTATTGTTCATACTGTGAATATTTCTTTTATGGTCATAAAAATAAAAGCAATGCCCCAAATGAAACACTATGTCCATAAGCGATGCAAATGCATCCCCTGTGGAAAGCCGTCTGGCTGCTGGTGGGAGGGTATATTTATACAGTGCCTTTCATTTGGAAGGTTCCCAAAATGATTTGCAAACTGTATATAGAAGAATTGCTCACCATGGAAATTCACCCACTTCCAGGAGAGAATGCAGAAGTCATTCCATGCTGGCAACTAGTTTAAATAAAACCACAGCACAGTATTTCAGGTGGGTAAAATATTAACACTGTAATTGATTCAGGAAATGTGCATTGAAAGCTACTATGGGCCAGGTGGTTCAAGGTACCAAGGGCATCATGTGGCTGTATCTAGAAAACTTTCCTGCTGTCCTAAAGCTTATTGCTTTATTGAAATATGACTAGAACCCAGAAGTTAAAGGTCATATTTCTTGGTCAATTTCTTATCTCTACATATGGATCTACTGAAACAGATGACTTCTACTTTTTAGAAGAATTTATATCAGGCTTTATGATATCCAAAGAAACTCTGGTGGCACAATGATTAAGCATTTTCAACTCACCAGCCACTCTGTAGAAGAAATATGCAGCAGCCTTAGAAACCTTGTGGGCCAGGTCTACTGTGTCCTACGAATCTGAACCCACTCAAAGGCAGTGGCAATCATGACATCCAGGATTTGCTTCAAATTGGTCACATGAAAAATTAGCTTTAGATATTATGGTGGAAGCAGGTAAAATGCTAATAACATTGTCCACATTGGGTGCAGAATTTAAACTCTTCCAGAGGTAGGGAAATTAAAGGAAATCCTATGGCTTGGAGCTCTGAGGGCTGCTAACTGCAATGTCCATAGTTCAAACATACCAGATGTTCCACTGGAGAAAAATGAGGCTGTCTGCTCCAATAAAGATTCACAGTCTTGGAAATGCAATGGAGCAGTTCTGCTCTGTCCTATGGGGTCACAGTGAGTCAGAACATACGTGATGGCAGTGGGTTTTAGCATTGCTGTAACTGATCTTTCAGTTGTAGCTTGTGCAATTATCAGAGAGCTTAAGACATTATATCTGCATCAGAGATGCCTGTTTACTTTTATTTCAATTTCTTTGATGTATAAATGAGTCAAGGATGTCTTAACTATATATATTTTTTTTAACAAAAATGTTATTGTATATACTATGTTTCGTTACCATTCATAGTGATCCTGTATGGAGTGGTTGGTGGGTTTGAACTATATATATGTTGTTGTTGTTGTTGTTAAGTGCTGTCGAGTCGATTCGGACCCATAGCTACACTGTATAGGGTTTCCAAGGAGTAACTGATGAGCTTAAGCAGCCAACCTTGCGATTCAAACAACTTTGCAGTCCAGTGCATTAACCCACAGCGCCATACCAGGACTCTGAAATACATATATATAGTTGTTAAGTGCTGTTGAGTCAGTTCCAACCCATAGCCATCCTGTATAGAGTTTCTAAGGAGCGGCTGGTGAGCTTAAACCACCAACCTTGTGGTTCAAACCAACTTTGCAGTTCAACGCATTAACCCACAATGCCACAAGACACACCAGGACACACCTCTCTTTCACTCTGTCTCTCTCTTTCTCTCTGTCTATCTATCTATAGTACCACACCAGTAGTGCTCATAATGTATTACAGTCTCAAAAACCCTATACAGGGTTGCTATGAGTCAGAATCGACTTGATGACAATGTTTTGTTTTGTTTTAGGAACCCTGTCTCTGACGAAAGCTCATTGGTATTACTGATGGAGCATCTCAGAAGGACCAATCTAGCTTTGTTCTGTGAAAGCCAAGTGGGTGAGTCTGCTTCTGACTATCTAGTACTAATAATAATGAACATAAAACCGAAACACATAATGAACAGAAAACTGTTTTACACACTTAATCAAAGAGATCTAAATGGCATATACTCTTATGAAAATGTAAGCAACTTCATTAGACACAATGGTGATATAAATTAAAATCATCATGTACTATTATGACACTCTCCCCAAGATGTTTAAAAAAATGAAGAAATGGACAATAGAAAATATGGGTGAGGAGTTTGAGTGACTAGAATTCATATATGGTGATTTTAGAAGTAAAAATTGCTTTAGCAATCTTTTAAAAACATTTTTTGTCAGTGCCTATGAAATCTATGATTGTTGCATGATGAATGTGATAGAGCATACAGAAGACAAAGTGAAGAAAATTTCTTAGACATTATCAAATATCTTAAGGTAAGGAGTTGCCAGGCCTGGGGCCTCAGGACCATAGTCTCAGGGAACATCATGGTTAACTAGCATCCTCTTTAGTGAGTAACATCTGGGATCTTGGAAGCACATGAGTGGCCATCTAAGGCACTGGTTTCTCCATGTGCAGAAGAAAGAAGAGAGCATTGAAGATGTTTGGAATCAGTTAGTCCAGTGGACTAATGGGACATGTGAACATCAGTCTCCATGACTCTGAGACCAGAAGAACTAGATGGTGCCCAGCTACCACTAGGAACTGCTCTAATAGGGATCACATTAGAAGGTCCCAGATAGAGTGGGATAAAATGTAGAACAAAACTCAAAATTGTATATCTATCTATCTATCTATCTATCTATCTATCTATCTATCTATCTATCGAGAGAGAGAGAAGACCAGGGTTACTAGTCAGAAAGAGACTGCAGGATCCCAAGACTATGGCGCTCTACCACCCTCTGGAAAGGCGCACACCCTCATGGCCCAGTTTTCAGCTAAGCAGTGAATAGGTTTATAGGTAGGGCAACAACTCTAGTAAGGCATGCTCACCAACCTTTCAAAATCAAAAGACCCAAAGACAAAGTTGAGAAGGGATGAGAAAGTGGGTGGAATGCAAACAGGAAACACAGGGATAAAGTGGGATGACTGTTGTTGCATGAAGGGGATCGCAATCGCAGTGCACTAAAATATGATGTTGGATGTAAACTTGTCTATAAACCTTCACTAAATTCATAATAAAAAGTTTTAAAAGTTAACAAATAAAATCTATTGTTGTTAGGGTCCCGTCAAGTTGCTTCTGATTCATATTGACGCTATTTCCAACAAAATGGACCACTGCCCAGTTCTATTAACTCTAATCATATGACAAAAATCTAACATTATGTATAACCTATGATTCCAGTAAATTCATTCCTAATGTATACCCAAAAGAGATGTTCATCAGAAACAAGTATTAGAAAGTTCACAGTAGTTCATTCAAAAAAGTCCTCAACTGGTAATTACCCCAATACTCATCCACAGTAGACTGGGATGAATACATTGTATATCCATACCATGGGCTGCCATAAAAACCATGAGTGAACAATCAACAACCATACATAACAACATTAATGAATATCACCAACATAATGCTGAGCAGAAGAAGCCAGACATAAAAGAATACATACTGTAAGATGACATTTGTAGAAAGTAAAAAATGAATTTATACTGCCAAATGTCAGGATGCTAGTTACTATTGGTAGGAGGAGTGACTGGGAAGAAGTATGAGGGGGATTGGGGGTCTGTTTATTGATCCTAGGGATCAGCCACAAGGCCTACAGTTCAAAAACACCAACAGCTCCTTGGAAACCCTATACAGGGTCACTATAAGTCGGAACCAACTCACCGGTATATAACAACAACAACTGATCTGGTGGTGGTGGTGGTGGTTATGCGCTGTGGAGTCGGTTCCGACCCATAACGACCCTGTACAGGGTTTCTGAGGCTGTAAATCTTTACGGGAGCAGAAAGCCTCATCTTTCTCCCATGGAGAAACTGTTGACCTTGATGCTAGCAGCCTAACTCGTAACCACTACGGTACCAGAGCTTCATGATCTGGTGGTAGTTACTTGGATATTGTATACTTTGAAGTTTCATTGATTTGTATGGTTATGATATGTGCACTTTTGTATATATTTATATTTCACCACAAAGTCAGCAGTTGAAACCCACCA
The DNA here is from genome assembly GCF_000296735.1 of Chrysochloris asiatica. NCBI lineage: Eukaryota > Metazoa > Chordata > Mammalia > Afrosoricida > Chrysochloridae > Chrysochloris > Chrysochloris asiatica. The sequence goes on from NW_006408536.1 coordinate 2,998,221, forward strand.
GCTGCTCCTTGGAAGCCCTATACAGAGTCACTATGAGTTGGAACCGACTCCATGGCACTTAACAATAACAGACGTATTTCAATTATAAGTTGTTAAAAAGCCTTTGTTTTAGTACCAGCAGGTAAAAAAGAAGCCTTACTCCCAGATCAACAATATAATTATTTAAAAATAACTGATACAAACTGATAAACTGTTGGCAGATATTTGTGTAAATCAAATCTATCTTATCATATTAAAATATGGGGTGTCTTTCTATGAGATGGTTATGAAAAGGCAGGGTTTGTTTATTTTAAAAGATGTTTTCAGGAAATAAATGTGGTTGTCTTTTTGTAACAATTAGTTTAGTATAATTTAACACAGAAAAGGAACTAGATAATTAAGATGATCATGTCTTTGACTTTTTAGTGTCGTTCAAAGCTTTGTTCAACTCTTTTGTAAAATAATAATAGCTAGCATTTACTCTGTTCTAACTATGTGCCAGACACCATTAGAGGCATCTTTTATGTACCAATTCACTTAATCCTCAGTTGTAAGATCTAATGTCATGGCCATTTTATAGATGAAGAAACCAAGGCACAGAGACTTTTAACAGCTTGCTCAATGCCTCACAGTGGCAAGGTTGGAAATTGTACACTCTTTATTACTGCTCTTAATTGCCATATAAATATTTGAGTTATCTTTATGTTTGTTATCTTTTGCAAATGTCATCACTTGTATATTTGGGTTATATTTTGCTTTTATTATTTTGATGTCCTGGTGTGGCACTGTGGGCTAATGTGCTGGACTGAAAAACTTATTTGAACCATTAGGTCGGTGGTTCAAGCTCACCAGCTGCTCCTTGGAAACCATACACAGGGTCACTTTGGGTCGGAACTGACTCAACAGCACTTAACAGCAACAACCAACTCCAATATACCTAAATATCGAGCTGGAACCTAAATAGTACAGTTCGACAACAATTTCCACTGCGCTGTTTTCTCCATCAGAGTCCTTTACTCTTGGCTCTGTGTATCTTTCTTTGTCCTATACGACACCTAAGTGAATCATTATTTCCGTTGAATGAAGAGGAATATAATGAAGCAACAGCTTTCAGAGCAAAAACATTAATATTCTAACTTTTTGAATGCCGAAGAATATAATAATCGAAGAGTGTGTTAACATTATATAAATGCTAATGTGCCTTTCTTAACTAATTTCTGCAATGAGCAAAAGTACTTTTAAGGACATAATACAGGAGGCAGAGAAATATTATAGATGATGTTTAATAACTAGCTACCGATATTCAACTTGAGTGAGTGTGTATTGTCTGTGTTTAGTGTTGGTGTTAAGTGCCATTGAGCCAGTTTTGACTCATGGTGACCAAGTATAGGGTTTCCAAGGAACATCTAGCTGGTGGGTTTGAACCACCAACCTTGCGGTTACAAGTCCAGTGCTTATCCTACAGTGCCAACCAGGATTCCAGCAGATATTAGATGGAGATCATAAAGAGTCCTTGTGTGGTGCTCCAGGATAATGCACTGGGTTGCAAGGTCACTTTGAACCGAAAGGTTGTCAGTTTAAACCCACCAACTGGTCCTCAGAAACCCTCTACAAGATCACTGTGAGTCAGAACCAACTTGATGGCATTTAACAACACTATATATGCATTTTCAGAAACTGAATTTATGATCAGATCAGATTTGTACGCAAGACTCTCTCGCCTATCCTGGGGCAAGCCCCACCCTAGGCCTTTTCCCAATGTAATTCTGGTGCTTACTGTTTAAAACAAGACCTCTTCTTCCTCTAGAAAAGGATCTGTAGCCCAGGAAGATGACAATTAGAACCTCACCCCAGTCAAGTAAGAGGGAAAATAGATTCCTGATTCTTTCCGTTTTTGTACTGGCCAGTTTCTCTCATCCTTTCTTTTCATCATTCAGGCCTTGGATAATTCATTGGTCCAGGTAAAGGAGTCCTTGCACCAAAGAAAGTATCTCAAGGGGACCACCAGAAATGGCAGTACTTGGAAGCTTGGTAGAAAAAAGAATCTCAGGCCTTGCCCCAGAGCAACTGCATCAGTTTCCATGTTTGCAAAGCACTGTATACATAATCTTCTGAAACGGGAATGAGCTTAAATCTCTAGATTAAGGAATGCAGCCTGACATTTGACAACTTATCTTTTCAAAAGATTTGATCAAGTTAAACTGCCTCCAGCAATGTATGAGGGTACCAGTTTTACCAAGGCCCCCACACACGCACATACACACTGAACTACCTCTTTATAACGTATTTTAAACAACAAATAATTTAAACACTTTCCCAAACCTGTTACCAGTAATAGAAAATCTATTATTTACCTTAATCATTTTATAGGGCAATTGACTATCATTTATTAGTTTTGAATATTGTTTGTATTAAATGTCAACTATTTAAATGAATCCTAAAATATTAACAAGAGTGGTTCCCATTTTAACACAATTCCAAGAAGGGACAGTTGTTTCAGTGAGTGCACTGGAGTTTGTTTTACTTTTTTTTTCTTCAACTTTTGTGTCAATTTGAGAAGTTATGTGGGTTTTTTTAAATTTTTTTATTGTATTTGTTAAATATACAGAGTTGTCTACAAGTTTCTGGAACCTGATTGTGCGCTTTTAGCAGAGTTAACTCTAAGTCAAATTAGTTATTTTTGGTCTTATGCTTAAAATAGCCATTTGTTCCAAATGTTAGTCCTTTTGTCTGTTACATGGAAGTAACCAGCAGTTTTCTAGAAAAGAAGAATGTCAGCAGAGAAATACTGAAGTCATAGGGTTGATTGGCAAATGCAAAGGAGAAAGTCAAGTGGAGTAATAGACACAGATGAATCGGCACAGATGGAATAAGAAAAGCAAGACTAAGATCAGAGGAGAATGGAGGAGTCTGAAGTAAAGGAAATAGGACAAGAATTCAGATCCAAAGGCACTGACAAGATAAATCATCTTTCTGGCTATGCCCCTTTCACTTTCAGTGAGAGAAATCGGCCCAGGTAATACATACTTGTTCTCTTTTTATAACACCATACTGGGACAAAGAGTATTTATGCTTAGCTGTAGTAACATGGCCTTAGGACCATATTCTATCTTGAGGTAAAGGACCTAAATCTAAAATCTTCAGGGTTAGCAACTGCATTCCTTTCATTAAGAAATATACGAATACATACATTATGCTCTCTAGATTTATAGAGATAATTTTCTCCTAAGTAGATTATATTATCTTTTGTTTATAATTGTGTGTTTCTCATTTTTACCTTGTTTATTTCTCATTTTAAAAAAAAATTCAACATGGAAAGGAAATGCATTTTGTGCATGTGATTAAGAGAATAGGGCTTGGAGTCAGACTCCCTAGGTTCAAATATGCGCTGTGATCCGTGCAGTTGCACAGCTCTGTGCCTCAGTTTCCTGGTCTGCAAAATGAGGATAATAGAAAACCCTGCCTTACTGAGTTGTTGGGAAGGTCAAATTGAACACATTCTTCAGAGCTCATGACATGAAGTTCAGGCCACAGAGAATGTTTAATATTCAAAATGAACTTTAAAATATGCATATTTGCTTGGTTATAGAGAGTTCTCTCTAGAGAATTCAAGAAACTGCTAAGGTTGGCTACATAGGAGAGAGAACCTATGTGGCTGGAGGGAATACTACAAGAGAGAGGTCATCTTTCAGATCTTTGGACTTTTGAACCCTGCAAATGTGCTGCATGTGCACGCCCTCCAACCCCCATCAAAGAGTAGAGAATTCCGATGAAACCTTTTGTAAACTGAAACTTTTGAGCATTCCCAGACCCAAAGAATAACCTACCAATTCACAGACAACGCAAAGCTATGGTAGAATGATACTGAGAAGCTAAGGGTAGATCTGGGGGAAAGAGCTGGGGATGCTACTCTTGCTGTTGGAGGCAGGGTGGTGGGACGAATGGGAGGAGGGGCGGCGGGGGCAGCCGAGGCAGAGACCGGGATGGGGGCGGAGCGGCCTGGAGGCAATGGAGTATGCTCTGCCTCTTAAAAGGCACCCTGAAAACAGATGCTGAGTGCTAGTGTTGCTTTTCAGGTTTGTATTTTTGTTAAAGTGGAAATCCTGTTTGGGTATCTTTCTGTTAGAGAAAGCAGAAACCAATGCTCATTTTTCTTTCATAAAAATGAAGTAGTGTAAAGCCATCTTTTGAAAAGCAAGGAATATCTGTAAGCCTAGTAGCTCCATACGATAAGCGCTGGACTGCGAACCACAAGGTCTGCGGTTCGAGCCTGTCAGCCGCTCTGCAGGAGAAAGATGAGGCTTTCTGCTCCCTGGAAGATTAAAAAGCCTGGGAAACCCTATACAGGGTCACTATGAGTCGGAACGCATTGCTGTTAAGTGCCAGCAAGTCGGTTCCCACGACTCATAGTGACCCTGCATATGGCTTCAAGAGGAGCAGCTGGTAGGTTTGGACTGCCAACCTTTCAGTTCCCAGTTTAGTCCTTATGCTACAGCATCATCCCAGGACTCTAAATACAGACTCCAAATACTATAGTAACAATTACCATTCCGTTTCATTTCAAACTTTATATGCATAGTTTTAGAAACCTTATTCTTAGAGGTTTCTTATGACATTTCTTTAAGGTTTGGTGACAGTTAGTGGTAAACCCATTTCCTTGAGCTGTCATAGCAAAAGACCACAAACTCACAGTTCTGGAGGCTAGATGTCGGTGTTCAGGATATTGCAGGGACATGTTCTCTCCAAACGCTGTGGGAGTTCTTTCTAGTCTCTTCCAGCTGCTGGAAGTCCCACGTGTTCTTTGACGGGTAGCATCTTCACTCCAATCTGTCCTCCCATGGTTGTCTTCCCTAGGTATCTGTCTCTAGGTTTCTCCTCTTTTTACAAAGACACCACTCAGATGATGGCATTGTAGCAGCCACTCCACAGGAGAAAGGTGAGGCTATCTGCTCCCATTAAGATTTACAGTCTTAGCATGGAGTGATGAAGCAGCTGGGGACTTTGGATCCAGAGAGGGAGAGGGACTGTGTGCTGAAGAATGGTAGTATAGGGGGCGGGTTTATAGGGTATACCCTTTGGTCGGTTGATGATGCAAGGAAGGGATTGGAACCATGGCAATGAAACGATATACAGTGGAATGAATGTAAAACTAAAGTTCTCTCATGTAAACTATCATATAATTCACAATAAAACATGAAAGAAATAAAAAAGATTTACAGTCTTAGAAACCCTATATAGGATTGCTGTAAGTCCTGGTGTAGCACTGTACAATAAGCACTGAACCAAAAGGTCAGTGTGAACTGCAAGCTAAGTGGTTCAAATCCACCAACCACTCCTTGGAAACCCTGCACAGGAAACAGCACTAAACAACAAAAATGTGTATATAGAAATCCTAGTGTGGTCCTGTGGACTCCATCTGTGGTGTTGTAGGATCAGCACTGGACTGTGGCCCACAAGGTTGGCAGTTCAAACTTACCAGCTGCTCCTTGCAAACCCTATACAGGGTCGCTATGAGTTGGAACTGACTGGACAGCACTTTACAACAACAACAGTGTGGTTTTGTAGGATAAACACTGGGTTGCTAACCATAGGTTTGGAAATGCAAAGCCATCAGCTGCTCCTTGGAAACTATACAAGGTCACTATGAGTCAGAACTGACTTGACGGCACTTAACAACAACAATATGAGTATATGAGTCAGAATCAACTTGATGCCGGTGGGTTTAATTAGTTTTTTTGTACTCCATTATGATTGCATGTCAATTTAACTAATAACATCTCCAAAGGCCCTATTTGCAAAGAAGATCACTGTTCACAAGTACAAGTACTAGGGGTCAGGACATCAACATATCTTTTTTTTAAATGCAATTCAATCCACAACAACCATCAACAAACATTTATTGAGAGCCTAGTACATTCCAGGCATATTGTAAATAAGGCCTAGTCCCCTCTCAAGGACCACACAGTCCACCTGTATTGTTGTTGGTAAGTGCTGTCAACTTGTTTCCGACTCATAGCAACCCTGTATAGGGTTTCTGAGGAGCAACTGGTGGGTTTGAACTGTCGACCTTGTGGTTCCCAGTCCAGTGCTGATCCTACAGCGACACACCCAGAGTCCAGTCCAGCTGTAAAGATCTTAAGAAATGCACAAAGAAAAAGGATCAATACAACAAATTATGTTTACTTGCCCTCTCATAGATTTGTTGTTGTTGTTGTTGTTAAGTGTCCTAGAATTGTTTCTGACTTATAGTGACCCTGTATAGGGTTTTCAAGGAGCAGCTGTTGAGTTTGAACCACTCACCTTGTGGTTCAAACCAACCTTGCAGTGCAGTGCTTTATCCCATAGTGGCACATCAGGGCTCTCCCCTCATAACAATCCTACCTATAAACAACAAAACAAAACATAGCCCGGTCCTATGCCATCCTCACAATTGTAACATTGGAACTGGTTATTGCTGCCACTGTGTCAATCCATCTCATTGGGGGACTTCCTCTTTTTCATTGACCATCAACTTTAAGAAACATCATATTCTTCTCCAGCGACTAGCCCTTCCTGACAGATGTCCAAAGTACAAGAGATGACGTCTCACCTTCCTCACTGCTAAGAAGCAATTCAGCTGTACTTCTTCCAAAACATACTTGTGCTTTGATGTTCAGGGATCAGAGAGGACTAGCAAACACTGAGCATATATGGAGGAACTGGATCTTAAGCTGGGTTTTAAATAATTTTGTTGTTGTTAAGTGTTGTCCAATCAAATCCAACTCCTAGCAACCCTGTATTGGGTTTCTGAGGAGCAGCTGGTGAGTTAGAACCTCCAAACTTATGGCTAGCAGTCCAGTACTTATCCTGATGTGCCACAGTGGGTAGGTGTTCATTGTTGCTGGATTGAGAGGGCTCTCTAAAGGGAAATAGGAAGTAATGTGATTGACGGAAGACCAATGAAATGTAAGCTCAAGTAACTAAGCAGAACTTTTTCCCAAACTAGTTTTCTTGATTGATAATAATAATAAAAGAAAGAAAAGAAAAAGCACGGACTAAACTGGCAGGAACCTTTTGTTTGTCACTTTAAGTAAGACTAATTTGGAAGACAAGACAACTATCTGGCCAATTGATTAGAAGAGATCCATATTTGTGCCCATTCTGAAGAGAGGTGACCCAACGGAATGCGGAAATCATCAGACAATCTCTTTGATACCCCATGCGAGTAAAGTTTTGCTAAAGGTAATACAGAAATGACTACAAGCATACATTGACAGAGAACTTCCAGAGGTTCAAGCTAGATTCAGAAGAGGCTGTGGAATGAAGGATATCATTGCTGATGTCCGATGGATCTTGGCTGAAAGCAGAGAATATCAGAAAGATGTTGACCTGCGCTTTATTGACTACGCAAAGGCTTTCGATTGTGTGGATCATGACAAGCTATGGACAACATTGTGAAGAATGAATATTCCGGAACACTTAATTGTGCTCACAAGGAATCTGTACCTGAACCAAGAGGCAGTTGTTCAAACAGAACATGGGAACACTGAATGGTTTAAAATTAAGAAAGGTGTGCGACAAGGTTGTATTCTTTCACCATACTAATTCAACCTGTATGCTGAGCAAATCATCTGAGAAGCTGGGTTCTATGAAGAAAAACGTGACATCAGAATTGGAGGAAGACTCATTAACAACCTGTGATATGCCGATGATACAACCTTGCTTGCTGAAAGTGAAAAGGACTTAAAATATTTACTGATGAAGATCAAAGAACACAGCCTTTGGTATGGATTACATCTCAATGTAAAGAAAACAAAAATCCTCACCACTGGACCAATAAACAACATTCTTATCAACAGAAAAATGATTGAAGTTGTCAAGGACTTCATTCTTCTTGGATCAACTATCAACACTCATGGAAGCAGCAGTCAAGAAATCAGTCGATGTTTTGTATTAGGTAAATCTGCTGCACAAGACCTTTTTAAAGGGTTGAAGAGCAAAGATGTCAGCTTGAGGACTAAGGTGTGCCTGACCCAAGCCATGGTATTTTTTTTTTTAATGTTTTGTTGTGTATTGTGTGATAGTCTACATTGGGAGAACATCAGCTTTACATTCATTCCATCACCCATCATTTCATTGGCATAGTTACCATCCCGTCCATGCATCCTCACCCAACCAATGGGTGTATCCTGTAAGCCTGCACCCCCACCACCACCACCACCACAGTCCTCAGCCCCTTTTCATCTCCTGATCCCAAGTCTCCAGCCCCACCATCTCTTGACGTCGTCTTCTCTGCTTCCATCTCAGGCCTCACCACCTCTCTGGGTAGGATTCCGCTCTTCACTCTTCTGCATCGATGGTCCCAGGGTCCTCTGCTCCTAGACTGATAAATTAATCACTCCCCTCTTTGCTACAAAATGTCCATCTTTAGATTTCCAACCCTCACAATCAGTCCTGATAACAATTATTCACCATTACATCACAAGAGACCCATCTATATTTCATTTCATCAGCCCTTCCTGGACAGGCTGGACACTATTCACTGGAGACTCTACCTTCCTCCACGCCCTTTGGATCTAGGTTCCCTCTTGAAAGCTTGTAAGCCAGTCACTTCTTGCCTTTGTATCCCTCCCCCCATTTTGGGTAGCCAATGTCCAAGTTGCCCATCCCTGTCTACCCTTTGTGTGAAGGGGGTGGGAATAGTAACCTCATATGCACGTGAAAGCTGGACAGTGAATAAGGAAGACTGTAGGAGGATTGTTGTTTTTGAGTTATGGTGTTGGAGGAGAATATTGAAAGTGCCATGGGCTGCCAAAAGAACCGATAGATCCATTCTGGAAGAAGTGCAGCCAGAGTGCTCCTTGGAGGCCAAGATGGCCAATCTTCGTCTCTCATACTTCGGACATATTGTCAGGAGGGAACAGTTGCTGGAGAAGGATATCATGCTTGGTAAGATGGAGGGTCGGAGAAAAAGAGGAAGACCCCCAACGAGATGGATTAGGAAAGTGGCAGCATCGATGGACTCAAGTGTAACAACAGTAGTGAGGTTGGCCAAGGAACAGCTGGTGTTTTGTTCTGCTGTGCATAAGGTCGCTATGAGTGGGTACCGACTCGATGACACCTAACAAAAACAACCAGATTGCCACTCTTAAGGCCAAGGATATATCCAGTGGAGAGAGGAACAGGAAGCTTGAAGGAACCTTATTTTTTCCATGTCCTTGAGTTATCAATCACACCCTCTCTGAATTGCTTACTTTTCAACATCTTGTTATGTGAGAAAAACGAACTGTTATTTCATTAATCTGCTGTAGTCTGGTTTCTGTTACATGAAGTCAAACTCAATCCAAGCTAATGTGGATACACTTCTGTTAATAAAGCCTACATCAGGAACAATCACGCCAGTGATGTACACATACTTTAGAATTACCAATCATTTGAGATCAAAAGGGCAGCATTTACCCAAGGACACAATTCAGGAGGATGAGGAAAGGAGGAAGAATAGAAACAGGAAACAGGGAGGACGTGGGATAAGTGATGTTACATTCAAGGGGATTGCAATCAGTGAGATGTATCAAAATTGTATATGAAGAGTTGAATATAAAACTGATGATCTGCTCTGTAAGCCTTCACCCAATTCACAATAAAAAGTTTTTATAAAAAAGATTTTTCTGTGCCTTACTTAACTGTTTTCCAACATTTGATGCATTTTGTTGCTTTATGTTTGCTTTAATTTTTAATATTAAAAGAATGGTAAACATATTTCTTGCAATTGTTTTATTTTTGTGGGTTGGAATTGTGAATTATGCATAAAGAACCATGTATTAGATTTGGAATTACTCTGTCAAATAATAGGATTATTTTTAGTCTTGATACATATTTTTAGTTTTAATAGTCTCTGCTTCCAGGGTTAGCCTTTAGCAAAATGATGAAATCGAGTGACTTTAGATTGTCTTTGTTTCTGTAACCTTCTTTTCTCCAGATCGTTTATTTTTGGTGTATCCCAAATGTCTCCTCGTGTTCAAGTATCTACTGCTTTTCTGCTCCTTTCTCCCATTTATAACTTGTTTTAAAAAATGGATCCAATTTTAATCATTTATGTCATTTTAAAATTAAGTCAATATTTCTTGGTTCCCAGAGAATATTTGGAAAGCTTTTGTATCTTAGTTACAGACTTAGTTTAAATATAAGGTTTGTCACTTACTTGCTCTAAGACTTGAAGGAGTTCTTTCTGTTTCTGAGCCTGGTTTTCTTATCAATTGAATGAAGATGTTAACACCTTCAAGTCAAGGTTGCTCTGAGGCTCAAAAAACATGGTTATTTAAAGATATTAAATACTTACTAGTCACATAGTAAGAATTCAATAAATTCTAGATTGTTGTTGTTGTTGTTAAGTGCCGTAGAGTCGATTCCGACCCATAGCGACCCTGTACAGGGTTTCCAAGGCTGCAAATCTTGACGGGAGTAGAAAGCCTCATCTTTCTCCCGTTGTAGTAGTCATAATTATCATCTATACTTTAACCTCAATTATAATCATGGAATAAAAAATTATTTTCATCATAAAGGAAATTCTGGAATTTGGCTCACATTGACTATCATACAATTGTGATTTCTTCCTCCATGATATGTTACTTGTTGTCGGATACCGTCGAGTCAGTTCTGACTCATAACAACCCTGTACAGAGTTTCCTAGGAAAGCCTGGTGGATTTGAACTGCCAACCTTCTGGTTAGCAGTCCATTGCTGATTCTACAGTGCCACACCAGGACTCCTGATCCATTAGAGAGTTCTCTATAATGTCCCTGAAATTACATAATGTGAATACCCATCAACTACTCCTATACAAGGAGTCCTGGTGTGGCACTGCAGGATAATGCACTGGATTGCAAGGTCAGTTTGAACCACAAAGTAAGCAGTTCAAACTCACTAGCTGCACCTTGGAAACCCTTTACATGGTCACCACGAGTCAGAACCGACTCGATGGCATGTAACAACAACTCCTATGCAAAAGGCCACTCATGCCAGGTAAAAGGCTTTAAAACAGTTCTGCTCACAAAAATATTGACACAACCCTAAAGCCTTACATAATAGTAAGTTGCAGGCAATTTTGAAAAGAGCACCAAAATACAGTAATTTTGTGTGTGTGTTTAGATTTAATGTGAATTAAAGAAATGGTGACATTACCAGGTCTGTCCTAAGGCATTAAGACATATATTTGATATAAATATAAAAGTCCTCTAATGTGTTAATCCATTAATTAAGCAAGTAAACAGTAAACCCATTTTTAACAATGAAGCATTTTTTTTTTTTTTTAAGTGTTAACAATTTCTTTGGGGCATTAAAAATAGTTGATTATGACTATTCTAACCATCAATCTTTCTTTAGTTAATCAAAAAAACACGGAGACCCTGCCTTTTACTCTCCTGCTTATTCAAAACAAGCAAACAAATGATAAAAAAAAAAATTAGCATGCAGAAATTAAGTCAATTCCAGCAAATGTTAATGTTTTCCTTGAACAACTTCATAGCCTTAAGATAGATCTATAATGTAAGCAGAAAAGCAAGAGTACAAAAGATAGAAAAGCAAAACACATGCTTGTATATTTAGAGGGCCAGGGGGAACAGAGATGAGCAAAGGTTGAACAACAGAACAGAGTTAGACAAAAAAGAAAACATATTTTAATGATGGTGTCAGTGTTTTCTACTCCAGATACCCAATATGTGGAAGTTTATAACTTTGTTCTAATAATTCACTCTACAAGTGGCAAAGAGGATGACAATATGGAAATAAAAAGTATGTGTATGTTTTTATAGAAATATTTATAACTACTGAATTTGAAATTACTTACTTATTTTAATTACAAAAGTCAGAAAAATAATTAATTCATGCTTGCGTTTAAAACTTCAGAATAGCTTGCTCTTGTGTGGATTTGAACTGCCGACCTTGTGGTTAGCAGTCCAGTACTTATTCTATAACACCACACCAGAACTCCAAACATACTCAGTTGTTGTTGTTGTTAGGTGCCATCGAGTCGGTACTGACCCATAGCGACCCTATGCACAGCAGAACGAAACACTGCCCGATCCTGGGCCAACCTCACTACCGTTGCCACGCTTGAGTCCATCGATGCTGCCACTTGGCCAATCCATCTCACTGGGGGTCTTCCTCTTTTTCTCTGACCCTCCACCAATTTGAATTTTCCCTCCAATTTGAATTTTCCTATATTTATGAGCTCAGGAACATTGAAAGGCTGAAAAATGGCTGTCATCATAATACTGAGTTTTACTAACATTGAACTAGACTGTTGTTGACTCCTTCTCGAACCCACTCACTCCTCACATGTAGGCATTACTTTGGCACAGGTCTAAGTTCTCTTTGCACATTACATCCCTTCTCCCCTCCTTTGGAAATTGCATGTACATCATAACCTCGGAGAACTCAGTGAATGCTGTCTTATCTCTGAAAACTTGGTAGAATTCTCCCCAGCAGAATGAATCCATTTTCTCATAGCATTCTGAATGTCCCAATTAGATCCTTTAATACACTGTTCGAGTTCCAGTACATTTTGACAGTGTACTCCTGCAAATACCTGGGACTCGTCTACATGTAAGGGGCTGACTGGAGCTGCACGGTCTCTCGAACTTTTCTGCTCATGGTGGATGAGAGCTGGAAAGTAAATACCTCAGCTTCATCAGCTTTCAGTGGGGCTAAATCTGAAGTCTGTTTAATATTGTTTCCCAGAGATCCTTCACAGGAACGAGCCACAGTTATCCACAGCTTTTAGTGGCTTTCTTCCTTCCTTCTCTCTTTTAACCACTGTCCTAATAGGGCTACCTGGAACCATCTCCCAAATAAATAGCTTTTTCTCTAATATGTGTCTCAGAGTCTGCTTCAGGGACAGCCTAACTAAAATGGTCGTGGTGGTAGTTATGTGCCACCTAGTTGGCTCTGACTCATGTTTCCAAGGCTGTAATTCTTGACGGGAGCAGAGAGCCCCATCTTTGTCGCATGGAGTGGCTGGTAGATTCGAACTACTGACCTTGAGGTTAGCAGCTCGACTCATAATCCACAACACTACCAGGGCTCCTTAAAAGACAATTGTTGTTGTTAAGTGCCATTGAGTTGGTTCCGACCCATAGTGACCCTGTATAGGGTTTCCGAGGAGCAGCTGGTGAGCTTGAACCACTGATCTTGCAGTTCAAACGGCTTTGCAGTCTGGCGCATTAACCCACAGCGCCACACACACCAGGACTCCTAAAAGACAATGGTGGTATCAAAAGTGGCCCTAGGAAGCAGAACCCCAGGATGGGATTCTGGAATTTAATCACTTGCTGTCTAAAAGGTGAAAAAAAAAAAACCAACAAACAACCCCAATGATGGTGAGAAGGGTATTTTTGGTAACCTTGAGCAAGTTTTAGCATCTCAGTTACTGAGACTTATACTTGTGGTGAACTTGGATAGGACAGAGGTGCAGTAGCTCTAGAATACTAGAGATATGAGGCCAAAGGCAATTACATGCAGTTTGGGTTGAGTCCTGGTATGAAGCTGTCAGATAAACACTGGACTGTTAACTGCAAGGTCGGCAGTTCAAACCCATCAGTTATTCCTTGGGAATCCTATACAGATTCTGAACCTACTAGCAGGCATGTAACAACAACAACAACAACGGCAATTAAACCTGGAAGAAGAAAATAACAATTGCAGATGGAGGTTAGTCAACGATCAATTGAAAACATGTGTAAAAGTCAGGAGGCTACGCTAGCTGTTTTAAAAGAAATTCTTATACCCTAGTGGCAGGGTATGTGCTGAGAACTACTGTTAAGACTGCTTGTAAATGTGGTGGAATTACCAAGAATACAGAATACACTACTGCAGCAAATCCATGCTAAAGATAAGCAGCCCTGATAGGAAAGGTCAGCAGTTCAAACTCACCATGTGCTCCCTGGTAACCCTATACAGAGTCGCTATGAACTGACTCAGCAGCACTTAACAATCAGACATGGGAGGGGACATTTGAGAGGAAGCACTTGAGGAATTGTGAAGGCACAGATCTGCCCTGGCCTCCCCTTATTGTTTCTAACTATGGTGGTGTTGTTGTTGTGAAGTGCTTTCAAGTCGGTTCCGACCCATAGCGATCCTGTATAGGGTTTCCGAGGAGCAGCTGGTGAGCTTGAACTGCCGACCTTGCAGTTCAAACGGCTTTGCAGTCTGGCGCATTTACCCACAGTGCCACACCTAACTATAGCTACAGTGATGTCTCAGCATGGTCCAAGCAGGGAAGTTCTGTGGTGGTGGTATGCCACCAAGTCAGTTCCGATTCATAGTGACCCTATATAGGGTTTCCAAGGCTGTAAATCTTTACAGGAGCAGAAAGCCTGATCTTTTGCTTGAAAAGGGGCTAAATTACTGACCTTGCAGTTAGCAGCACAGCCCCAGGACTATACCAGGCAGATATGTATCAGTAGTTAATGGTGGAATATGACTATAAAAGAACCATGCGCCAGCTGGACTGGAGTGAGAGTCATTTCATTGAAGGCTAGATAAAGGACATTTTTATTGATATGGAGACACTGTCCAGAGTCCTGGCAAGGATGCTGGAGCCCATCTTAAAGTACAGATGACATAGTTAGTTGAAGCTTAGAAATAATAACAGTCTATAGAAATGAGGTGAGGTTGCTGGAAATATCTTGATAGAATACTGAAGGTGCCATCAAAAGACTCAGAGAAGTGGCTATCTTTCAATGGATTCATTAGTACAGATAGTGAATTCTTCAGTATGTTATGTGCCCCCTGGGAGGTATGCATAAGTTATATAAAACTTCCATTCTGTGCTGACATTCCTCCCTGTACTTACACCTATGACTAGCTCATGTTGTTATTTGTTGTTAAGTGCCATCAAGCCACCTTGTATAGGGTTTCCAAGGAGATGGTGGATTTGAACCACTAACTTTGTAATTGGCAGTCCAGTGCTTATTCTTCAGTGCCACACCAGGAGTCTGACTATCTCGTCTGTTGTTAAGTGCTTTCAAGTCAGTTCTGACTCATAGTGACCCTGTATAGGGTTTCCAAGGAGTAAGCTTGAACCACCAACCTTTCGGTTCAAACTGACCTTGAAGTCCAGCGCATTAACCCACACTGTCACAGGACAGAAAATTCAGTTCTGATACAAGTACAGCATAATATGTGAGTGCGAGCTGAAATGGACTGCTATGACACCAAAGTCCCAAAGAGGAATGGCCCTAAATGACAGTAGTGATGGGGATATTGTTCAAGTGAGCTGAGCTTTGAGCAGTACATCTGTTTATCAACTTGTATGGAGGGATATGAAGTCTCAGCTAAGACTCTGTGGAGTCCTTGGCAGTGGAACATGCCTTGACTGGTTGGCCAAAGGACTAGAAAGAGCAAGATGGGGAGAATAAAGACAAAGAGGTGATATTTTTAAAGTATGCGTCTATATCTCTTGTTGTTGTTAGATGCCATCAAATAAGTACTGACTCATAGTGACCCAATGCACAATAGAATGAAACATTGCCCGGTCCTGGGCTAATCTCACAATTGTTGCCATGCTTGAGCCCATTGAAGCTTCCACTTTGCCAATCCATCTCGCTGGGGGCCTTCCTCTTTTTCTCTGACCCTCCTCCTTACCAAACATGACATCCCTCTCCAGTGACCAAAGTATGAGAGAGGAAATCTGGCCATCCTGGCCTCCAAGGAGCACTCTGGATGCACTTCTTCCAACACAGATCTGTGTGTTCTTTTGGCAGCCCATGGTATTGTCAATATTCTCCTCCAACATCATAAGTCAAATACATCAATTCTTCTACATTCTTCCTATTCACTGTCCAAGTTTCTCATGCATATGAGATTATTGAAAATACCATGGCTTCCCCTCTATGACTGAAACTCAAAAGGAACACATGAGCAGGCATACAAGCATGCTGGCAACCACATTGGTCCACTGGTGAATAGAAGAGGGGGAAAGGCAACAATGAAGAAATGGGCTGAGTTCAACCACATTCCACAGACTCCCGTTGACCTGGAGATGAGAGAGAGAAGAAGAAGGGCTGGTTGGTCTGAAGTGTGGTGAGACCTGGGGACACTTGAGCCCTTGTACAAGGACATAGCCACAGAGGGATAGAGCTGACAGTGAAGCATCCAACTGATATGAAGTGAGGGGAGACACACAAGAACACCCAAACTTCCAGATAGTACCCATGTGACCTAGCCTCGGTGGCTTGATAATCAGAACTCAACTAGAGGAAGATAAAAAAGAAAACAATTTTTGATAAAGAAAATGAGGGTAAATTGTTACAATCTGATGAACTTGGCCTATATTCATGGAGGTAATAACTCTAAATACCAGCAGAGAGGGAAGGAGTCTTCACATCAAGTATCAATGCACACGGTAGATAGGGACAGGCAACTTAGACATTGGCTACCTAAAATGAGGTGGCAATAAAGGCACGAAGTGACTAGCTTGCAAAGTTTCAAGAGGCAGTTTAGTTTAAGGATGTGTGGGGAAAGATAGAGTCCCCACTGAAGAGTTTTCGTCTTGTCTAGATGGGTCTGGTAAAAAGCAATGGAGAAAAGATTCTTATGATTCAATAGTGAGTAATTGTTATCATGACTAATTGCAGCTGTCGTAATTGTAAAGGTAGAAGTTTTGTTAAAAAAAAACAAAACCACACCAAGGAGTAGTTAATTTTACAGTGCAGGAACAGAGGGCCCTAGGACCATCAAGGGAGAAGAGCACAAGTGGAATGTGGGACCTTATCCAGAGAAGCAGTGACACCAGAGATGAAGGCAGAGGTG
>NW_006408536.1:3015281-3016392 GCF_000296735.1 Chrysochloris asiatica
AAAAAAAGAAAAAAATACCATGGCTTTTGTCAGATGTACCTTAGTCCTCAAGCTGACATCTTTGCTCTTCAACACTTTAAAAAACATCTTGTGCAGCAGATTTGCCTGATGCAATACGTCTTTTGATTTCTTGGCTGCTGTTTCCATGAGGGTTGTCAGTTGATCTATCTATGGCAATGAGCCAATCTTTGACTTATATGTCAATGCCTGTTGGATATCATCCACAGTAGATAAGCACAAAGCTTTCAGAAGAGCAGGATGACTCTTCAGTAGGCATCAGTGAGCCCCTATCTTCAGCTTTGTAATTCTTTCCCCAAGGCACAATGGCTCCATTAATAGTGCAGCCATGTGGCAAGAATGAAGGCTACCTGGGTCCAGCAGTATGGTCTCTTTCATCTAAATTGATCTATCATAACCTTGATGGCTTAAAACAACATACATTAATATATTCTTTTACATTTCTGGAGGTCAGAAGTTCAAGATCATTACCACTGGACCCAAATCAAAATGTTGGCAGTGTCATGCTCCCTGTAAAAGTTCTTGAGGAAAATGTGTCCTTGTTTGTGTCAACTTGTGGCTGCTAACACTCCTTGATTTGTGGTTGCATCACTACAATCTTTGCCTCTATGGTCATATTGCATTTTATTCTGTGTCAAATCTCTCCTAAAAGGATATTTGTGAATATATCTAGGTCTCATCCAGACAATCCAAACTAATCTCCTTGTGTTAAAATTCTTAGTCACATCTGTAAATATCCTTTTTCCATGTAAGGAAACATTTACAGACTGCAGAGATTAGAATATGATATTTGAGAAGACCATTATTCAGACTAATACGATTATTTCTACCCAAGAGGGGCAAGAGATCTGTTCTTACTGGGGTTCATACATATGACTGGTATGGCTTTGGCTTCCCCGCCTCTAGTGCCATTTCTAACACCAATATCTGAAGATGGATAGTGTCTGATTTACCATACTAGAATTCCATATGTGCCGGGGACTTGCCTCGACATAATTGTGTTGTTCATGAGTGTTTGGTTCACGAGGAGGGGAGATCCAGCGGCGATAGAGATAGCAAAAGAGACACAGAGACGCAAAGTGAGAGACAAAGA
>NW_006408536.1:3016902-3028381 GCF_000296735.1 Chrysochloris asiatica
CTCTGAGGGAAGAACTTTGCCTGTTTAGAATTTTACAGTCTTGACTTTTAGGAAAATATTACATTTATCTGTGTATATCAAGGACTTCATGTCTGCATCTAATAAAAATAATTTGTTATTAACTGCCAGGTGGCTAGATCTGTTACACTTGGGCCTATAGGGCCTCGAACCTCTGACCAGGCCTTCACGGTCTGCAACACATATGATACAATCTTACACGCATGGATCCACCTTATGGTGAAAAGAGGGATGGGAATTGTATTCATGCATCCACAGAAACCCCTAATGTTACCAGACACCACATTGCCTGTCGATTTGAATGCTGGAATGGCTAAAGGAATGGGCCAGTGTTCAAGAGTCAAGATATAATGTGAATAAATGTCCATTATATGGTGCCACATTAGAGGCCAAGATGGCCAAACTTTGTCTCTCATACTTTGGACATATTATCAGGAGGGGGCAGTCGCTGGAGAAGGAGATCATGTTGGGTAAGGTGGAAGGGTCAGAGGAAAAGAGAAAGACCCTTAATAAGATGGATTGGCCAAGTGGCAGCATCGATGGACTCAAGCGTGGCAACAATAGTGAGGTTGGCCCAGGATCGGGCAGTGTTTTGTTCTGCTGTGCATAAGGTCGCTATGGGTTGGTACCGACTCGATGGCACCTAACAACAACAACAACATATGTAGTAGGAGTTGGCTTTTCTCACTATCACTTTCAATGACACACTGGTGCTTCCCAGCCCAACAAATTTAAGTTGAACTAGAAATCCTAGTTTCTGGTGGTGAGTGTCAAATCTACCAGAAAACATAGTTATTGATCTTAGGTGCCATCGAAGTCCCAAAAAGGGATGGCACCTAACACCAATAAGTTCTGACTTAAAGTGACACTATGTACAACACAATGAGTCACTGCCCAGTTCTGTGTCATCGTCACAATTGTTGCCCATGTTTGCAGTCACTGTGTCAGTCCATTTTAATAAGGGTCTTCCTTTTTTTGTGCTGATTTTACCAAGCATGATGTCCTTCTCCAGGAACTGTTTTCTCCTATGGACATATTCAAAGTAAGCATCATTGTTTGTAAGGCGCATTCTGGCTATACTTCTTCCAAGACAGACTTTTTGTTCTTCTGATAGTCCATGGTCCTTTCACTATTCTTCATGAACACCAATAATTCAATTTTTTCAATTCTTCTATAGTCTTCCTTATTCACTGTCCCATTTTCACATGTATAAGAAACAACTGAAAATACAATGGCTTGAGTCAGGTATACCTAAGTCCTCCATGTGACATCATTACTTTTAAACACTTTAAAGGAATCTTTTACAATGGATTTTCCCAATGCAATATGTTGTTTGATTTTTTTTAAAATTCAATTAATTAATCAATTTTCAATTTTGGGGGGGTTTTTTTGGAGAATTACTCAATTATATGAGGCAGTCTTCAAAAACATTTCTGAATATCATAATTCATCATTAAAGAGGACATTATTAGATAAAATAAAATTATTAACATGGAATAAGAGATCAGACTGTCTTGTATTACACATCATAACAACACACAAAATGTTGCCATAGTAAACGTGACTTTCATGTTGGAAACAAAAATAATGTATAAGTTCTTTTTTAATGATAAATACATATACATTGTTTCCCTTCTAGTACATGAACAAAAAACAGACCAAAAAAAGAGAAGAAAATAATTTGCTATTTGTCCCCCTTCCTTCTTTTCCTTTTTAACTGTCTTCTCTGTCACCCAAGTTAGCATGTGTCTACACTCTACTCAGTGAATAATTCTCCCTTTCTTCCAACCCCTGGTAACCATCATAGAAAGTTTATTATAAAATAAAGACCGTTTCTTGGTTGTTTTTACAGTAGTAATCTCATGAACCATCTGTCCCTTTGTGATCAACTAAATTCACTCAGCATAATGTCTTCCAGGGTCCTCCATGTTATGCAGTATTTTGAAGATTTATCATTATTCTTCAGTGTTACATAATATTCCAGTGTGTGTTTGTACCAAAGTTTGTTCAACCATTCCTCTGCTTATAGGCATCTTGGCTGTCTCCATCTTTTTGCTATTGTGACAGTTACTGCAATGAATATGGGCGTGTGTATCTCTATTCATGTCCTGGTTCTTCTTTCTTAAGGACATATACCAAGTACAGAGATTGCTGGGTCATACGGTATTTCTATTTCCAACCTTCTGAGAAAGTGCCATACCATTTTTCACAGAGGTTGCACCATTTTCGTTGTTTGATTTCTTGACTGCTGCTTCCATGGGTGTTGATTGTGGATCCATTAAAGTTAGAGCTAAAGTTACTGGCCAGCCATTTGGAGTTCCTTATGCCAGTATACCAGCAGACAAAGAAAAGGTGTGCAATATGGCCATGAGTAATTGAGCCTGGTGAGTATGAGGAGATAGGGTTCTTGACACAGAAGGGAAGCAGAGACTATGTCTGCAACTCAGGAGATTCATAGTGTGGCTTTTGGTGAATAACCATGAATAGGCAGTTATACCAGTTACTGCCTAAAAAGATCAAGGTTACCGGAGCTCCAGATTCCACAGTACACAAAAAAAAATACATAGAACAGCTGTGTTGGCCAGGGTGATGGTAATGGTTGGTAGAGTCGTGAAATGATGAATATGGATTATGGCTTCAAAATCAGCTGTATCTGTGTTATGGTGGTTTGTTTCACCAACCGTACTATTAAAAAAAAAAAAAAACAACTTTATTTAAAACCATTTTTAAGAAACAATGATGCCACCTTCTTGAAGACAAACTGCCAGCACATAATAAACTTCTGTGGGTTCATGTGGATCTGAGTGATGGAAAAAAAGGAAAAAAAGGATGGAAAAACCACGATCAAGCCTCCACTCATATCGCCTCAGCAAAGGATGTCTGCTTCAATGTCGTCTTCCACATCAAAGACTGAAAAGTATTTTTTAATGGTTAAATACACAAATGACTAGAAAACTGCTTGGTATCATAATAGAAACTCAGTAAATGCTTGCTGAATGAATGAACAGATATGCAACTACATTTTTATGCAGATGACTTTTGGGGTACACAGGTAAGATGGTTCCCCTCTTTCTTCATGTTAGTCCAGTGAGTTTATATTAGGTTACATAGCAAAAGGGGTTTTTACAGCTATAATTAAGATTATTAATGATAGGAAGATTGTCTTTATGGGCCTAATTCAACCACATGAGTCCTTTAAAAGTAGTTTCTCTGCTAACAGTAGAATAGCAGAGAGATTTGAAATGTGAGGCCAATTCAACCAGAAAGAGCTTCTCCATTGCTGGCTTTGAGGCAAAGGGGAGCACAAGACAAGGACTTGAGAATAGAGCCTCTAGTTGCTGAAAGCAATCCCTGGCTGACAGCCAACAAGAAAATGGGGACAGAAAGTACATGAATGATGTTGGAGGTGGATTCTTCCCCAGAGCCGCAAATAAACTGCCTGGCCTTAATTTCAGCTTTCTGAGATGTCAAGTGGAGAATCGAACAGAGCCCACCTCTACGTCTAACCTACAGAACTGTGAGGTAACAAATTTGTGTTGTTTTTAGCTGCTCAATGTGTGGTCATTTGTGACACAGCAATAGAAAATACAATATCAAAACCTACTCATAAAACTGTAATTCAGATAATAGGTTCTGAGCTTGAGTCTTAAATGTCTAATTGGATGCTGAACTTCTTTAGGCTATTTGACTAGTATCTAAAATCCAGCATGCATAAAACCGAATCTCACCCAGAATGGTATCCAGTTTTCTGGGATTCTCTAAATGGCATCACAACCTTCTCAAAAACTGGGAGTGGGGGCAGAGGGAGTGGTAGAAAGGATGGCTCAAGACCTCTGCACTTTCACTAATTTCCTAGACAATTGTAACTTGTAGTATTTCCAAGTATCAGTCTTTTATTGCCTTCAACATTTTTATTATATGCCCAAATTAACTGCAGTATTATTTCCTTTATAGTTTTCTTTAAAGCTACTCTTTCTTTTGTGCTTTCACTTAAAGAAGCTTATTATGAAAAGGTAAGATTAGATCTCTACCATATATGGTAAGGTATTATCATTGCCCATAAATAGAGGGTTACTGAAAAAAAAAAAAAGAGAGAGAGAGAAAGAAATATGATGGCAATAAACTTTTACATTTCATCTAGATACTGTTGGCTGCTGAAGGCTCTGCACATAAGGCCTGCTCACTTTGTTTAAAAAAGGAGATTAGCAAATGTTAGAGAGCTGTTATGTCAAAATAGCTCAAATAGCTCAAATTGAGAATATCTTCTTGACATAGAGGGGCTGAAAGAGAATTAGAATCGGAATAATGCTATTTTTTTATATGCGAGTTATTTTACTTAATGACCTTTCAAATGTAATTTAAAATTATCTTAAATACCAACTAAAATCATCTTGGGTACCTTGTGGTGAGAGTCCCACACTTTGCAAGGCATATTTATCGTGATTAAAAATAAGTTTTTCATCAAAGAGATATATGTAACCTCGAGCACGTACTATAGCAAATGTTCCATACATGTCATAATTGTTATTAGCATTAACATCATCCTCATCCTCATAATCCTAGTTTCTACCCTCCTCCATCGTCTTTACGCCAAATCGATCGAAAAATTTATAAAACATGCCAGTAGTTTCTCTTACAACTATTGCTTCTCTTTTCTACTCTACTAATCGCTGTTGGAGTCCTGGTGTGGCGCTGTGGGCTAATGCGTCAGACTGCAAAGTCGTTTGAACTGCAAAGTCAGTGGTTCAAGCTCACCATCTACTCCTTGAAAACCCTATGTTGTTGTTGTTGTGTGCCATCGAGTCGGTTCCGACCCATAGCGACCCTGTATAGGGTTTCCAAGGGTGTAAATCTTTACGGGAGTAGAAAGCCTCATCTTTCTCCCGCGGAGCAGCTGGTAGTTTCGAACTGCTGACCTTAAGGTTCGCAGCCCGATTCATAACCACTACGCTACCAGAGGGTCACTATGGGTCGGAATCAACTCAATGACACTTAACAACAACAACAGTCACTATTGTTGGAGGCCTGATGTGGCGCTGTGGGTTAATGCGCTAGACTGCAAGGTCAGTTTGAACCACAAGGTTGGCAGTTCCAGCATACCAGAGGCTCCTTGGAAACTCTGTTCAGGGTCACTATGAGTCAGAACCGACTCAACAGCACTTAACAACAACAACAGTCAATACTGTAAGGATCTACCCGTCAGTCTGCAGGAGAAAGATGAGGTTTTATGCTCCCATAAAGATGTACAGCCTCAGCAACCCTATACAGAGTTGGCATGCAACCACCACCACCACCAATTAATGTTGTTTTTAGATTGCCATCAAGTTAACTCTGTCTCTTGACAACCCCATGTATAACAGAACACAATGTTGCTCAGTCCTGCACCTTCCTCACTCCTTAAGTGCACTCAGGTTCACTGTTGTGGCCACTGTGTGTTTCGAGTACCTTCCAACCTACGGGGCTCATCTTCCAGCGCTGACTCAGACACTATTCTGTTGTGAACCAGAAGGTTTCCATTGGCAACTCTTTCAATGTAGATGACCGAGCCTTTCTTAATCTTTCTTAAACTAAGTCTGCCTTAATCTAGAAGCTCCACTGAAACTTGTCTACTATGAGTGACACCATGGGGGGCTCAGCTTCCAGCATAATAGCAACACTCAAGCCACCTAACCCACCACCACCAATCCTAGTTCTCTTTCCCAAACTCATACATTTGACTACATTCCTCTTCTCTCTGGAACATAGAATCAGAGGGTCATATTGGGACTATCACAATTTTTGGAGCCTAGTGCACTCTTTAGCATCACCTGCAGCCCCTCTGAATCCTTTCAGCTTACTTTGCTCTCCTTCAGACCACTTCTCACCATGTATGAATTGTTTCCTTAGAAGCCAAGATGATCAGATTCCGTCTCTCATACTTCGGGCATATTATTAGGAGGGTCAGCAAAAAAGAGGGAGACCCCCCCAACGAGATGGATTGGCACAGTGGCAGCAGCAGTGGACTCAAGCATAGTAGCAATTGTGAGGATACCACAGGACTCGGTGGTATTTCGTTCTTTTGTACGTAGAGTTGCTATGGATCAGAATCAACTCAGCATCACCTAATAACAATCTAACAACATCATGAATTTTCTTATTTATTTTTGGTGATCTTGTTTAAACTCAGTCTCACTCAACCCAAAACATCAATTCAGGAAGTGTGAGAACTGGTATGTGTTGGTGACCATTTAATCTACAGCATCTAGAACACTGCCTGACACAAAGTAGGTTCTCAGCTAACCTTGAAAGTGTTCCCAAAAATAAGCTTTTTAGACTTGGCTTCAGAAACTGCAAAATGGAAATAAGAACGCCCACTGTACTGGGGCAGTTGTGAAGATAACTTACGTAAAAGGACCTGGTACATAAAGACAAACTCTAAATAGAGTGGACTCCTGGTGTGGCACTGTAGGCTCAGCACTGGACTGCAAACCACAAGGTTGGCAGTTCAAACCCACCAGCTGCTCCTTGGAAATCCTGTACAGGATCGTCATGAGCCATAACTGACTCAACAGCACTTACCAACAATAACAACATAGGTAGAATATCTTATATGCATTTGGAAGTTGGACAGTGAATAAGGAAGACCATAGAAGAACTGATGCATTTGAGTTATGTTGTTGGAGAAGAATATGAAAAGTACTATGGACTGCCAGAAGAACAAACAAATCTGTGTTGGAAGAAGTACAACCAGAATGCTCCTTGGAAGCCAGGATGGCAAGACTTTGTCGCTTATACTTTGGACATATTGTCAGAAGGAACTAGTTGCTGGAGAAGGACATCATGCTAGGGAATATTGTCAGGAGGAGCCAGTCCCTGGAGAAGGACATCATGCTAGGTAAAATGGAGGGTCAGCAAAAAGGAGGAAGACCCGCAATGAGATGGATTGGCACAGTGGCAGCAGCAATGAGGTCAAGCTTAACAATTGTGAGAAGGGCTCAGGACTGGGCATGATTTTGTTCTGTTATGCATAAGGCCACTATGAGGAGTTGGAATTGACTCTACGGCACCTAACACACCGACAATTGTTAGAATAAGGTCAATCTTAGATAAGCATCCAAAGGCCTCTGGATTAATGTTATCCAACTTTCTATTTCTCAACTCATTTCTTCACATTAATCTGACACTTCACCTCTTGTTTTAATATTTGTTGAGTTATTGTCTTAGGATAGATTTTGGGTATGCAGAATTCTGTCCTCATATTGTTATTGTTGTTGTTAAGTACTGTTGATTCATTTCCAACTCATAGTGACCTTATATAGGTCTTCTGAGGAGCTGCTGGTGGGTTTGAACTGCCAACTTTGTGGTTAGCAGTCCAGTGCTTATCATACAGCGCCACACCAGGACCCTCTGTCCTCACTGTTTTGTTGTTATGTGCCATCAGGTTGGTTCTGACCCATAGTGACTCTGTATAGGGTTTCCAAGGAGCTGCTGGTGAACTTGCACCACTGACCTTGCAGTTCAAACCGACTTTGCAGTCCAGTGCATTAACCCTCAGGCCTGCACCAGGACTCCTAATAGAGAATTATTTATGTTGACTTATAAACAAACCATATGTATACATATGTAACATTATGTGACAATAACCCTAGTAAAATGATATACAGCTATAACACAAGCGTTGGTGCAATAGTATCCTAGGTTACCTGGCTAGGAATGGGCAGAGGATTAGGGGAGGAGAAAGAAAGAAACAAAATTAATAAGCTTTAGGTTGCACATCTTCCCTAAGACTTTCTTACAACTCTTCCGTAACTTGGATTTCTGTCCTCTAGGATGTCTTCTCATCCTGCTGAAACATCTCTTTCTACATGGAATTTCACAGAACCTCCCTATCAGAATTAACAACACTATTTCTTTGACTCCTCTACTTTTTACCCCATACCTCTTGATATATTCCTTCCAGACTCCAAGCTCTCATATTCAATTTATATTACCTGTTCATGTTGTAAGATTGAGTTTCCAAAGCATGGAAAATCCTTTCTGTTCATCTCTTTAGAGCCCGTGGTTCCTTTAGAAGTTCTTTTGCTAAAACTCAAATTCTACTTTTTTATAGGGGCTACAAGTTCCAAATCCATCCCTTCAGCAGATTGTAAACCATAGGAATTTTGGCCTTTTTGTTGTTGTTGTATACTGTTGAGTCAGTTCTTAAATTCTGAGCAGAACTGCCCGCATAGGGTTTCCTAGGCAGACAATCATTTACTGGAGCAGATCACGAGGTCTTTCTCCCCCAAAACTATTGGTGGGTTCACACAGACAACTTTTCATTTAACAACTGACAGCTTAACTTTCTTTCCATCAGGATTCTTCATTTTTGGCTAAGGTTATGTATATTCTTATAAAAAAATAATTTTGTATATGTACCCATATATATAGGAATCCTGGTGTGGTGCTGTAGGATAAGCACTGGACCACAAGGTCAGTTTGAACCTCAAGGTCGGCAGTTCAAACCCACCAGCCGCTCCTCAAAAACACTCTATAGGGTCACTATGAGTCAGATTGACTCGATGGCACTTAACAAAAACATCAGCCATATATAACTTCTTTAATAATGTACTAGACAGAATTGAAAACACAGACCAAGTCAGTAGGAACAATATAGTACAGATTCTAAAATGGTACTTTATTAGCTTCAGTGAACCAGAGCATGGGAGGAAGAATAAATGTGGGCAAAAGTAAAGTGACTGAACAATGGTTGTGGAAAATTTACCCAATGTTATTTATAGTATGCGCCAAGTATAAATATGTCCTTGCAAAACTTGATGAGTCGTCAGTTATTTCAAGAGAAATTTCTGACTTGCCTTATATTATTTAAGGCTTTTTTTTTTTTTTTATTGAGACAGTATTTAAAATTTTATGTATAAAGCTCAAGCATATGGAAGGGCTTTAGGATATAACCAGTGAATCTCACCAAAAGAGTTTAAAATTGTGGTCACTTAAGTTTTTGATTCCACATTCTTACCTAAATGTTTTTGCTGAAGTAATATAAAAACAAACATAGTTGTGTTTATAATGATCACAGCACTCACAGCTCAATGCCACTTTAGCAGGCAAATTACAGAGAGCAGTGGATTTAGCATTGCGATCTTAACCACAAGGCCCGTGGTTCAAACCCACCAGCCCCTCCACAGGAGAAAGATGAGACTGTCTACGACCGTAGAGATTTATAGTCTCAGACACCGCATGGAGCAGTTCTCTGTCCTATAGGCATGCTAGCTGTCCCAATTGATTGCCATGGATTGGCTTGTTTGGTTTTGCTTTGGGTTGATCTGTAGCTTTTTAAGGTTAGAATAAAGCAAAGAACATTCTGTCCTAAATATACAGATTTCAGATACTGTGTAGATTTTGTTTTTTGGTGTCCGATTTTCTTTTGTCACAAATAGAGGTTGTACAAATGTATTCAGTGTGCGCATCACAGGCGTGAACTCCCAGTAAAATGAAAAATGCTTTTCTGCTCTGTGTGTTCTAAGTATCTTTACAGGCTGATAGGCAGAGAGTACTTCCTTCACTGTCAGGCAGTTGGGGAAGATTTCACTAAGCAGTATTCCAAGTATTATGTATAGGGGATCACCTGGAAGAATCAGAGAACGAAAAGCTCTTCAAGCAGGATCTAATGCTGTAAATAGATTCTGACTCACAATGACCCAATGGTAAGAGCAAACTGCCACATCTCTTTCCCATGGAGCAACTGATGGGTTCAAACTGCCGACCTTTCAGTTTACCTACCTTTCAACACTTTACCTACTATGCTATCAGAGCTCCTTTATCTAAGCTGGAAAGGTCATATAATAAAATTCCCTATGCGTTGGATATACGAGGCAGCTTCAAAATATTTGTGGGAAAAAAAAAGCATCCAGAATCTTTTAATTCCATTTTCCATGAACTTTTCGAAGCCCCCTTATAATAGTAGAACTGTTATTATAGAGGCAAATAACTATTTGAGAATTTAAGAAAGGTTGAGGGTTACAGGGAGTGTGTTAATACAATACTCTAGGGTTTCCAGTCTATTGTTGAGCACTCCAGCAGCCAAAGCAAGCTCTCAGGCAAAGAGATGCAGATTCTGGAAATTGGAAGCCTCCCTAGGGTATGCCTCAATGGGAAGGCCTGAGGGGATATAGGCAGGTCACCAACAGTGTCTGCTACAGATGGAATCAGTGTTTTCAATAGTCAGGATGGAGTCTTACAAATACTTATTTCTATTTCTAATCTAAGGAGCTTTTGCGACACAAGAGCTAAGCCTTTGACCAACGTTAGAACTCACCAGTGGCTCCTACAAAAAAAACCTCTGCTTCTAGAAAGATCAAGCAAACAAAAGAAATCTGCCCCAAACTGTTGCCATTGAGTTGATTCCTACTCAGAGTGACCCTCAGGAGAGAGCAGAAATACCCCATCACATTTCCTTATTTAGCAGGAGCAGACTGCCACATCTTTCACCCAGAGGCTTCAAATCACTGCCCTTTTGGTTAGCAGCTGAGTGCTTGGTAAAGGTTACAGACTAGGAAACCCAATGGACTAGTTCGACTCTGTCATATAAATCCACGAGTCAGAATCAACTAGACAGCCCCCAACAACATGTCCAGCGTATTTTTTTATCCACACAGTACTCAATTGTTTTAGGTAGGTTATTGTAATCCTAAGGGTCATTAGTGAACATTCAAATCATTCATTTTATAGAAACCAACCTCCCAGCAAGTTACAACAGCTCATTAATGGCCTGGGACCCAGGTCTGCTGATTCATAGCCCCAGGCACTACTACTTTAGCAACCTTCAGGCCTACTTCCTTTGAAGAACTCTGGTACTGACCCTAGCACAGAAGGGTTAACAGACTGAATGATAATAGTATTTAAAACGTTTGAAAAAGACAAACATATTCCCCAAGTTTCATATCTATTGTTCATTAGCATGCCCTCACTAGTAAAAACGGATTTCTGGAACCAACTTTAAATTCAATTTAAAACCACACAGATCACTGAATCTCACTTGATGCAATAAACATTAATCAGATTTCAGTGAAAACAAATATTTTTTAAAAATGTACCCAGTAAGCATATTATTAAATGACCCAACTGGCAAAATCATTTCCTGGTATTTTTAATAGAAATCTTCAATTTATGTCTGCAGCAGTGCTGGTGGTACCATAGGATAAGCATTGGACTGTACCACAGGATCAGCAGTTCAAACCTACCAACTGCTCAGAGGGAGAAAGATGAGGCTTTCTGCTCCCTAAAGATGTATCTTTTCTTGATGCATTCTGCATCATTCAATAATTTGCCCAGAGAATCTTTCAATAATGAAAGTCAAGGCTTGAATTTTTCCTTCAGTTCCCCCAGCTTGAGAAATGCTGACCATGTTCTTCCTTTTTGGATTTCTAATTCCAAATCTTTCCATATTTTATTATAGTATTTGGTTTTATCTTCTCGAGCTGAT
>NW_006408536.1:3030441-3032280 GCF_000296735.1 Chrysochloris asiatica
AAAGAGGAAGACCCCCAACGAGATGGATCAGCCAGGTAGCATCATTGATGGCGTCAAGTGTGGCAGCGGTAGTGAGGTTGGCCCACGATCAGACATTGTTTCGTTCTGCTGTACATGGGGTCGCTATGAGTCGGTTCCGACTCGATGGCACATAACAACAACAAAGATGTATAGCCTCGGAAACCCTATAAAGGGTCGTTATGCCTTGGAATCGATTCAGTGCTAGGGGGCTTGGTTTGGGTTTTCTATTTATTTATTTTAAAGTATTCTTTCATTATTATTATTGTGTTTGGCATTTAAAAAAATTGTTCATGAATATTTACCACAGTCCTCACTGCCTTTTACTTGATTCTAATGCATAGTGACCCTATGTTGTTGTTGTTGTTATTGTTGTTGTTATGTGCCATGGAGTCGGTTCCAACTCACAGCGACCCTGTACAGGGTTTCCGAGGGTGTAAATCTTTACGGGAGGAGAAAGCCTCATCTTTCTCCCGCGGAACAGCTGGTAGTTTCGAACTGCTGACCTTGCGGCTAGCAGCCCGATTCGTAACCACTATGCTACCAGAGCTCCTTTGTTGTTGTTATAGGACAGAGTAACACTGCCCCCATAGAGTTTCCAAGGTTATAAACCTTACAGAAGCCGACTAACACATGTTTCTCCCTTGGAACAGCTGGTGGGTTTGAACTGCTGATCTTTTGGTTAGCAGCTGAGCACTTGACCACTGTGCCACCAGGGCACTTGTCATGCATATTAGTCTTTCTTAAGCAAAGCATACATAGCTACTTCTTAAAATACAACATCATTGACAGATCACAGTTAAAATGTTTATGTTGATTATTAAGGCAAAACAGAAAACATACACTGCATTTTAATTTTTGTAAAAAAACAATTATGCTAACCTTTTATTCTATTCCTATCTTCTTTGTGAAATTGCATTCTGAAGTACAATCTTTGGTTACATTTCTATTGTGCTCTGGCTTAGAAGTTTGTGATTTCCCTGATCATTAGGAATTCTGTAATCATCTTTAAATCCTCTCTTACTTGAGGGGACGCCATGAATTATAAGCTGGTTTGTCGTAACTGGAAGTATGATTAAGGGAAATATTGTAGCAGCTTTTGAAGTCGTATCATTGTAACTTCTTTCTGTATTTACACTGGTCTGCGAATCTGAGATATCAAGAAGGTATGTGGTGAAGAGATGGAGTGGCTGGGGACTTGGGATGCAGAGAGGGAGAGGAGCTGTGTGCTGAGGACCGTGGGGGTGGGGGCGGGATTGCAGGGTATACCCTTTGGTTGGGTGATGATGCATGGACGGGATGGTAACTATGGCAATGAGACAATGTATGATGGAATGAATGTAAAACTAATGTTCCCCCATGTAGACAACCACATGATACAAAATAAAACATTTTTTTAAAAAAAGAAGGTATGAACCACAAAGATGTTTTACAGTTTGTTGTTATTGTTGTTAAGTGTCATTGAATCAGCTCCGACTCATATTGGTCCTGTATAGAGTTTCTGAGGAGCAGTTGGTGAGTTTGAACTGTCCACCAGGAGTTCAGTTAGTGTCTATCAATAATTTATGTATCATTGTAATATTGGTCAATACAGTTTCACTCTTCTTTATCTTGTTACGTTCAACCAGGTAGGAGAAGTATTTTGACAGAGGTGGTGGCTGACTTTGGAACATAAACATGTTGGAGTTTAGGGGACAATTGCGCAGTCATACAAAAGTAGAAAGTTTTATGAGAGAAGAGATGCTGAACACCATAAGATGTGAGAGTAGATGGAATACTTACAGGGGTCAAAAACTAAGGTTGCAGGCCAAATCAGACTAG
>NW_006408536.1:3032515-3037723 GCF_000296735.1 Chrysochloris asiatica
TCCCGCGGAGCGGCTGGTAGTTTCGAACTGCTGACCTTAAGGTTCGCAGCCCGATTCGTAACCACTACGCTACCAGAGCTCCTTTAGCTCTTTTAAAAAAAAAACAAAAAAAACACTCAGACATATATAATAATTTACACCAACAAAGGGCACATTCTGCAAGTCTGCCTCCTGACCACCATCTCTTAGTCCCTCTCTTCCCATGAATCTAGAGTCTTTAGCTGCTCTCTCTCTCCATGTCCCCATCTCTGCCTCCATCTCTGGTGTCATTGCTTCTCTGGAAAAGGTCCCACATTCTGTTTGTGCTCTTCTCCCTTGATGATCCTAGGGTCCTCTGTTTCTGGACTGTAAAATTAACTATGCCTCTATTTTTGTTACAAAACTTCTAGCTTTACAATTGTGGCAGTTGCAATTAGTCATGATAACAATTATTCACTATTGAATCATAAGAATCTTATCCTCGCCTCTTTTTACCAGACCCATCAAGTCAAGATGAAAACTACTCAGTGGGGACTCTATCTTCCTTCATACATTCTTATACTAAACTGCCTCTTGAAACCTTGTAAGCCAGTCACTTCGTGCCTTTATTGCTCCCTCATTTTAGGTAGCCAGTGTCTAAGTTGCCCATCCCTATCTACCCTGTACACAGAGCTGATAGCATTGATACTTGATGTGAAGATTCCTTCCTTTCTCTGTTGGAATTTAAAGCTACTACCTCCATGAGTATATGTCAAGTTCATCAAATTGTAGCAATTTACCCTCGTTTGCTTTATCAAAAATTGTTTTTTAGTTTTTGGGCTTTTTTATCTCCCTCTTGTCGAGTTCTGATTATCAGGCTATGGAGGCTAGGTCAGATGGGTACTATCTGCAAATTTGTATGTTCTTGTGCGTCTCCCCTCACTTCATATCAGCTGGATGCTTCACTCTCAGCTCTAGTCCTCTGTGGCTATGTCCTTGTCCATGTGACCAGGTGTCCTCAGGTCTCATCACACTTCAGACCAACCAGCCCTTCTTCTGTCTCTCATCTCCAGGTCAATGGGAGTCTATGGAATGTAGTTGAACTCAGCCCATTTCTTCATTGCTGCCTTTCTCCCTCTTCTACTCACCAGTAGACCAATGTGGTCTTCAGCAAGCTTACATGCCTGCTTATGTGTTCCCTTTCAGTTTCAGTCTTAGAGGGGAGTTTGGCCTGAAGGGACTTGATTGCTTGTCTTGATGGCTTCCCTGTGAAGAACTTGCTTGTTCCTCATAGTAGCCAATCATATTGCCATTTTTATTTTGGGTTTTTCCTGATGATCTCTCTTTGAAGATGTATCTTCTGTTGCTCTAGCTGTTCCAGGCTGGTCTGCTTGTCCTTCCTAGTGGGAATGTCCTACCTCAAAAAGTTCTGGATGGGACTCAGGATTCCACCTAAGATCCTATACACTGCAAAGCCCCCCCCACACACACACAAGAAACTAGCCGTGTTTTTCGGTAAATAACAATGTAAGAAAACACAGCCATGGTCATTCATTTACATATTGTCGATGACTGCTTTGGGAGCATGGTGGCTCTAAAGGGTTGCAAACCAGTAGGCTTGCAAACCACTAGGTTACTGGTTTGAGCCCACCAGCTGCTCCACAGGAGAATGATAAGACTTTCTGCTCCTGTAAAGAGCGGAAGTCTCAGAAACCCTATACAGGGCTGCTATGAGAAAGAACTGACTCCACGGTACTTAACAACAACAACAACATGGCTACTTTGGAGCTACCATGGCTTTAGTTGAGCAAGTACGACTGAGCTATACAACCCACAAAGTCTAAAGTATTTATGGTGTTCTTTGGAGTCCCTGGGTGATGCAAATAGTTAATGTACTCAGCAGCTAACAGAAAGGTGGCAGGTTGAAGGTCACCCAAAGGCATCTCAGAAGAAAGAACTGGCAATATACTTTCTGAAAAATTACCTGTTGTAAACCTTGGAGCACAGTTCTGTGCTGACACACATGGGGTCACCGTGAGTCAGAGCCATAGATAAATAAATACAAATATCAAAGGTTGGCTTTTATTATGCCAGAAGTCAAGGCAATGGTCCTTTGGTGGTATAATTTGAGACACACATTTGTCTCCCCAGATCATCTCCATTCTGATAGAAGTTGAAGAAGAATTGAACTCAAAAGCCTCTCTGCCAGAAGAAAGCCTTGGCGATCTGCTCCCACTAAGATTGTGGTTGTTGTTGTTGTTCAGTGCCGTCAAGTCGGTTCCAACCCATAGCGACCCTGTATAGGGTTTCTGAGGGGTGGCTGGTGAGCTTGAACCACCGACCTTGCAGTTCAAAATGACTTTGCAGTCCAGCACGTTAACCCACAGTGCCACACCAGGACTTCCTACTACAATTGCAACCTAGGAAAGCCCAGAGGGCAGTTCTCCTCTGCAAAATAGAGTTGATATGAGTAAGAAATTGGCTGGAAGGCACATGACAACAACTATAACTACAGAGTTGCCCAGTTTAGGCAAAACATTAGGCAAATGCCCTCGGGGAAGGAAATGCTCACTGATCTACTGGATTTTTCCCATACAAGTTGTCCATGTAAATAATGTGCACCTGTATATAATATGCAAGGTGGGCCTAGGAATCTTATATAGTTTGCAAAACTTGTATGACATGTGTGTTTCTTGAACAAAGACACAGAATTTTCAGTCACTTTCTTTTCCTCTTGTGTGTGTGTGTTTGAATGATTCTTCTGTTTCCTGCAAGTCAAGGAGAGAGAATTAGAAAGTAATCAATATAAGAGTTGAGGATTGGGCTCAAACGATGGAAGAAATGGCAAAGAAGGAATAGAGCTAATGTCTCACTGGACTTCACAACAATCCTGGGAGCTTACAAAGGTATAACTACCCCATCCTTAAATAAAAGGAAATCAAGTCTCAGAGAAGCTAAGGAAATCGCCCAAGGTTACACAGTTAATAAATAGCAGCAATGGTTTTCTAATTCTTAGTCTAAATTCTCAGGTTTATATTTTTCCCCATTATATTCCATTGCCTCTTCAACAGCTTTGCCATTTCCCCTGAGGCCACCGTGCTAAAAGTATAATTTCCTCTCTCCTAGAAATGCAACTCTGCCTTCTGGAACCTAGGAGCATTCCCATAAGAGTTGCTGCTGTAACTTGGTCCCACCTAAAAATCCCTAGATTATAATGAACTCCTCAAAATTTAAAGAGTCGAGATAGCCATTGCTCAAGATAGTCATTACCAGCTGATAGCCATTAATAATTCTTCTGCTTTTTTATTAAAAAAATGATACAGGATACCAGTCAGTGTTCAGTTACAGGTGATACAAATTCTAAATTAAAATCAGGCAAACCATCTTTTCATGTAACTAAGTCTCACAATTAAGAATGTATAATAATTACTTTTAAATTGGGGTAAATCATCAAAGAAAGTTAGGTAGCCTGGGAGTTATTTACATGTGAACAGATGTTTATGGAAGTTAAATGGAGTGTGAAAATTTCACAGCATGCTGTAGTACAGGAGATAAATTAATAAAACGATCACATCTCAAGTTATGTCTGGTATGAAATAGAATTTTTTATATATTTTCAAAGATTCCTATTTTCAGCAGTAGAAGACAGGAGAAAGTTCAAATAGTTATTTAGATAAGTAGAATCACAAAGAATATCAACACGAACAAATAGATCTAGCTTCAGTAGCAATCAAAGAAGACTTAATATACATACTCAAGATAAAATTCAGCAACAATCATTTTTAAATATCCAAAAATGATTACTGCATGTGCATTATCAATAAGCTGCTATTGAAATTGGAAGGGTGCTCCCAAGGACCCTGATCCTCTGCTTTAAAGTAGGATTTCATAGACACACTCAGACAAATAGACACCTACATCTTTTGGTTATTAGGTTCCGTCTAGTCAATTTTCGACTCATAGCAACACTATATGACAGAATAAAACTGCACCATAGGGTTTCTTAACCTTTAACCTTTATGGAAGCAGACAGTAGGCTGTTCTCATGTGGAGCTGCTGTATCAGCTCCAATCGCCAACCTTTTGGTTAGTAGCTGAGAGCTGAATTATTGAGCCATAAGGAGTCCTGTTCTGGTAGCGTAGTGGTTACGAATCGGGCTGCGAACCTTAAGGTCAGCGGTTCAAAACTACCAGCTGCTCCGCGGGAGAAAGATGAGGCTTTCTACTCCCGTAAAGATTTACACCCTCGGAAACCCTGTACAGGGTCGCTATGGGTCGGAACCGACTCGATGGCACATAACAACAACAACAACAAGGAGTCCTGTTACTAACATGTTGTTGTTGTTAAGGTTGGGAGGCTTCTAGTCAATTCTGACTCAGAGCAAGCTCACGTGACAGGTCTTATTCCTGCAGATTTGTCGTGTGGGTTTGAACTGTCAATCTTTCCATTTGCAATTGAGTGCTTAATCGTTGTGCCAACAGGCTCCTTGTTACCTACCTGTTGTTGGTGTTATTAAGTGCCCTCAAGTTGGTTTCAACTCATAGCGACCTTGTATAGGGTTTTCCGAGGAGGGACTGGTGGGTTTGAACTGCTGACCTTATGGTTCGCAGTCCAGTACTGATCCAACAGCACCACATCAGAAGTCTGGTTAAGTAAGCTCTTTCCTCCATTCTGTTTTCAGGACACTTGGAGTCAGCTAGAAAAAACTACCATTTTACTTCCTTAGTTCAGACCTGCTATGTTATCTTCAGCTTACTTTAGAATGCGCTGGTTAACGTCCAAATATCCTAATTAGGAATTCACACTTCAGGTGTGGTTGGTTAACATTTGAAGGGTCTAATTAGACTAGAGCATAGTCTGATGTTTCCTGTTTTGTCTTCAGTTGTAGTCTCATAGCAGAACAACATAGGAAGATTTGCTGATTTACATATGTTGTTAAAGTGCTGTCTAGTCATTAGACTCATAGCGACCCTGTTATAGGGTTTTCGAAAAGTGCCTAGTGAGCAGACCAACCTGGAGTGGCTAGAACAGAAGAGACTTCTTGAAAGAAAGACCTACAGGAAAAATATAAAACAACATAGGCAGACTGACTGTTACAGAACAAGCTACATGCTTGCCCAGGAAACATCAAGGCAAGTGGTCGGGTCCCCTCAGTACAAACCCCCTTCCAAGACTAAGACTCAATGGGAATACACGCTGTGATTGGTGACCACACTCGACATCAATAAGGGGAAGTGAGGGAAAAACAGC
>NW_006408536.1:3039383-3050883 GCF_000296735.1 Chrysochloris asiatica
CTGCAGGATAATGCACGTGGCCACATGGCTGGCTTGAAACAGAACGTCCGTCAGTGGTTCAAACCCACCAGCTGCTCCTTGGAAGCCCAACACAGGGTCACTATGAATTGGAACCGACTTGACAGCACTTTCTAACAACAACAACAGTAACTTTGCTACTAATTACTTTCGTGTTTTGCAGAATTTGGCCTGAGACTTTGCTCTAATTGTAAAGTAGCACCTAGCAGTGAGCGTAACACTGCAGGAATAAGCACTGGTCTGCTAACTGTAAGGTTGGCACTTCAAACTCACCAGCTGCTCCTTGGAAACAGGGTCACTATGAGTCAGCACTGACACGAAGGGACATAATAATAAACAACAACAACCTAGAAGTGAGGATGCAGAAGAGGAAGGATTGATGTTGATGAACTTGCGATTTTTGACAACCTATGGATTTCCCCCCACCACTCCATCTATCAATCTGTCATACTGTGGTGGCTTGCATGTTGTGATGCTGCAAGCTGTGCCACTGATATTTAAAATGCCATCGGGGTCACCCATGGTGGACAGGTTTCAGTGGAGCATCCAGACTAAGACAGACTAGGAAGAAGGAGAGGCTGACTATTTCGGAATGTTTAGGCACAGAAAACCTTATGAATAGCAGTGGAATGTTGTCAGATATAGTGCCGGAAGTTGAGCTACTCAGGTTGGAAGGTTCTCAAAATATGACTGAGGAAGACCTGCCTCTTCAAAGTAGAGTTGACCATAATTACTCGACCTTCATTTGCTGATGGGGCACAATTCCAAATGAGGAAAACAGCTGAAATATCCATTAATAATCAGAACATGGAATGTATGAAGCATGAATCTAGGGAAATTGGAAATTGTCAAAAATGAAATGGAATGCGTAATCGATACACTGTAGGCATTATGCAGGAGCTCTGGTAGTATAGTGGTTACAAGTCGGGCTGCTAACCTCAAGGTCAGCAGTTCGAAACTACCAGCCATTCTGTGGGAGAATAATGAGGCTTTCTGCTCCCGTAAATATTTACAGCCTCGGAATCCCTGTACAGGGTCGCTATGAGTCGGAACCGACTCCACGGCATATAACCACCAAAAATGTATAGCCTCGGAAACCCTATACAGGGTTGCTATGAGTCGGAACCGACTCCACAGCACACCGCCACCACCACCATAGACATTAGGGAGCTGAAGTGGACTGGAATTGACCACTTTGAATATGATAATCCTATGGTTTACATGCTGGGAATGACAAAATTAAGAGGAATGGTGTCACATTCATCAACAAAAATAACATTTGAAGATCTCTCTTGAAGTACAATGCTCTCTGTGCTTACAAGCAAGACCAGTTAATACCATTATGATTCAAGTTTAAGCAGCAACCATTAAAGCCATTGATGATGAAACTGAAGAATTCTACCAACTTCTCCAGTCTGAAGTTGAACAAATGCAATAAAAATGCATTGATAATTACTGGTGATTGGAATGCAAAGGTTGGAAACACAGGAAGGATCATTAGTTGGTAAATACTTTCTTGGTGATAGAAATGATGCTGGAGAACACATGATAGAATTTTGCAAGACCAATGACTTGTTCATTGCAAATACCTTTTGTGAACAACATGAAAGACAACTATACACCTGGATCTCACCAGATGGAATACACAGGAATTGACTACATCTGTGGAAAGAGAAGGTGGAGAGGCTCAGTATCATTGGCCAAAACAAGGTCAGGGGCAAACTCATATACAAGTTCACACCATAAAAGAAGAAAATTAAAACAAGTCCACAAGAGCCAAAATATGACCTTGAATATATGCCACCTTTATTGAGAGACCATCTCAAGAACATATTTGAGGCATTAGACACTAATGACTGAAAACCAGAAGAGCTGTGGGATGACACCGAGAACATCATACAGAAAGAAAGCAAAAGGTCATTAGAAAGACAGGAAAGAAAGAAAAGACCAAAATGTACATCCGAAAACACTGAAACTTGTTTTCCAGGATAGAGATTCTGAACAAATGGAAGAAATGAGGGAGTCAAAGAGCTGAACAGAAAAAATTGAAGGGCAACTCAAGAAGACAAAATCAAGTATATAATAAAATATGCCAAGACCTAGAATTAGAAAACCAAAAGGGAAGAACACACTCAACATTTCTCAAGTGGAAAGAACTGAAGAAAAAAATGGAGGGGATTATAGTCAATGTAATGAAACAAGTTATATGAATGGCTGAATGTGAAACTGATGATATGCCCTGTAAACTTTCACTCAATCCACAATAAAAACCTTAAATAAATAAAAAAAAAGAAGATGGAAGGAATATGCAGAGTCATTTTACTAGAAAGAAATGGTCAGTGTTCAACCATTTCAAAAGGCAGCATATGATCAAGAAACAATGAGACTGAAGAAAGAAGTCCAAGCTGCATAAAAGGCATTGGCTGAAAGCTATGTTCCAGGAATGGACCGAATACAAATTGAAATCATTCAACAAACTGATACAGCACTGGAAGCACTCACTCATTTTTGCCAAGAAAGTTTGAAAGACAGCTACCTGAATAACCGATTGAAAGAGGTCCATATTTGCACCCATTTCAAAGACAGATGACCAAGCTGAATGCAGAAATCATTGAACAATATCATTAATTTTACAAGCAAGTAAATTTTTGTTGAAGATAAGTCAAAAAAGGTTGCAACTGTACATTGACACAGAACTGCCAGAAATTTAAGCAGGATTCAGAAAACGGCCTGGAACTAGGGATAGCATTGCTGATGTCACATGGATCTTGGCTGAAAGTAGAGAATACCAGAAAGATGTTTACTTGACTATGCAAAGACTTTAGACTGTGTGGATTATCACAAACTATGAGTAACATTGTGAAGAATGGATATTCTAGAACACTTCATTGTGCTCATGAGGAACCTGTACACAGATTAAAAGGCAGTTGTTAGAAGAGAACAGGGGATACTGAATTATTTAAAATCATGAAAGGTGTGTGCCAGGGTTGTATCCTTTCACTATACTTATTCAATTTGTAGGCTGAGCAAATAAGTCAAGAAGATGGGTTATGTGAAGAAGAATGTTGCACAGGATTGGAGGAAGATTCATAACAATCTGCATAATGCAGACGATAAAAACTTGCTTGCTGGAAGCTAAGAGGACTTGAAATACTGATGAAGATCAAAGATGAATTGCACCTCAATGTAAAGAAAAGCAGAAATCCTCCCCACTGGGCCAATAAATAACATCATGATAAATGGAGAAAAGATTGAAGTTGGCAAAGACTATATTTAGTTTGGATCCTCCATCAATACTAATTGAAGCAGCAGTCAAGAAATCAAATGATGTATTGAATTAGACAATTCTGCTGCAAAAGACCTCTTTAAAGTGTTAAAGAGTCAAGATATCAGTTTGAGGACTAAACAGCACTCGACCAAAGTCATAGGACTTTCAAACCCTATAAAGGGTCACTATGAGGTAGAACCTACTCGATGGCACTTAACAACAAGATATGCATGTGAAATGTGAACAGTAATTAAGGAAAACCACAGAAGACACTATATATTTGGATTATGGTTTTGGCGAAGAATATTTAAAGTACTATGGACTGCCAAAAGAACAAACAAATCTGTCTTGGAAGAAATACAGCCAGAATACTCCTTAGAAAGGAGGTTGATGAGACTTTGTCTCTCATACTTGGAATATATTATCAGGAGGGACTAGTCCCTGGACAGGAACATCATGTTTGGAAAAGTAAAGTGTCAGTGAAAAAGAGGAAGACCCTCAACAAGATGGATTGAAACAGTGGCCGTTGCAATGGCCTCACATGTAACAATTATGAGGATGGCTCTGGACCAGGCAGTGTTTTGGTCTGTTATGCAGAGAGTCGATTATGAGTTGGAACCAAGTGAATGAACAAGGACCAACAATGGATTTCACCTATGATCCATAGGTCGATTTGAAAAATTCACTCACACACACAATATAATAATTTAATAGAGAATAGAACAACACTGTTTCATTTTAAAAATCTAAAGTATATCAAGGCTACCCATATCTGGCAATATTCCTAGCCATTTTTTTTAGCTCACTAAATTGACTTGAGTCACTTTGCAACAAAGTCCTAATTAATTCTTCCTATTTTTACAGTCTCTTAATTAGTATCTTCATCTCTCACTTTTCTACAATTTTAATCCAGAAATCTTCCAATTTATAATGATTTCTGACTGCTTACTTCTTTCCCTCAGATTCAAAAGTCTATCAATTAGGGCAATGATGGGGACCGTCAGGCCTGTGGGCCATATAAGGCCCGTGAAATCATTTGGTCTTGTCCTGACAAGGCAACCGCAGATCCAGCCATCACATTGTTGTTGTTATTAAGTGCCTTTGAGTCGGTTCCAACTCATAGCAACCCTGTGTAAGGTTTCCAAGGAGCAGCTGGTGAGTTTGAACGGCTGACCTTGAGGTTCAACCCGACCTGGCAGTCTAACCCATTATCCCGTAATGCCATGTCATCACATTGTTGCTGTGGTTGTTAGGTGCCGTCATCGAGTCAGTACTGACTCATAGTGACCCTGTGCACAAGAGAACAAAACACGGCCCTGTCCTGGCCCAACCTCACAACCGTTGCTTTGTTTGAGCCCATTGCTGCTGCCACTGTGCCAATCCATCTCATTGGGGGTCTTCCTCTTTTTTTCCGACCCTCTACTTTACCAAACATGACATCCTTCTCCAGGGACTGGTCCCTCCTGATAATAAATCCAAAAATATGAGAGACTAAGTCTGGCCATCCTACCTTCCAAGGAATACTGGCTATATCTCTTCCAATACAGATCTATTGCTTCTTTTGGCAGTCCACGGTACTTTCAATATTCTCCTCCAACATCATATCTCAAATGCATCATTGTTCACTGTCTAACTTTTGCAGGCATATGTCATCACATTGTTATTGTTTTTAAGTGCCGTTGAGTCACATTGTTGTTGTTGTTAAGTGCCGTTGAGTCACTTCCGACTCATAGCGACCCTGTATAGGGTTTCCAAGGAGCTGCTGGTGAGCTTGAACCTCCGGCCTTGCAGTTCAAACAGCTTAGCAGTCTGGCACATTAACCCACAGCGCCACACCAAGAGTCACATTAGGGATGAGTTAATTAAATGTTTTCCCAAATATAGCAGGATAATTTTTAAGCTGCTAATTTTTAATGGCCCGTGAATGATGTTATACATTTTAGCCAATAAAAGGTTCCACCCCCCTAAATTAGGGTGATCAGACCATTTAACTTTTAAACCAGGGCTATTTTGAGAGTGAAAGGGTGTGGCATTAATCAGCATGCTGTAATATTAAGTGCAAGTTGGTACTGTCCAGGTCAACTTGTATGTGTCCAAAGGGCACAGTTTCCCAGCCAGCCTCCTCCCCACAGGCACACAGTCTTTCTCAGTCCATGGCCTAGAATCCACAGCTGCTCTATCTCTCTATGTCATCACCTCTGCCACCATCTTTGCTGTCACCTCTTTTCTAGGTAGAATTTCACACTCCACTCATGCTCTTCCTTCGTGATGGTCCTGGGATCCTCTGTTCCTGCAATGAAGGATTAACCACTCTCTGCTTTTCATTACACATCTTCTATAATTACAGTTGTGACAATCACAAATAATCCTGCTAACAATTACAATCGAATCATAAAAATCTATCACCATCACCCACTTTTACCAGATCCATCTAGAAATGAGGAAAACTACTCAGTGGGGATTCTCCTTTACCCCCCTCATTCTGAAACTAAGCACACTCATGAACGATTGAAAGCTAGCCATTTTGTGCCTGTATGATAACTGTTGTCTAGGTTTCCAGTCCCTGTCAACCCAGTGCAATGAGAAAGAAAGTTTGATCCTTGATATGACGAATCCTTCCATTCCAGTTGGAAGTTTGAGCAACTGCGTTCATAAGCAAAGGTCCAGTTCATGACTTGATTGTTTCTGATAGAACATGCCCCAAAGACAAAAAGAACCTCAAAGTCATCTTTGCTAGAAATAAAACTGATAGTATTATCTTGAAACGACACATACACACAAAACACATCCATATACTGTAGAAGCTTATGAAATTGCTTGTTGTTAGCTGCCATCGTATTGGTTCCAACTCATAGCAACCCTATGCACAACAAAACAAAACACTGACCAGCACTGCACCATTCTCAGAATCCTTGTCACCCTTGAGTCACTGTGCCAATTCATCAATTCATCTCATTTGGGGTCTTCCTCTTTTTCGCTGACCCCCCCCCCCACTTTTCCAAGTCCTTCTCCAGAGACTGGTCCACGCTGATAATACTTCCAAAGCATGAGACAAAAAAGTCTCATAATCCTGGCTTCCAAGGAGCATTCTTGCCATTCT
Source organism: Chrysochloris asiatica (assembly GCF_000296735.1). NCBI lineage: Eukaryota > Metazoa > Chordata > Mammalia > Afrosoricida > Chrysochloridae > Chrysochloris > Chrysochloris asiatica. Next base: position 3,045,770 of record NW_006408536.1, read on the forward strand.
TTTTCCATTACAGATTTATTCATTCTTCTGGAAGTCCATGATACTTTTAATATTCTTCTACAACACCAGAACTCAAATGCATCACTTCTTCTATGCTCTTCCTTATTCTCTGTCCAACTTTCACATGCATATGAGGCTAATGAAAATACCATGGCTTCGGTCAGGTGCACCGCAATCCTCAAACGGATATCTTTAATCTTAAACATTTTAAAAATGTATTGTGCAGCAGATTTGACTAATGCAATACGTTGCTTCATTTCTTGACTGCTGCTTCCATGAGTGTTGATAGTGGACGCAAGCAAAATGAAGTATTTGACAACTTACCTTTTCTCCATTTATCATGATGCTGTTTATTGGTCTAGTGATGAAAATTTTTATTTTCTGTGCATTGAGATTTAACCTATAATGAAGGCTGTGTTTTTTGATGTTCATCAGTAAGCATTTGAAGTCCTCTTCACATTCAGAAAACAAGATTATGTTATCTGCATATCGCAGGTTGTTAATGAGTCTTGCTCCAATCCTGATGCCATATTCCATTTCATATAATCCAGTTTTTCCGATTGTTTGCTCAACAGACAGAGTGAATAAATATGGTGAAAGAACACAACCATGGCACACACTCTTCCTGATACTAAACCATTCAATGTCCCTTTTTCTGTTCAAAAAACTTCTTCTTGGTTTATGTACAGGATCCTCATTAAGTGTTCTGGAATACATATTCTTCAAAATGTTGTCCATATCTTGTCATGATTTATACAGTTGAAAGCCTTTGCATAGCCAATAAAGTACAAGTAAACACGTTTTTGCTATTATCTGCTTTCAGCCAAGAGCCATCCAATGTCAGCCATGTCCTCATCTGAATCCGCATCCTCATCTGAATCCAGTTTGAACTTCTGGCAGTTCCCTGTTAATGCACTACTGCAGCCAATTCTGAATGATCTTTAGCAAAATTTAACTTACATGTGATATTAATGATATTGTCCAATGATTTCTGAATTCCGTTGAGTAACCTCTCTTTGGAATGGGCACAAATATGGATCTTTTCCAATCATTTGGCCAGGTAGATGTTTTCCAAATTTCTTGGCATAGATGAGTGAGTGCCTCCAATGCTGCATCAGTTTGTTGAAAGATTTCAATTTGTATTCCACAAATTCCAGAGCCTTGTTCTTTGTCAATGCCTTCAGTGCTCCTTGAACTTCTTCCTTCAGTATAATTGGCTCTATGCATTCCGTCCATCTTCTTTTGATGCTTTCTGTATCACTCACCATTTTGATCATAGAATCCTTCAGTATTTTAAGTTGAAATTTGAAATTTTTTTTCAGTTCTTTCAGCTTGAAAAATACTGGATGTGTTCTCCCCTTTTGGTTTTCATTATAATACTTGACTTTATCTTCTCGAGCTGCCATTTGAAATGGTCTCTTCAGCTATTTTATCTCCTCATTTCTTCCAAGTTTCAGAGTCTCTTCTGACATCTGTTTTGGTCTTTCCTTTCTTTCTTGTTTTCATAAGGACCTTTTGCTTTCTTTGTATATGATGTACTTGATGTCATCCCACAACACACCTGGTCAATGGTGTCTAATGTAAATATGTTCTCGAGATGATCTCTAAATTCAGGTGGGATATTATCGAGGTCAAATTCTGGCTCCTGTGGACTTGTTTTCATTTTTAGCCTGAACTTGCGTATGAACAATTGATGGTCTGTTCCACAGTCTGCCCCCTGGCCTTATTTTGGCTGATGAGATGGAGTGTTTCCACCTTTCCACAGATGCAGCCAATTTGATTTCTGTGCATTCCATTTGGTGAGGTCCATGTGTATAGTCATCTTTTATGTTGCTTAAAAAAGTTATTTCCAATGAATATATTTTTTTAAAATTAAATGTTTTTATTTTGCATTGAGTGAAAGTTTACAGGGCACATCATCAGCTTCACATTCAACCATTCATATAGCTTGTTTCATTACATTGATTATTATCCCCGCTATATATCATCAGTTTACAGTGTTTCTCTCTATCCTCTTTAGCTTTTTTTTTTTTTTTGGGGGGGGGGACTTGGCTTATTGGAATTTACAGTCTCGGCTTTTAGGGGAGGTTTTTACATTTGTCTGTGGATATCCAGGGCTCACGTATGAGATTACTAACAAGCATTACTGAATAATCAGATGAGGGACAGTTTGTTATGTCTACTAGGTGGCTAGAGTCTGATCCACAGAGCCTATGGTTTGGACGGTCAACAACGCTTGGGCCCACAGGGGCTTGGCCTCCTGACCGGGTCTGTGCTGTCTGCATCTGAGTCCTCCTTATTTATTGATTGTTTAAGGGACGCTGCCTGTCTTAGGTGGTCAGTGCGAATTCCTCAGTCTTACCAGTCATTGAGACTCATTGCAGCATGGCAATGGCTCTGTCCCAAGTAGCCGAGGTTCCACGTGATCCTTACCCGTCTCTGGCCACACGTCCAGCATAAACAGCCGCCATCCAAGGAAGGCAGGGAGGGAGGAGATCAGCTGGGGACCCCATGCGCCCGACGTTGCAGGCCCACCACCTGCTCTAAGGTGACCAAGCAGGATCACTATGCTGAGGTTCAATCCAGTTCCTAGGGGATCTTATTCTCTAGCATGAGTAGCAAATGGGTAGCCACGCAGTGTTCACTTTGAGAATTACTTATATCATAAATTTGAGCGTGTAGCTGATGAATATCCCCAGACAAGTGTATATTGTTCCACAACCTCCTAAAATGCTGTTGGATTAAGTTCCAATTAATTTCTGGGTTACTCCAATGAATAATTTTGTCTTGCAAAATTCTATCATTTTTAATATAGTTTCTATCAACAAGGCCATATATTCTAACTACTGATCTTTCCTCTTTGTTTCCAGCCTTTGTTTTCCAGTTACCAGTAATTATTACTACATCTTGATTACGTGCTTGGTCAATTTCAGACTGAAGAAGTTGGTAGAATTTCATCATCACTGGCTTTAGTGTTGATGCATAAATTTTATTAATAGTGGTATTAACTGGTCTTCCTTGTAGGCGTGTGGATATTATCCTATTACAGACAGCATTATACTTCAAGATAGATCTTGAAATGTTCTTTTTGAAGATTAATGTGATGCCATTCCTCTTCAATATGCCATTCCTGGCATAGTAAACCATATGAATGTCAAATTAAAAATAGCGACTACCGGTCCATTTTAGCTCAGTAATTCCTAGAGCCTCGATCTTTATGTGTTCCATGGCAATTTTCACAATTTGTAATTTTCTTAGTCCATACTTCATACATTCCATGTTGTGATTATTAATGAATGTTTCAGCTGCTTGCCCACATTTTGCGTTGTACCCCATTAGAAAATGAAGGTACTGAAGCCTTTACTTCAGTCATGACATCACGCTCAAATCCCAGTTATATTTGGAGTGCTTTCTAAATCGAGGGGCTTATTTTCCAGCACTTTATCTAACAAGATTCTGGTGTTACTCATAATGTTTCAATTTTTAATATTGTGGTGCTATTTGACAGTGTTTCTCTGCTATTCTTAAAGTTTTCAGTTGGAAAACATTCAGAAGTAATCTGCCTCTCTTCCTTCCTCATCTGCCTGGAAGCTCATCTGAAACCTGTCCACCATGGGTGAGCCTGCTGGTACTTAAAATACCAGTGACCTAGCTTCCAGCATTGCCACAACTGGCAAGCCACGCAGTACGACATTTTGATAGACATGTAGTGGATGAAATTGCTACCATTCTATAATTAATGACTCACAAAAGTGTTAATTTAAGATGTTTACACCTAATATGTAAGAGGGACCTTCAAAAAGTTCATGGAAGGAATCCATTATCCCACCAACTTTTTGAATCCCCATTATATAACACATCATGGCGTGAGGGCTACTGCGCTGGACTGCAAAGTCGTTTGAACCACAAAGTCAGTGGTTCAAGCTATGGGTCGGAACTGACTCAACAGCACTTAACAACAACAAACAACAACTACCATTGAGTTGATTCTGATTCATAGGGGCCTTTTATAGGGTTTCTGAGACTGTAAATCTTTATGGGAGCTGACAATCTGATCTTTCTACCATGGAGCATCTGGTGGGCTTGAACCACCCACATTGTGGTTAGCAGTCCAGTGCTTATCCTGTTGCACCGTCAGAGCTCCTTCTCATATAAACCCTCTGCCATTGAGTTAATTCCAATTCATAGTGACTGTATAGGGTTTCCGAAGCTGTAAATCTTTACAGAAGCAGACAGTCTCATTTTCTCCTGAGAAGTGGCTGGAGGGTTTGAACTGCCGACCTTGTGGTTAGTAGTCCCATGTTTAGCATACAAATAATTGTGATATGTTAGGAATTAAGATTTTAGCTTGAAATAAATGTGTAAATTCATTTGAAGGGAAACTTCAGATTAAAATCAGCATGCATTTTTGTCTTTGTGAAACCTTATATTTTCCTAGTTCTGCCCAATGAAAAAACAATCTAGAATATATAACAACCCAGTAGCAACTGGGATCCCTTGCATCCAGATTATATTGTCTAAATACCTTTTCCATGAAAAAGAATCAGGATGTTTTAGGGAAGAGACAATTTGCAAGATAAACTTGGGATGTTTTATACCTAAAAGCCAAGGAGAAATACATCAATACAGGGATTGATGTGAAGGATCTTACATATTGGCAAAGGAGTGCTGGGGTGGTGCTGTAGGATAAGCACTAGACTGCTAACTCCAAGATTGTCAGTTCAAACCCACCAGCCATTATCAGAAACCCATGATCAGAAAACAGGGTCACTCTGAGTCAGAACTCAATGGCACTTAACAACAACACTCATTGATAAAGAGGGATGATTGAAGTATTTAAAAGAATAATGCCTAAAGAAGTGACTGGCTTACAAGCTTTCAAGAGGGAACCTAGATTCAGAGGGCCTGGAGGAAGGTAGAATCTCCAGTGAGTAGTGTTCAGTCTGACTAGGCGGGGCTGATGCAATGACATGCAGACGGGTCTCTTGTGATACAATAGTGAATAATTGTTATCAGGATTGATTGTGAGGGTTGGAAATGTAAAGGTAGACGTTTTATAGCAAGGAGGGGAGTGATTAACTTTTCAGTCTAGGAGTGGAGGTCCCTAGGACCAT
>NW_006408536.1:3051018-3054078 GCF_000296735.1 Chrysochloris asiatica
AGAGGGAGAGAGACTGTGTGCTGAAGACCTGGGGAGTATGGGGGAAGGATTGCATGGAGGGGATTGTAACCATGGCAATGAGACGATATACGATAGAATGAATGTAAAACCAATGTTCTCCCATGTAAACTATCACATAATTCACAATAAAACATTAAAATTAAAAAAAAAAAAGAAGAATGCCTAACATGTTAAAATACATACAAATACATTTCACAAGTTCATAACCATGCTTAGAAAAAACATTTTAGGCCTTCTTTGTTGGTTGCTTAGGTACCAAATAATTATTCTAAAAATTGATAAAAAGAAGAAGAAGCATGCTACAAATAGGTCAGATTTACCTGTTTGGACTGAAAATTGACCATTGGTTTTAGAGACATGGAGGTTACTGATGAACTCGGCAAATATGCTTTTGGTGAAATGGTGATGGTGGTGGTGGGTGGTGGTGTGCTGTGGAGTCGGTTCCGACTCATAGCAAACCTACGTAGGGTTTCCGAGGCTGTAAATCTTTACAGGGGCAGAAAGCCTCATCTTTCTCCTGCAGAACAGCTGATAGTTTCGAACTGCTGACCTTGAGGTTAGCAGTCTGACTTGTAACTACTACGCTACCAGAAGTAGTGGAGGTATAAGATCAAATGAATTGTTTTAACTGAGTATAAAACCAAACACTACAATCCCAACTCATGATGACCCTACCGAACAGAGAGCAGCTGGTGGCTTCAAACTAATGACGGTATGGTTAGCAGCCATTATAATAGTGACCCATTATAATACGAGGGCTCCTTTTTTGGAGAAATATTGTTGCTTTAAGAGAGCACAGGAATGGGACAGCAGCTATTCTGACAGGAAGTGGCAGGAAAATATTTTTATAAGATGAAGAATATTATGCCATTTTTGTATGCTAATCAGAATGATCCAGTCAAGGATCATTTTCTACAGAAATTAATGCAGTAGGCTAGATTGAAAGTCTGAAATTGATCAAACAGGCCATCAAGATGTATTGGTAATTACTAACAATTGAAATGAAATGGTTGGAAACAAAAGGAAGCATCAGTAGTTGGAAAACATGATCTTGGTGATAGAAATGATGGTGGAGATCACATGAAGAATTTTGCAAGACCAATGACTTCTTCATGGTCAATACCTCTTTTTTTTTTTTTTTTAATGTTTTGTTGTGAATTATATGGTAGTTTACAAGAGAGAACTTTAGTTTTACATTCATTCCATCGTATATCATCTCATTGCCATGGTTCCAATCCCCTCCAAGCATCATCAACCAGCCAAAGGGTATATCCTAGAAACCCACCCCCTACCCTTCCCCCTCCTCTCCCTCCCCCCAGTTTCCAGTCCACAGTCCCTTTCCCTCTCTGGATCCAAAGTCCCCAGCCACTTCATTGCTCCAAATCATCATCTCTGTCTCCATCTCAGGCACCTCTGTTTCTCTGGGTAGGGTCCTGCTCTCGGCTCTTCTCCTTTGAAGGTCGCAGATAGCTCCGCTCCTAGCCTGTAGAATTAATCACTCCCTTCCTTGTTCCAAATCGCCTACCTTGCATTTCCAACCCTCATAATTCGTCCTGATAAGCATTCTTCACTACAGTATCGCGAGTTACCCATCTGTATTTCCTTTCATCCGCTCTGCCCAGACAGATTGAATAGTACCCACTGGAGATTCTGCCTTCCTCCATGCTCCCTAGCACTAGGTTCCCCCTTGAAGGCTTGTAAGCCAGTCACTTCTTGCCTTTGTAGTCCCCCCCTCCCCATTTGAGTATCCAATGTCCAAGTTGCCCATCTCTGTCCACTCTGTGTGTGGAGGGGATGGGAATGATTCTTGTTGTAAGGATTTGCTCCTTCTTTTAAGTTGCTGCTCCATAGGTATAGGTCAAGTTCATCCCGGCATCCGGTCCAGGTCACGTGGGTTTCATCTGCAAGTGTGGGCGCTCCTGTGCACATGCTCTCTCTTCTCGTCAGCTGGGAGCTCCACTCTCCTCTCGAGTCCTCCGTGGCCATGCCACTGACTCTGGGCCCAAGAGTCCCCAGGCCTCCTCACATTGCTTGCCCTCCAGGTCCCCAGCTGGGTCCACAGAAGTCCACTGAACATTGTAGGGTTTAGCTTGCGGCTTCATTGCTGCTTTTACCCCATTTCCCCCCCATCGGTGATGTGTGTGGTCACCAATCAGATCGTGCATTTCCATTGAGTCTTAGTCTTGGAAGGGGGTTTGCATTGAGAGGACCTGGCCACTTGCCTTGATGTTTTCTAGGGAAGTGAATTGTTTGTTCTTGTAGTAACAGTCCATCTGCCTCCATTTTTCCTGCAGGTCTTTCTTTCAAGAGGTATCTTTTATTCTTCTAGCCACTCTAGGCTGGTCTGCTCGTCCTTTCAAGTGGAGATTTCTCATCTCTGGAGATGTGGATGCAGTTCCGGTTTCTACCTATAGTTTTATGTATTGCAGAGGCTTTGTTAGGAAGCCTCGTTCACTGGGTACGCTGTAGCCCCATTTTAGGTATTCCAATCAGTCATAGGCAGAAGATGGACTTACAAGCCTTCTAGTGTGATGTTTCTGACTATTCCTTTCTCTCCCTCTCCAGTGTCTACTCTGTATTATAATGCAAGGGAAACCAAGATTAAACAAACAAATAAACAGTCAAGCATCTTAACATGACCCCCCCCCATTCCAGCCATGACTCAGTCCCCAAAACTCAGAGCCTTGCAGTTCTAGGCTGTGCATATATCATCCTTTATCCCTGTCCCATTTGGCCCTCTCAAACATGCCCAATGGTTCCCCCATCTGCTCCGTTTCTCCACTTCCCTCTCCCTCCCTGTATATTGCCCCCCTCCCCAGCACCCAAGCTCTCCTGTGTCCAATCCCCACCCTGGGCAACACCCTCCACCCTGTCCCCCACCCCTTACCAACTTCCAAACAACCAACATAGACTTCCCCCAATCCCCCTTTAGTATAATTTCTGTTTCTTAGTCTTTTACAGTAGTGGTCCTATGCAGTATTTCTCTTTTTGTGACTGACTAATTTCACTCAGCATAATGTCCTCAAGGTTCATCCATGT
>NW_006408536.1:3057545-3099032 GCF_000296735.1 Chrysochloris asiatica
TTAGCTTGGTATATTTTTTCCCATCCTTTCACTTTTAATCTGTTTCTGTCTCTGTGTGTGAGATGCATCTCTTTCAGACAGCATATTGAAGGATCTTGTTTTCTTATCCATTCTGCCACCCTCTGTCTCTTGACAGGTGCATTCAATCAATTTACGTTCAGTATGATTATCGATAGGTATTGATTATTCGCTGTCATTATATATAGATATATATTTTTGTGGTGTTGCTGCTTCTTTGTTCTGTTTGTCTTTCTCTGTTGAATTCATGATTTTTGTGCTCTTTCTTGTGAGTCACAAGAGCCAAATTATAACCTTGAAAATATCCTACCTGAATTTAGATATCATCTTGAGAACAGATTTGTTGCATTAGACACTATTGACCAGGTATGTTGTAGGATGACATCACGAACATCATCTAAAAAGAAAGCAAAAGGTCATTAAGAATACAAGAAAGAAGAAAAAGATCAAAACAGATGTCAGAAGAGAGTCTGCAACTTGCTCTCCAGTGTAGTGTTGCTAAAGCAAATGGAATATATGAGGAGGTAAAAGGGCTGAACAGAAAATTTCAAAGAGTAGCTTGAAAAGACAAAGTGAAATATTATGAAGAAATGTTCAAAGACTTGGAGTTAGAAAACCAAAAAGGAAGACCATGTTCAGCATTTCTCAAGCTAAAAGACCTAGAAAGAAATTCAAGCCTCGACTTGAAGTATTGAAGGATTCTATAAGCAAAATATTGAATGTTACAAAAAGCATCAAAAGTAGATGGAAGGAATGCACAGTCACTGTACCAAAAAGAAATGGTCTTAGACCTATTGATGCAGTAGCTCAAAAGAAGGAACAAATCTTTACAGCAGGGATCATTCCCACCTGCTGCATACACAGAGTAGACAAGGATGGGCAACTTGGACATTGGCTACCCAAAATGGGTGAGTAGGGGGAGCTCCAAAGGCAAGAAGTGACTGACTTACAAGCTTTCAAGAGGGAACCAAGATCCAGAGGGCGTGGAGGAAGGTAGAATCTCCACTGAGTAGTATCCAATCTGTATAGGCAGGGCTGATGAAATGAAATGCTGATAGGTCTCTTGTGGTGCAATAATGAATAATTGTTATCAGGACTGATTGTGAGGGTTGGAAATGTAAAAGTAGACATTTTATAGCAAGGAGGGGAGTGATTAACTTTCCAGTCTAGGAGCGGAGGTCCCAGGGACCATCAATGAAGAAGAGCAGAGAACGGGACCTTACCCAGAGAAGCAGTGATGCCTGAGATGGAGGCAGAGATGATGACATGGAGAGATGGAGCAGTTGGGGACTTTAGATCCAGAGAGGGACAGGGTCTGTGTGCTGACGACCAGGGGCAGGCTTGTAGTATATACCCTTTGGTTGGTTGATGATGTATGTAGGGGATTGTAACCATGGCAATGAAATGATATACAATGAACAAATTTGAAACTAATGTTCTCCCATGTAAACTATCATGTAATTCACAATAAAACATTTTAAAAAATGATCAAGGTTTAACCATTTCAAAAGGTAGCAAATGAAAAAAAATTAAAAAGGTAGCAAATGATATAGAGCCAATGGTACTGAAGGAAGAAGTCCACGATGCACTGAGGGCATTGACAAAGAACAAGTTTCCAAAATTGATGGAATATAAATTGAAATTTTCCAATAACCTTATGCAGCACTGGAGGTGCTCACTCATTTCTGCCAAGAAATTTGGAAGACAACAACCTGCCCATTGTTTGGAAGAGATCCATATTTGTGCACATTCCCTATGGAATGTCAAAATCATTAGACAATATTATTAATATCACACACAAGTAAAATTTTGCTATAAATAATTTTAAAATGATTGCAAGAGTACATAGACAGGGAACTGCCAGAGATTCATACTGGATTCAGTCAAGGACATGGAACAAGGCATATTATTGCTGATGTCAGATGGATCTTGACTGAAAGCAGAGAATACTAGAAAGATGATTACCTGTGGATTATTGACTATGCACATGCTTTCGATTGTGTGGATCATGACAAGCTATGGACAACATTGGAGAGGATGAGTATTCTGGAATACTTAATTGTTCTCATAAGGGACATGCACATAGAATAAGAGGCAGTCATTCAAACAGAACAAGGGATACTGAATGGTTTAAAATCAGCAAAGTGTGTGCTAGGGCTGTATTCTTTCACCATATTATTCAATCTGTATACTGGAGAAGAATTTGGCATAATGAGTGGAGGAAGACTCATTAGCAACCTGGAATATGCAGATGATATAATCTTGCTTGCTAAAAGTGAAGAGAACTTAAAATACTTTTTGATAAATATCAAAGACCACAGCCTTCAGTATGAGTTGCACCTCAGTGTAAAGAAAACAGAAATCCTCACCACTGGATCAATAATAGCATCATGATAAATGGAGAAAATATTGAAGGTGTCAAGACTTTATTTTCCTTGGATTCTCCATAAAAACTCATAAAAGTAGGAGTCAAGAAATCAAATGATGTGCTGCATTAGGCAAATGAGATTCAGAATACCTCTTTAAATTGTTTGAGAGCAAAGATGTCAGTTTGAGGACTATCGCAAAGAATAAAGAACACTGTAGAAGAATTGATGCATTTGAGTTTTGATGTAGGAGAGCAATATTAAAACTACCATGGACTGCCAGAAGAACAAACAAATCTGTGGCAGAAATACAGCAAGAATGCTAAACAGAAGCCAAGATGGCGAGACTTCATCTCTCATACTTCAGACATATTATCAGGAGGGACCAGACTTTTGAGAAACACGTTATGCTTGGTAACGTGAAGGATCAGAGAAAAAGAGGAAGACCCTCAAGGAGATGGATTGGCACAGTAACAGCAGCAATGAGCTGAAGGGTAACAACGAATGTGAGGTTGGTGTAGGACTAGGCAATGTTTCATTCTGTTGTGCATAAGGTCACTTTGAGTTGGAACGGACTCGATGGTACCTAACAACAACATTAAGAAATATTCTGCATCCAGTTTGAACTGCAAGGTCAGTGGTTCAAGCTCACAAGTTGCTCCTTGGGAACCTGTATAGGGTCACTATGGATCAGATCTGACTTGATGGCACTTAACAACAACAACAACTTTTTCTTAATTTTGAAGTTCCACTGAAAGCTGACAAACTCTGTTTGTATTTAAAATATTGGCTACAAGCTTCCAGCACCACACAACACACAAACCACCAGATATGACAAACTGACAGATGTGTGGTGGCTTTTATTAGATAGCACTTTTTGTTTCTTGTTTTAAAAAATAGAATTAAGAGGAGACTTCTGGTTTGGATGGCAGTAGAGAAAGCCAGGTAGTGAAGGCTCCATGGTGGAGAGACTAGGAAGGCTCCATGGTGGAGAGACTAGGAACTCACAAAGGAAGCGCTCACAGAGCAACTCCAAGGTCCAGGATATCAGTTTCCTGCACTAAGTGAAAAAAATCATGATATTAAGGAAAACACTGAGAGTTAGGAATCTGGAGACGGACTTCCTGCCCTGGCAGAGTTTAGAGGACAGGGCCACAGCCAGTCTGGCTCATAGAACCGGTTCTAAAATCAGTGCAGGGACACTTGCAAAAAGAGGCTCGGGAGACTCTACACATTTCTCCTACCTCTTCCCTGTCAGGATGCCATCAGGTGGGTGGGTGCACTGACCCCATAGATTCCCCACAGTACAGACAGAAGGAGCTTGGCAGCTACTGGAGACGTCAACCATGGAGACACAGCCCTAAGATTTACTTGTGCGAGACCCTTGGTGGCTGTGTGTCATGGATTTGGTTCTGACTCCAGGCGACCCTGTGCAGGTTTTCTGGAGCTGTGGGTCTTTGAGGGAGCAGAGCACCTCGCCTTTCTCCTGCGGTGTGGCTGGTGGTTTCGAGCTGCTGACCTTGTGGTTTGCAGCCCCATTCATGGCCGCTGTGCTACCTGAGCTCCATGTGCAGGACCCTTATAAAATAATCTGTAAAACCCCAACATAAAAGGATTCAACCATCTCAAGAATTGTGCTGTGCACATGCAGACACCTAACTGACCTTCAAAGACAAAAATAGTGGACAATCTTTCTCCCATTAGCTTTTCAATATATACCTGCACACCTCTACTATAGTGACTAGAGGAGAGGCCTGAGTGAGTGGACACCCTCACCCACTGCTGGAGGCTTCCACCTTGCACACACACTGCCTGTGTAGCACGGGGAGGTCAACCACAGCTTTATTTCTGTTCCAAAGTGGTGGTATTTGTCTCTGCATTTATATTACTTCTGCTTTTGGTCTTTGTGATCATACATCTTTCCTGGAGGAGGGAGCTTTTTCTCCCTTGAATTACCCAAGAAGATTCAACAATTGTGGCCATATTGCCAAGCTATAAGCATACCCCATAATATTCCACCACTGAGACAAGAGCCAACAACACCTGCTAAGTAGTATATGCGAAAAGGGAAGCCTATCTCCTGATCATATTCAGCAGGAGACACCCAGGAAGCTTAAAAACAAACAAACAATAGACATCCACTTAAGCATTAAAAAAACCCCACATAACTATTGGAAATGATGAATAAGAAACAAAAAATGATATCAAAACATGTCCAAAACCAGAAGAAAGTAGCTGAGACAAACGAGCTGGAGACAGACAAAGGCTTTCTATAAGAGGAAGAGCAGGTTTTGAACATGTCTGAGAAAGAATTCAGAAGAATGATATGGAAACAAATTCAAATGCTCCAAAAAGGGGTGGAGGAAAAAAAGGAAGAAGTTAGGAAATTATTAAAAGAGCTATCAAATAAGATTGATACAGCATTGGAAACAATTCAAAACCTGAAGAAGAGGTTCAGATGATTAATAATAAGATATCAGAAATGAACAATATACTGAAAGGGGAAAGGAGCAGAATAGAAGAGATGGAAGCCAGAATTGGCGAGCTGGAAGATAAATTTCTCAATACTTCTAAGATACAAGAGCAAGCAGAAAAAAGGATAAAAAATTCTGAAGAGAGTCTACAATTCATGCTGGATAACATGAAGAGGAACAACTTAAGAATTAGTGGCATTCTGGAACATGAAGAATCAGAGAAGTCCACAGAGGAGATAGTTGAAGAGTTTCTGGACGAAAATTTCCCTAACATCTTGAAAGATGAGAAGATTAACATTCAAGAAGCCAAACGAACCCCAGGAAGGATAGACCTCAAAAGAAAGTCACCAAGAATATAATAATCAAGCTCTCTAAAATCAAAGACAAGGATATAATACTAAAAGCATCCAGGGAGAAGAGAAATGTCAGTTATGAAGGCAAGCAAATCAGATTAACCTCTGACTTAAGAAGGAGAACAAGGCTGGAGGTCTCTCATTCTCCGATTTCAAATTTTACTACATGGCCACAGTGGTCAAAACAGCATGGTACTGGTACAATGAAAGATACATTGATCAATGGAACAGAATCAAGAATCCAGAAATTAACCCATTTACATACAGCCAAATGATTTTTGACAAAGTGCCTAGGCATATTGCATGGGGAAGAGATAGTCTATTTAACAAATGGTGCTGGAAGAACTGGAAAGCAATATGCAAAAGAATGTAACAAGACCTTTACCTCACACCTTATACAAAAACGAAGTCAGCATGGATTAAAGACCTAAATGTGAATCTCAAAATTATGAAGGTCAGCAATGAAAAAATAAGGACAAATGTGAGGATGCTAATTCAGGGCATATACAGATTGCCAAACATTTTGCATAGTACACCAACAAAAGTAGACAAAATAGATGAGTGGGTCATACTAAAAATTAAAAACTTATGTGCATCAAAAGACTTCACCAAAAGAGTAAAAGCGGAACCCACAGAATGAGGAAAAATATTTTGCAAAAACACATCAGATAAGGGACTCATTTCTAAAATATATAGGAAACTACAATACCTCTACAAGAAAAAGACAAATAACCCAATTAAAAAATGGGCACAGGACATGAACAGACACTTCACAAAGGAGGAGATCTGGGCAGCCAATAAATATATGAAGAAATGTTCATGATCACTAGCCATCAGAGAAATGCAAATTAAAACAACAATGAGATATCATCTCACATCAGCAGTAACAGCAAAGATCAAAAAAGCAGAGGACAACAAATGCTGGTGAGGATGTGGTGGGACTGCGAAATGGTCCAGCCACTCTGGAAAGCAATATGGCACTTGCTCAGAAGTTTGGAAATAGAAATACCTTATGACCCAGCAATTCCTCTACTTGATATTTACCCATAAGAAATACAAGCCATAACACGAGTAGACATATGCACACCAATGTTCATAGCAGCACTATTTACAATAGCAAAAAAATGGACACAGTCAAAATGCCCATCAATTGAAGAATGGATAAACAAACTGTGGTACGTGCACACAATGGAATACTATGCTACCTTGAAGAACAACAAGGAAGCTGTAAGCCATCACATAACATGGATGAACCTTGAGGACACTATACTTAGTGAAATTGGTCAGTCACAAAGGGAGAAATACTTCATAAGACCATTATTGTAAAACACTAAGAAAAAGAGCCCATACAAAAGGGGGGAACAAAAAAATCTTTATATATAATTGCTGATCACCAGGATGTATGGGATGGGAGGGAGGTGAGAAAGCACAGGGTAGGGAATAGACATAGGAGAGACTAGGTGTTGAGGGGGGCAGCTGGCAATACACAAGTAGGGGGAAGGAAAAAGAAGAACAAGGCAGATGGGAGAAAGGTTGGGCAGGTTCGCATGGGCTAGGTGGGACAGAGATAAATGACGATGTATACACAACCTTGGAATAACAGGGCTTCAGGATACAGGGACTGAGGCATGTCTTGAAAGGGGAAAAGTAGTGATAATGTTAGGATGCTTGGCTGACTTTTGAATCTTGGTTTCCCTTGCCTATCATTGTGAAATAGACACTTGGGGATGTAGGAATAGCCAGAAACATCACAACAGAAAACATGTAAGCCCGTCTTCAGCCTATAACTGACTGAAATACCTTGAGGGGGGGCTGAAATTGCCCAGACCCAAAATGGGGAGGGGCCTATAAAGCCAAGAAGTGACTGGCTTACAAGCTTTCAAGAAGGAGTCTGTTTCAGACAGGGCAGGGGTAGGCAGAACCTCCACTGAATGATTTCCAATCTGTTGGGACTGGACTGGTGAAGGAAATGGACATAAGACTCTTGTGGTACAACAGTGAATACCTGCCATCAGGACTAACTGTGAGGGTCAGAAATGTAGAGGTAGATTTATTTTTCCTTTTTTTTTGGCAAAAGGAGGAGATTGATTGATTTTGCAGCCCAGGAGCAGAGGTCCCTGGGACCATGAAGCAAGAAGAGCGGAAAGTATGACCCTACCCAGAGACGTAGTGAGGCCAGGCATGGAGACAGAGATGATGGTGTGGACAGATGGAGTGGCTGGGGACACGGGACTCAGGGAGGGAGAGGAGCTGTTTGCTGACAGCCGGGGCGCCGGTGGGGGGGGGGTATGGGGTGTATCCTTTGGTTATATGATGATGCATGAAGGGAATTGCAATCATTGCAATGAAATGAAATATGATAGGATGAATGTGAAGCTGAAGTAGGGCAGAGGCAAATAATGATATATGCACAACCTTGGAACAAGAGGGCTCTGGGATACAGAGATTGAGACAAGGTTGAAATGTGGAAAAGGGGGGAAACAATGTTAAGATGCTTGGCTGTCTTTTGAATCTTGGTTTTCCTGGCATACCACTATAAAATAGACACTGGAGGGGGAGAGAAAGGAATAGCCAGGAATATCACCATAGAAAGCTTGTAAGTCTGTCTTCTGCCTCTAACTGATTGGAATACCTAAAAAGGGGCTACAATGTGCCCAGTGAAGGAGGCTACCTGTGAAGCCTCTGCATTACATAAGATTTCAGGTGGAATCCTTAACAGCATCCAGAATCTCCAGAGATGGGAAATTTCCACTTGAAAGGATGGGCAGACCAGCCAGGAGTGGCTAGAACAGAGGATTCTTCTTGAAAGAAAGACCCACAGGAAAAATACAAAGCAATATAGGCAGACTGACTGATTACTACAAGAACAAGCAAGTTGCTTGCCCAGGAGACATCAAGGCAAGTGGTCGGGTCCCCTCAGAGCAAACTCCCTTCCAAAACTAAGACTCAATGGGAATACATGCTCTGATTGGTGACCACTTTCATCACCGATAAGGGGAAGTGAGGGAAACACAGCAATGAAGCCGCAAGCTAAGCCCTACAATGTTTAATAGACTCCTGTAAACCAGGGTGGAGCTCTGGTTGGCCAGCAGTGTGGCAAGACCTGGGGTCTCTTAAGCCCAGAGTCAGTGACATAGCCCCAGAGGACTAAATTGAGAATGAAGCATCCAGCTAATAAGAAGAGAGGGCATATGCACAAGAACACCCACACTTGCAGATAATATCCACTTGACCTGGCTTCAATGACTGGATGATCAGAGCTCAACCAGAAGAAGAAAGAAGAGGAAAAAAAGAGTGATCTGATACAATTTGATGAACTTGACCTACATCTATGGATGCAGTAGCTCAAAAGAGGGAACAAATCTTTACAGTAATAAGGATCATTCCCAGCCCTCCATACACAGAAAGGACAGGGACAGGCAACTTGGACATTGGCTACCAAAAATGAGGGTGGGGGATAGTTACAAAGGCAAGAGTGACTGGCTTACAAGCTTTCAAGAGGGAACCTACATATAGAGGGCATGGAGGAAGGAAGAACCTCTACTGAATAGTTTCCAATCTGTCTAGGCAGGGCTGATGAAATGAAATGTGCATAGGTCTCTTGTGATACAATAGTGAATAATTGTTATCAGGACTGCTTGTGAGGGTTGGAAATGTAAAGGTAGAGGTTTTGTAACAAGGAGGGGAGTGATTAACTTTTCAAGGGAGAAGAGTGGAGAGCGGGACCGAACCCAGAGAAGCAGTGATGCCTGAGATGGAGGCAGAAAAAATGACGTGGAGAGATGGAGCAGCTGGGGACTTTAGACACACACAGAGAGAGGGATTGTGTGCTGACCACCAGGGGGCAGGCTTGTAGGGTATACCCTTTGGTTGGTTGATGATACATGGAGGGGATTGTAACCATGGCAATGAAACAATATATGATAGGATGAATGTAAAACTAATGTTCTCCCATTTAAACTATCACATAATTCACAATAAAACATTTTTTTAAAAAGTACTAGGGACTGCCAAAAGAATAAACAAATCTGTGTTGGAAGAAGTACAACCAGAATGCTCCTTAGAAATCAGAATGGCTAGACTTCGTCTCTCATACTTCGGACTTCAGGAGGGACCAGTTCAGAGAAGGACATCATGCTTGGTAAAGTGGAGGGTCAGCGAAGGAGAGGTAAACCCCCAATGAGACAGATTGGCACAGTGGCAGCAGCAGTGGGCTCAAGCATAGCAATGATTGTGAGATTGGTGCAGGACCAGACAGTGTTTCGCTCTGTTGTGCATAAAATCGCTGTGAGTTGGTATGACCTCGAAGCCACCTAACAACAACACCAAATTTATTCTCATCAAGGGATGCTATATCCTTTATAGTATTTCTACCCTTTTTTGCTCTGCTACTTCCTGGTGTGGCGCTGTGCGTTAATATGCCAGACTGCAAAGCCGTTTGAACTGCAAGGTTGGGGGTTCAAGGTTCAAGATCAGGGTCGCTATGGGTTGGAACCGACTCGATGACACTTAACAACAAACAAGGCTTTCTTGCAGTCCTGATGTGGCATTCCAGGATATGCAGTGTACTGCTAACTACAAGGATGGCGGTTCAAACCCACCAGTCGCTCCTTGGACACCCTATACAGAGCTGTCATGAGTCAGAACCGACTTAACGACAGCATTGCTCTAATAATCTACCCTAGATGTATAATATGAACTATGAATCTGAGGGGCCTTCAAAATGTTCATGAAAAAATGGAATTGAAAAGATAATGGAATTTTTCTATGAATCTTTTGAAGCCCTCTCCTAAAAGCTTCAGTGAGGTGTCATAAAGGATTTGGAGGCAGCAGGATTTTAAACTCTTTCATGAGACAAAATGCAGAGCGTTACTGAGGAAA
Source organism: Chrysochloris asiatica (assembly GCF_000296735.1). Classification (NCBI taxonomy): domain Eukaryota; kingdom Metazoa; phylum Chordata; class Mammalia; order Afrosoricida; family Chrysochloridae; genus Chrysochloris; species Chrysochloris asiatica. The sequence goes on from NW_006408536.1 coordinate 3,067,638, forward strand.
TCCTTATTAATGGAATTTTATTATAAGAATTTATTGGGAAGAAAGAAGGAAACAGTGGCAGTGTATGCACAATAAATAATAGTAAGAAATTCTGAATATAGCTAATCAGTAGTGATTTGTTTGTATTTTTGTTTCTTGTCTAGTTCTCTAATGCTATTATGATTCAGCCACTGTTTTCTTGTTGCTGTCATAAACAGGTTAATGTAGTTTAGAGTTATGCTTGGATGAGCCCCACTATTCTGCAGACAGCGTGGTGACAAACGTTTGTTGGAATCATCATGCCTGATTGCCCCTTGGCTATTGGTAAATGTATAGGTGATTATTTTGGAGTTGTAGCACAGTTGGTAAAGTGGTGGGTTGCTAACCAAAAGGTCCAAGGTTTCAACCCACCAGCCACTCCAACAAATCTGCATTGCAATAAGTACAGCCAGAGTGCTCCTTAGAAGCCAAGATGGCCAGAGTTCGTCTCTCATACTTCCAACATATAATCAGAAGGGACCAGTACCTAGAGAAGGACATCATGATTGGGAAAGTGGAAGGTCAGCGAAGGAGAGGAAGACTCCCGATGAGATGGATTGGCACAGTGGCAGCAGCAATGAGCTCAAGTGTACCAACGATTGTGAGGTTGGTGTAGGACTGGGCAGTGTTTCATTCTGTTGTGCACAGCGTCGCTATGAAGGCACCTAATAACAACAACAATGTTCATGGTGAAAGACTTGGCAGCTTGTTTCCATAAACTTTACAGCCTGGAAACCCTGAGGGACAATTCTACTGTGTCCTGTAAGGTTGCTATAGGTCAAAGCTAACTTGATGATAATGGAGTTGGTTTGGGTTTAATTTGAAGCTAAGGTTCTTATGTGGCACAAACGGGTTATGCTTGACTGCTAACCTAAAGGTTGGCAGTTTGAACCCATCCAGTGGTACCAAAGAAGAAAGGCCTGGCAATTCACTTCCATAAATAGTGTAGCCATGAAATTGGTCTTTGTTACACATGGCGGTCACCATAAGTCAGAATCAAAATGGCTGCAAACAGCTAATATTCATCGTAGTGGTTAAGAATTGGGCTGCTAACCTCCAAGTCAGCAGTTTGAAACTGCCAGCTGTTCCGTGGGAGAAAGATGAGACTTTCTGCTCCGGTAAAGATTTACAGCCTCGGAAACCCTGTACAGGGTCACGATGAGTCAGAACCGACTCCACGGTACTTAACAACAACAACAATATTCATCACAAGTTCAGTTGGCTCACGTCAGTCAAGGGGGCTGGTTGAATAGATCCTTATATGTGATGATATCTGGAGTCACTAACCAATGTTATTTCCCTTCCTTCCTTCAACTCTTCTACTTCCACTGACTTGAAGGCCTTTATGGGATGGTTGTTAAGTGTCATCAAGTTGGTTCAGATTCATAGCAACCTTGTAGAGGCTTTCCGAAGAGCAACAGGTAGGTTTGAGCCACTGACCAAATTACTAGGAAATTTATTTAAAATTTTTAATGGTCAGAAATCTCTCTGTCGATTGGAGATAGAACACCCATGTCATGGGATCATTGTGGAGGTTTAATGAAATGTGCACGAAAAACATACACCATAGTGCCGGGAGCATAGTAGGAATGCACTAAACCATAACCATTTTTATTCTTGGGATAAGAATTTATTCTTGAGCTCTTCTCAGTCATTCTTAATAGAGCTCATTCAGGGATTTCATTGATCTGCCCTGATTATGAGCTTCACATCATTCTTTGAAAAAAAATGCACTATTTGGATTTCCTGCTATATAAAATGCAGTAGGAAATGGACATTGAACCTGGAATTAATCTCAGATGAAAACGTGTTGTTTGAGTGACACTGAAAAAGGTTTAAAGCATAGATGTTCAAGGTCAGCACAGCCTGAGACCACTCAAAGAACACACACAGTTGAATCCATTGTGGGTTCAAGAGAGTCTACTCTTGTCTAAGTGGCCACAAGGCAGTTTTTACAATGGGAGTAGGACCCCAGATATTGTAAATGATGGTGTAATTCCACAGTATAGCCAATTATCTAACGGAGAACCGAGGATCAGCTTCTTTCCAGTAGAATCCAAGCAACCCACTTACAGAAGCTTGACATACTTTGGGCTAGATTTAAATGGATTCTGGAATGAATACTTAGGAGAAACATTATTCTTCTCACTGAGCTTAGCTTTCTGTTGGAGTTTGGTGCATTTTGTCTGACCAGAGACACTAAAACAAGGTGTTATGCTCCAGAATTCCTATGCTACAAATAGGTAATTTATCTTCTTTTGAAACAAAAGTGCATTTAGTTATGATTCTAATAGTCTCTCTTTTAAAAAAATAAAACTATTCAAGGACTCTGACTTATATTTGAATTCAACTCCAAGTTGTCCAGACATTGGCAGCTTAACTCTAAAGCTTAATCCCACCATTTTCTGAATTTCTTGTAGCTGCGGTGAAAAGAATTTAGAAAGAAAAGTAGCTTTTATGAAAAGTCTAATAAAAAACAACATTATCTTTATCCTTTAAGACTCTGTATTTATCTCAAGACCCATATTGTCAAATCACTGGGAAAGATATTTAAGACACTTGCCTGAATTTAATTTTATTTCCTTTATTTACATTTCCACCTCCAATCCCCATGCCCAGCTCCAGTTGAATTCATCTTCTTGTTCTGATATATGAGGTCATCATATATATATTTTTTCAATTGATACATAGTTTTCACTATACATTTTTCCCTGATGTACAAGGATTCCCCCCTTTCTAATTAATTGTATTTAAAATCTGGCTTCACTGATAACCACATAGGCACTTACTATCTCATTAGAGATGCGATCCAACTGTTTTTCTTTGTGGTGCTCAAGACCTCACTAGAGGGCCTGGGAGGAGATGGAGTGTGCAGATTGCTTCAGCTGACACAGTCAAAGGGGTGACACCAAAATGAATGTCTACACGATTTTTGTGTAGTGTTTCAGCAGATGTTGATTCTTTTTAATAAAAATGACCCTGTAGTTAGCTAACCACAAAATCATTTTTGTTGTTGTTGTTGTACAACCAGCTTCTTGTTGTTAAGTGCCATTAAGTCAGTTCTAATTCATAGAGACCCTGTACAAGGTTTGCAAGGAGCAACTTGTGGGTTTGAGCCTCCGACCTTGTAGGTAGCAGTCCAATGCTTATCCTAGAGCACCGCATGTATCAATATACCTATAAGGGTAAAACTCTATGCTAATTTACTTTTTAAACCTTCCTGGTGTGGCTCTGTGAGTTAATGTGCTGGACTGCAAAGTCAGTTTGAACCCAAGGGCAGAGGTTCAAATTCACCAGCGACTCCTCGGAAACCCTATAGAAAAACAAGCTGTCTTTATTACCCAATTACAATGATGTTGTTATTGATGTTGTCAAGTGCCATCAAGTTGGTTCCGACCCATAACTACCCAGTATAGAGTTTTCTAGGAGCTGCTAGTGAGCTTGAACTGCCAACCTTGTGGTTCAAACTGACTTTGCAGTCCAGTGCATTAACCCACAGTGCTTAGAATCAAGTGGCTTCGTCTGCAGGAGCTACAAGCAGTGTACTATAAGCATGTGCTATTGTTTTCATTGCTGCCAGTGTTGTTTTGTCAAATTTTATGATAACCTCTATTTGCAATTAGTACAGGTTTTGTAATTATTGAAGTTAGTGCCACTAACTTTTTTGACAATGAAATAGTCAAGGAAAAGGAGAAAATTAAAAAAATTTTTTTTTACTAATAATGGTCTAACTAATAATACTAGAATCCACTGTTGAAAGATTTTACAAAACACTTTTGTTGTTAGAATTCAACTATATTTATCACATATTACTCTGTTATGAAAAATTTTTTAGCAACAAAAAGTAAGATTTAATTTAGAAAAAGTAAACCTATATGCTACTTCTCAGAAAAATAACTACGCAGTTCATTAACGATATATATTTTAAAACTTTTTAATGTGAATTGATTAAAGATGTCAAGCTAATCACCTTTGTTGTTATTGTTAAGTACCGTGGAGTCGGTTCCAACTCATAGTGACCCTGCACAGGGTTTCTGAGGCTGTCAATCTTTACGGGAGCAGAAAGCCTCATCTTTCTCCTGAGGAACGACTGGTAGTTTCGAACTGCCGACCTTGAGGTTAGCAGACTGAGTCGTAACCACTACACTACCAGAGTTCCTTAGTCAGCAAATTATATACTTTATTTCAGCTCCATATTTACAATACCCTCCAGGCAACAAGTTATCCTGCTCTCTTCTGTGGTTCCTATTTGTGTTTCACTCACCTTCCTATGCCTCCTCAACTTTGTCCTTAGAAAAATGTTGCCATTTTGATTTTGAATGATTGGCCATTCTATGGTGAGTATATCTTGCTAGTGTTGTTGTCCCCCATTATAAAATTGCTAGGCTGAAAATAGAGCCACAAGGGTGAGTTCCTTTCCAGACCTGAAGGGTGGTTGCGGGCCATGGTCTCAGGTTCCTCTAGTCTCTTTCTGACTAGTAAAATTGCTTTGTTTTGTTTTTTAAATAATTTTGAGTTTCATTCTTCATTTTCTCCCACTCTATCTGAGACAGTCTAATGTGATCCTTTTCAGGATAGTTGATAGTGGTCGCTGGGCACCATCTAGTTCTTCTGGTCTCAGAGTTCTGAAGACTGATGTTCACATGTTCCATTAGTCCATGGAACTAATTGATTCCAAGACTCTTCAATTCTTATCACTCTTCTTTCTTCCACACATGGAGAGACCAAGAGCTGTACCTTAGATGGCCACTTATGATTAAATTTTCTAAGAAAATTTACTAAAGAACTAAAGCATCTATTTGATACTGGAGGAAGTACATGGGAAGAAGTGACATCATGAATTGTCACATTGGGTGACACCAACCCTCGAGATACCACAGTCTCATGAAAAAACAAATGAGAAACTATGATTGTGTAATAACCATTATTTAGAAAATAATCTATTTAATTATCCTGAACTTTAAGGAACTGATATTTTCTCTGTATCTCGGAGTGGAGGTGGGGTTGGGGAACTTCATAGGGAGCACATTCAAATAGATGAAAAGATAAAAATACCTGTGTGAAATGATAATATCCTATTTACTATTTCCAAGAGCCCTGGTGATGAATTGGAAAGCTAACTTCCAGGTCAGTAGTTTGAGTCCACCAGGTGCTCCCCAGGAGAAAGGTGAAGCTTTCTGCTCCTGTAAAGATTTACAGCCTTGGAAAGCTTTTCCAGGGTTACTATGAATGGGAACCAACTCCAGGGCACATAACCACCACCACCACCTTATTATTTCAGCCAAACTCAGACTCAAATTCCAAATGTATTTGTGTGCACTACAGAATCAGTCTTGAAAAAGAGAAAGACAACATTTTACCAGCCCTATTTAGGGCAAAATAAGTCTTTTAGAATTTTAGTTTATGTTAGACTTGAAAGTGCATATGAATAATTTTGTTTGGATAAATACCACTTGATAGTCATTATATTACTAAACTCAGGCTCATGCAATGTATCTTATTAAATACATTTGTTAAACATCGCATTCAAATCTATATTAGTATATTGTTGTTGCTGTTAAGTGATATTGAGTTGGTTCCAACTCATAGGAACCCTGTTTCCAAGTAGTGGCTGGTGGAATTGAACCTCCAACCTTGCAGTTAGCCGTCCATTGCTTATCCTATAGTGCCACACCAGGACATTAGCATAACAAATTTATTTTAATTTTAGATCCAGGTAAAGAATTTTTTTTTTTTTCCATTTAAGATCCCACCCAAGGACTGGGAAACAATAAGGAAAAGGGTTAAACCCTTGAAAACATACTTTCTTTTCTTTTCATCCTTTCTCTATTGTATTAATTCCAATTTCAAATTAAATCTCTAGAAACACTAATAATGTAGATAGTAAATGAGTTCCTATGTTCTTTGAATGATCTCATCTTTTTGTTGTCATAGGTTACAGATGCCTCCAAAGGTAACGTTCTGGACATACTGGTTCCTTTTCAACACATTCCCTGCACAGTTTTAAAAAGCAGCATTTTTTCCCATAAACTGTAATCTTCTTTCACTTGCCTGATAATAGCTTATGAACTCTTTATTTCTGCTCAGTACTTAACTCTGGTGTCAGCCTAAGCTAGGCCCTACACGGGTCTCAATATTCAATCTTCCACACTTTATCACACAATTAGAGTTCCTCATTTGTTTTGTTTTTAAGACAATGGTATCACTAGAATCGGTGTCGCCCAGTGTGGTAACTCATGGTACCAGACACCCCTCACCCATCTACCTCTTCCTATACCAGACCAAAAAGAATCTTTCGTAATGTTTCTTATCAATTTTAATAATAGAGTCATATGTGATAAATACAGTTGAATGCTAATGGGAAAATTTTTTGGTAAAATCTTTCTACAGTGGATTTCATTATTATTTACAGCATGATTTGGTTGCAGTTCAAGGATTCCCCCACCCCCACCCCTGCCCCTGCCCCGTGAGTAGTTTCACATTTTCTGGTTTCCAAAAAATTAACGCCTCATTTTCTCATTGCTTCATTGTGGTTTCTCCTCCCTCAAAAATTGTCCTGCAAATTATTATTGCATCCCAGTAGAAATCAAGGTTTAAATAGGGAAAACTCACACAGAATCTCAGCTCTTCATGTTGGTCTTCGTCTCCCAACTTAGAGTGGATTTGTTGTTAGAAGGAGTTGCTCATACTGACTTGCTTAAAGTGTGATGGGTATCTCAAACCATTAGTTTGTTTATATTTTCCATTAAATGATGCTATCAAAACTTGTTTTTTAATGTACAGGTTTGTGTGTGACTTCCAACAGATTATAGATGGGCCATTCATTACCAAGCCAAAGTTGATTGCTGGGTGAGACAGTCAGCACTGTACTACTAGCTGAAAGACTGGCTACTTACTCCAACCTAGCCAGAGGCACCTCAGAATACAGACCTGGAAGCTCACAATCATGAAAACCCTATGGAACAGTTCTACTCTGTATACATGGGGTCGCTGGGTGTTTGAGTCAACTTTGCAGCAATTAGCAATAACTTGTTTGCTAGACTATCTGGAGCGGTTAAAATCGAGTGGTTCTAAGAGCCCATGACCAACCTGCTTATATCTGAATCAACTGTTTGGATATCTGGGCACTTATCCCACTCAAATGTTCTCACTTCACTTCAAAATGTCTTTCCTATAAATAGGAATATCCTTCAATTATCTTAGTATCCCAGTAAGTTCCTCGGAGCTCTAAACCCACAGAAAAGTGGCTTTTAAATCACCAGTAGGCCAGCAACATCGTCATCATCTGAGAACTCTGGCAATTTGTGGTTTAATCCAAACCAAACCCACTGCCATTGAGTTGATTCTGATTCTCAGAGACCCTCTATAGTGTTTCCGAGGCTGTAAATATATATGGGAGCTGAAAGCCTCATCTTTCTCCAATGGAGCAGAGGTGGATTTGAACTACTGACCTTGTAGTTAACAATCCAGTGCTTATCCTACAACACCACCAGGGCTCCTTCCAAATTTGAGGACTCTTGTCTAGTCTTATGCTTCTACAGTGCATAGCATGGCATTTATAGAACGTGGTGGTGGGGATTGTGTGCCACTGAGTTGGTTCTGACTCATAGCGACTCTGTATAGAGTTTCCGAAGCTGTAAGTCTTTACAGGAGTAGAAAGCCTAATCTTTCTCCAGTTGAGCGCCTGTTAGATTTGAATTTGTGACCCTGTGATTAGCAGTCCAACTCGAAATCCACTACACTATCAGAGTTCCATTTATACAGAGTTGTTGTTGTTGTGAAGTGCCGTCGAGTCCATTCCAACCCATAGCGACCCTGTATAGGGTTTCCAAGGGGCAGCTGGTGAGCTTGAACTGCCAACCTTGCAGTCTGGAGCATTAACCCACAGCGCCACCCCAGGACTCCTTATACAGAGTAGGAACTCACTATTGTATATGTCGGTCAACTGCAATGATGGATTCAATTCATTCCTCCCTGTATTCATGTCCTTTACCATGAGACTGCAAGTCTTCCTACTAAAAAGGCATAGTCTATTTTCCTAGCCTTTGAATCTGTACAGACCTTATGACTTGGTTTGGCCTATAGTATATGGCCAAAGTGACTGAATAACAGTCCTGAGCTTAGACTTCTAAAGCTTCTGCCAATTTCTGCTTGTTGCTATTAGTCTCCATTGAGTCACTTTGACTTATAGCAACCCCATGTTTGCAGAATAGAACTGTTCCAAAGGATTTTCAATGCAGTGACTTTTGGGAAGCAGATTGTCAGGTCTGTGTTCCAAACCACCTCTAAGTGGGTTTGAACTGCTAACCTACCAGCACTTAACCACCTAGTGACCCCTGGCCATTGCCATTAAAATATGCTTGGTTTACCCCTCTGGATGATGAAATACGCATAAAAAACATATATTGACATAGACCACTAAGGTTTTGTAGGATTTGTTTTGAAGTATGTTTTTTGTAAGAGCTAACTGAACTAAAGAAATATAAACTACACTCATCTGGCCCAGTCTTCCACAAACTTGGTCCAAACATTTTCTTCTTAATGCCCCCAACTAACAGAACCTTATCTAACCTTGCATGCTAGACTTACAGGTAATTTTGTTGTTGTTGTTTTGAGTGATATTATGCTGTAATTTTATTAAGGAATTCATTTTTTTAAAGTTTTTATTGTGAATTGGGTGATTGTTTACATGGGAGAACATTAGCGTTACATTCATCCTGTCGTATTTCATTTCATTGCAATGACTACAATACCCTCCATGCATCATCACTCAAGAGCATTTGCTTCCATTCCCTCTGTTTAGTTTTTTGTTTTTTTTTTAATGTACACTAAAGCACTCAGGAATATACAACCATTCAAACAACCAAAGGGCACACTCTGCAAGCCTGCCCCCCTGGCGTCAGCACACAGCCCCTTTCCCTCCCTGAGTCCAGGGTTCCCGGCAGCTCCCATCTCTCCACGTCATAGTCTCTGCCTCCATCTCTGGTGTCACTGCTTCTCTGGATAGGGTCCCGCACTCCACTCTTCTCCTTTGATGGTGGCAGAGTCCTCTGCTCCTGGACTGCCGGATCAACCCCTCCTCTCCTTTTGTTACAAAATGTCTACCTTTACATTTGCAACACTCACAATCAGTCCTGATAACAATTATTCACTACTGAACCCCAAGAGTCTTATCCCCATCTCCTTTCACCAGCCCTGTCCAGACAGGTTGGAAACCACTCAGTGGAGATACTACCTTCCCCCATACCCTCTGAAACTAGGCTCCCTCTTGAAAGCTTGTAAGCCAGTCACTTTGTGCCTTTGTAACCTGCCCCCCCCCCCCATTTTGGGTAGCCCATCCCTGTCAACCCTGTGTGCCGAGGGGGTGGGAGTGATCCTCGCTGTAAAGATTCGTTCCCTCATTTGAGCTACTACTACCTCCATAAGTATAGGTCAAGTTCATCAAATTGTAGTGGATTACCCTTTTTTTTCCCTCTTCTTTCTTCCTCTAGTCGACTTCTATTCATCCTGCCATTGAAGCCAGGTCAAATGGGTGCTATCTGCAAGTATGAGTGTTCTTGTGCTTCTCCCCTCACTTCATATCAGCTGGACGCTTCACTCTCCACTCTAGTCCTCCTTACAGGTAAGTTTTCCAATATCATGCATGGTCCCCCCCAAGATCAAAATCTTTCCTTTCAGAGCCAGATAGATCTAGGGTAGCTTATTGCTATGCTAGATAAAGAGGGTGCTTTAAAGTCATAAAAGCAAGAAGACTGTAGCTTTTTCAATATTATTTTGGCATTTTGAGTAATCTGAAATTATCAGAGCATAATTCACGTAGAAGCGACGCAAGCCAAGAACCATGGAAGAGAAAGTTTCTTTATTTAAGTTTGTATCAAATGAAATGTCCTATATTATAAAGATCCCCTGGCCTATCATTTTGTTGAGAGGCAAATTGGGATTCGACTAAAATCCTTTAGCTGACTTTAAAGATATGTGATAATTTCTAAGTTCAGTCATCTGTGACTCCACTTTCTTTCATTTTGCTTTTATTTCTTGGTCTTCCTACAGTCAAAGCTGCTGAACTGAAATCTGTCTTCTTTTTGAATAATACTTTTCAAATTATAACAATGACATATCTTGAATAGTACCTTATGAAGCAGACAGAAATGCATTTTCTCCAGCTTTCACCTCATATTCAGAGAGACATCTATTTTCTAATTAAACTCTACATTTATCTATTCTGAGATTGACAGACCTCGTCATTACAGATTGAATATTTATTATGAAATTGTATCAATTTCTACAGTTTTTGGAGCACCAAGTACAGGGTACTGCACAGAAGTATGTTTTGATGATAATTTAAATCCCATTGTTCTTTCTTCTTAAACTTGAATTACTTGCTAAATGATATGCTAATTGCCTTAAAGAGTTCTTGCAGTTTCTAAAGGTACAGAACTTTTTTCTAAGTTGTGATGAGAACCCTAGGAAAATAAAGTTCATTGTGAAGCGTTCATTCTCAGCCTTTGGAGACATACAACTCTTTAAGTTGAATAAAAGTTCAGAATTCCTGACCTAATTCCAGAGATTCAGACTTAGTAAACTTTGGGGTTGTTGTTGTTATTGTTAAGTGCCATGGAGTTGGTTCCTACACATAGCAACTCTGTATAGGGTTTCCGAGGAGTGTCTGATGGGTATGAACTGCCGATTTTGTGGTTAGCAGTCCAGTGGGTTATCCTACCATGTAGCACCAGGAATTCTGCATTTGAAACCATTTAACTAGGTTATTATTAATAATTTAACTAATAAAATTTTAGCTAAATGTAATATTATAAAAAATATATTTACCTGTAAATGTTTTAAAAGTTACTCATTGGGTTCTGATACAGCTATTCCAGGATACATGCTTTAAAAAACATTAACATCACACCAGCAATAACAGCAAAATTCAAAAAAGCAGAAGACAATAGATGCTGGCAAGGATGTGGAGAGGCAGGGACCCTCCTACATTGCTGGTGGGATTGCAAAATGGTGCAACCACTGGAAAACAGTATGGTGCTTCCTCAGAAAGTTGGAAATAGAAATACCTTATGATCCAGCAATTCCTCTACTTGGTATATACCCACAAGAAATATGAGCCATAACTTGAGTAGATATATGTACACGAATGTTAATAGCAGCACTAGTCACAATTACAAAAAGATGGAGACAGCCTAAGTGTCCATCAATGGAAGAATGGATAAACAAACTTTGGTACATACACACAATGGAAAATTATGCTACCTTCAAGCTCACCAGCTGCTGCTTGGAAACCCTATACAGGGTCGCTATGGGTTGGAATTGACTTGATGGTACTTAACAACAAGAAAAACAAGGAAGCTGCAAGCTACCACATAACATGGATGAACCTAGAGGACAAATATTTTACAAGACCATTATTGTAAAAGCTTAAAAAAAAAATGCCCATACTAAAAGGGGGAAAAAAATTCTTAATTGGTTACCGGTGGGAGTGGGGTGGGGGACTTGTAGGGAGGTGGAGGGAGGCGATGATAGAGCACAAGGTAGGGGCAGACACATCACAGTTCAGGTGTTGGGGAGGGCAATGCACAAGAAAGGGAAGGGGTGGACGAACAAGGTAGATAGGAGAACACTGAGACAGGTTTGCATGGGCTAAATGGGACAGAGGTAAATAGTGATACATGCTCAACCTTGTAACAACAGGGTTCTGCGATACAGGGATCAGGCATAGTCTGAAGAGGGGAAATAATACTAAGATGCTTGACTGTCTTATGAATGTTGGTTTCCATTGCCTACTATTGTAAGACAGACACTTGAGGGGGATAGAAAAGAACACCAGGAAACATGATTACAGAAAACTTGTAAGCCTGTCTCCAGCCTATAACTTATTGGGATACCCTAAAAGGGGTTCTAGAACTTGCTCAGTGAAATAGGCCTCCTGAGGAGCCTTTGCAGTGTATAGGACCTTAGGTAGAGTCCTGAGCCCCATCCAGAACCTTCTGAGGTGGGACATTCTCACTAGAAAGGACAAGCAAACCAGCCTGGAACAACTAAGGCAACAGAAGATACATCTTCAAAGAAAGATCAGCAGGAAAATCCCCAAACAAAAATGGCAGTATGATTGGCTACTACTAGAACAAGCAAGTTGTTCACCAGGAAGCCATCAAGGCAAGAAATCAAGCCCCTTCAATACAAATCCCCCTCCAAGACTGAAACTGAAAGGGAATACATGAGCAGGCATGTAAGCTTGCTGGCGATCACATTGCTCCACTGGTGAATGGAAGAGGGGGAAAGGCAACAATGAAGAAATGGGCTGAGTTCAATCACATTCCATAGACTCCCATTGACCTGGAGATGAGAGAGAGAAGAGGAAGGGCTGGTTGGTCCGAAGTGTGGTGAGACCTGGGGAACTCCTGAGCCCATGGCCAAGGGCATAGACACAGAGGGCTAGAGCTGAAAGTGAAGCATCCAGCTGATATGAAGTGAGGGGAGACGCACAAGAACACCCAAACTTGCAGATAATACCTATTTGACCTAGCTTCAATGGCTTGATAATCAGAAGTTGACTAGAGGAAGATTAAAAAATGTTTTTCTTGATAAAGGAAACAAGGGTAAATTGCTACAATTTGATGGACTTGACCTATACTCATGGATGTAGTAACTCAAAATACCAACAGAGAGGGAAGGAGTCTTCATATCAAGTATCAATCTTATCCCCTCTGTATATAAGGTAGATAGGGATGGGCAACTGAGACATTGGTTAACTAAAATGAGGGGGTGATAAAGGCACAAGGGAGTTTAGTTTCAGAGTGTGTGGGGGAATATAGAGCCCCCACTGAATAGTTTTTTATCTTGTCTAGATGGAGAAAGATGAGGCTTTCTACTCCCGTAAAGATTTACACCCTCGGAAACCCTATACAGCGTCGCTATGGGTCGGAACCGACTCGATGGCACATAACAACAACAACAACAAGATGGTCTGGTGAAAAGAGATGGGGATAAGATTCTTATGGTTCAATAATAAGTAATTTTTATCAAGACTAATTGCGACTGTTACAACTGTAAAGGTAGAATTTTGTAAAAAAACAAACAAACAGGGGAGTAGTTATTCTTACAGTCCAGGAACAGAGGACCCTAGGACCATCAAGGGAGAAGAGCACAAACGGGATGCGGGCCCCAATCCAGAGAAGCAGTGACACCAGAGATGGAGGCAAAGATGGAAACATAGAGAGAGGGACCAGCTGAGGACTCTGGACTCATGGAAAGAGAGGGACTGAGAGCTGACAGCCAGGAGGTAGGCTTGCAGAATGTGTCCTTTGGTTGTTTAAGTTATTACATATTCCTGAGTGTTTTTGTGTACATCTCTCCCCACCCCCACCCCCCAAAACCCACAAAAAACAGAGGGAATAGAAGCAAATACTGTTAAATGATGATGCATGGAGGAGATCGTAATCATTTCAATGAAACAATGGTGTAAAGCTCTCATGTAAAGATTCACTCAGTTCACAATAAAATAAATAAATAAATAAATAAATAAATAAATAAATAAATAAATAAATAAATAAATAAATAAAATACTAATTAAAAAAAAAAAAACCCCGACAAAACATTAACATATGGCAAAGTGTTGTTAGGTGCAATCAAGTTGATTCTGACTCTTGGTGACTCTATGCACAACAGAATGGTCCTGTGCCAGCCTCACAATTGTTACATTTGAGTCTGTTGCTGCTGCTATTATGTCAATCCATCTCATTGGGGATCTTCCTTATTTTTGCTGATCCTCCACTTTACGAAGCATGATGTCTTTATCCAGGGACTGGTCCCTCCTGATAATAGGTCTGAAGTATGCCACCATCTCTGGATAGGGTCCTGCATTCTGCTTGTGCTCTTCTCCCTTGATGGCCCCAGGGTCCTCTAATTCTGGACTGTAGGATTAACTACCCCCCTGTTTTTGTTACAAAACTTCTACCTTTATAGTTGTGACAGTCACAATTAATCATGATAACAATTACTCACTATTGAATTAGAAGAATCTTATCCCTATCTTATTTCACCAGACCTGTCTACATGAGATGAAAACTATTCAGTGGGGACTCTATCTTCCCCCACACACTCATTAAAAATTTTTTTTGAAGTTTTTATTGTGACTTGAGTGAAAGTTTACATGGCAGATCATCAGTTTTACATTCAACAAATCATATACTTTGTTTCATTACAATGATTATAATGCCCTCCAAATACCATCAGTTAACAGTACTTCTCTCTATTCATTTTAGCACTTTACAAAAACAAAACAAAACAAAACGCTCAGATATATATATAATAATTTAAGCAACCAAAGGGCACATTCTGCAATTGTGCTCCTGGCCACCTGCTCTCATCCCCTCTCTTTCCATGAATCTAGAGTTCTCAGCTGTTCCCTCTCTCCATGGCCGATAACAATTGCTCACTATTAAATCATAACAATTTTATCCCTATCTGTCTTCACCAGACCCACCTAGACAAGATGAAAACTATTCAGTGGGTACTGTATCTTCCCCTACACACTCTGGAACTAAACTCCCTCTTGAAAACTTGTAAGCCAGTCACTTTGTGACTGTATCACCCACTCATTTTAGGTAGCCAATGTCTAAATTGCCTGTCCCTATCTATCCTGAATACAGAAGGGATAGCATTATCAATGCATTTTGATTGCATGTTTGATTAATTTTATACAGAAGAAAGTTGGTAGAATTCTTCCATTTCATCATCAGTGGCTTTAGTATTTAGTGTGTAAATTTGAATAAAATTGGTATTAACTGGTCTTGCTTTTAGGCATTTAGATATTACACTGCTACAGAGAGCATTGTACTTCAAAACAGATCTTGCAATTTTTTTCAATTGATCGTTTCTGGCATAATAAACCATATTACTGTCTCATTCAAAATGGCCAATACCCATCCACTTTAGCTTAGTAATGCTTAGGATATCAATGTTTATGTGTTACATTTCACTTTTGACAACTTCCTATTTTCCTAGATTCATACTTAGTACATTCTATGTTCTGATTGTTAAAGGATGTTTGCAGCTATTTTTTCTCATTTTGAGTTGTGCCCCATCAGCAAATGAAGGTTTGAAAGCTTTACACCATTCATGTCATTATAGTCAACTCTACTTTGAGGAGGCAACTCTTCCCCAGTTGTAGTTTGAGTGCCTTCCAACCTTAGGGACTCATCTTCTGGTACTATATCTGACAATGTTCCACTGCCATTTATGAGGCTTTCAGTGACTAACCATTTTGAAGTAGTCTGCCACTCCTTCTTAGTCTGTCATAAGAAGCAAGTGGCATGTAGCTACTGGGACCCCCCACATTTTATAGGAGAATTTTTTAAATAAAATCATATTAATAACATGATATAGCAACTCACATAACTTAAATAACATAAATGCAATCATATACAATTTTAGGGTGGTCAGGTATGTGCTGGTTCAGAGGATGATGCAATTGAAGGTGTATTTATAAACTTATGTCATTCAGAGCACATGTGCCCATTGAATTACATGAGACCACTTTTAAGCTGTAAAGTGTCATGCCCATATAAGAAGCATTGTGATTTGACCAGGACTTTAGAAGTCATTTCCTTATCATTGAAATGTTTGCTAAGTGGTTGCTGTTGATGTGGACAAGGTACAGGTGGTGCTGATGCAAGTAAGATATTAAGCAACAGTAATTTCTGAGAAGTATAACAGCATGTCTTTCTAAGTTATGTGTCAGGATGAATCTAACATATCTGCAAAATGATGAATAGCCTGAGGCATTTACTTTCAAAAGATTCTGAAAGCATTATAGCAAATATTGCTGAGAATCCTTGATGCCCAGGTATCTGTTGGGTGACAAGGACTGAACTGTCTGAAGCACCTCAAGACGAAAGGTGATAGCATTTGAAAAGAAAGACTACAAAAAGCAATTTCATATTTGATGGCTGTTTAAACTGTTTGAGATGTGTGCACGGAAATTCTTTGAACACGAGACAGTCAAAAGCTTAACCTAAGATTTGGACCTACATGCCTTGATACTGTTACCACTGTCTAACTGAGCCATCCTTTCATTGAATACTGTGGCATTCTGAATAGTTTGTCCTTCCAGAATAATTTCCGTTTATTTATAAAGATGTGCAATTACATTATTAAACCTTGGTAGGGCAGTGATTAAGTGCTCAGTGGCTAGCAGAAAGGTCAGTGATTCAAACCTACCAGTTGCTCCATAGGAGAAAGATGTGGCCGTCTGATTCTATAAGGATTTAAAACCTTGGAAACCCTTTGGGGCAATTCTACTGTGTCTTATAGCGTTACTAGGAGTTGGATTCAACTCGATGGCAATGGTTTGTTTTGGTTTTGGCCACTGCATTGCCCTGAAGATTCTCAATACATTTTTATAGCGTGCCTAAATGTTCAATGCATGCCAAATCTTAGAGTAAAAGTGATAAGGAGACCATTTTCTATCTGGGATTGGTTGCTTGGTTGTGTGCCGTTGAGTCGGTTCTGACTCATAGCCACCCTCTATAGATTTGAGGCTGCAAATCTTTAAAGTAGCAGAAAGTCTCATCTTTCTCCTTTGGAGGAACTGTTAGACTCAAACTACTGACCATGTGGTTAGTAGCCCAGAGTGTAATCCACTATGCCACCAGGGTTCAAGATAGCTGAGATTATGACAACATTTTTTTTGTTGGGTTCATAGCTGTTTGATTTGGGTCAGATAGAGTATGAGATGAAATCAGAAAAGTGGACTAAATGTTCCGAAGTGCTTTCAAATCATATAATTCTCTAAGGCACTAGGCAAGATTCTTCTTTTAAAAATTGAATCTGAAATGTGAGGATTTGATGAACCTTAAAAGTAGCTATAACAACAACAACAAAAAAAAACTCACTAGTTTGAGAAAATTTTATCCCAAATAAATTCTATTATGTGATAGAATGCAGCCAAAATATAGATATCAAAATCTTATCATTAAAGATAATTGTATATTTTTAAAAATAGAGAAAATGCTGCCAAGGCAAAAGGAAGGACCACAAAAACATGTGAGACAAACTGGGTTACCCAGCATCTCTTTTTCATCGTTAGCTCATGAAGTAAATAGGAATACCCACAAGGTCAACTGTTCTTCTGGAGAAAAATGAGGTTTTATTTTCCCGCAACGGTTTATGCCTCAGAAACCGTACAAAGGTTGCTATGAGTTGCAATCAACTTGACAGCACTTAACAACAATAATAAGGTTGTTGTTAGGTGCCATCGAGTCAGTATCGACTCATAACAACCTCATGCACAACACAGTGAAACATTTCCCGATCCTGCACCAAACTCACAATCGTTGCTACATTTGAGCCCATTGTTGCTGCCACTGTGCCAATCCATCTTGTTGGGGGGTCTTCCTCTTCTTCCCCGACACCCCACTTTATCAAACATGACATCCTTCTCCAGGGACTGGTCCCTCCTGATAATGTGTCTG
Organism: Chrysochloris asiatica; assembly: GCF_000296735.1. Taxonomy (NCBI): domain Eukaryota; kingdom Metazoa; phylum Chordata; class Mammalia; order Afrosoricida; family Chrysochloridae; genus Chrysochloris; species Chrysochloris asiatica. The sequence continues at coordinate 3,085,139 of NW_006408536.1, forward strand.
AAGTATGAGAGACAAACTCTGGCCATCCTGACTTCCAAGGAGCATTCTGGCTGTACTTCTTCTAACATAGATTGATTTATTGTTTTGGCAGTCCACGGTACTTTCAATATTCTCCTACGACACCATAACTCACATACATCAGTTCTTCTATGATCTTCCTTATTCATTGTTCAACATTCAAATGCATATGACATTATTAAAAATACCATGGCTTGGATCAGGTGCACCTTAGTCCTCAAACTTACATCTTTGCTCTTCAACACTTTAAAGAAGTCTTGTGCAGCAGATTTTCCTAATGCAGTAAGTCATTTGATTTCTTAACTGTTGCTTCCATAAGTGTTGATGGTTGATTCAAGAAGAATGAAGTCCTTGACAACTTCAATCTTTTCTCCATTGATAAGAATATTGTTTATTGGTCCAGTGGCGAGGATTTTTGTTTTCTTTACATTGACGTGCAACCTATACCAAAGACTGTGGTCTTTAATCTTCATCAGTAAGTATTTTAGGTGTCTTAGCTTTCAACAAGCAAGGTTGTATCATCTGCACATCGCAGGTTGTTAATGAGTCTTCCTCCAATCCTGATGCCATGTTTTTCTTCATATAATATAGTTTCTCAGATTATTTACTCAGCATGCAGATTGAATAAGTATGGTGAAAGAATACAACTTGGTGCATATCTTTCTTAATTTTAAACCATTCAGTGTTCCCTTGCTCTGTTTGAACAACTGTCTCTTGGTCTATGTACAAGTTCCTCATGAGCACAATTAAGTGTTCTGGAATACTCATTCTTGCAATGTTGTCCATAGCTTGTCATGATCCACACAATTAAAACCTTTGCGTAGTCAACAAAGTACAGGTAAACATCTTTCTGGTATTCTCTGCTTTCAGTCAAGATCCATCTGATGTCAGAATGATATCCTTTGTTCCACATTCTATTCTGAATCCAGCTTGAACCTCTGGAAGTTCTATGTCAATGTATGGTTGCAGCTGTTTTTGTATTATCGTTAGTAAAATTTTACTTGCATGGGATATCATTAATATTGTCCGATGATTCCCAAATTCCCTTGGGTCACCTCTCTTTGGGATGGGCACAAACAAATATGTATCTCTTCCTGTCAGTTGACTAGGTAGCTGCCCTCCAAATTTCTTGGTATAGATGAATAAGTGACTCTAGTGCCGTATCAGTTTGTTGAAAAATTTCAATTTGTATTCCATCAACTCCTGGTGCCTTGTTCTTAGCCAATGTCTTTAATGCACCTTGGACTTCTTTCAGTATCTTTGACTCTTGATCATATTCTACTTCTTCAAATGGTTGAACATTGACTTTTTTTTTTTTTTTTGGTACAGTGACTGTTTATTCCTTCTGATACTTTCTGCATCATTCAATGTTTTGCTCATTGGGTCCTTCAATATTGCTAATTGAGGCTTGAATTTTTACTTCAATTCCCTCAGCTTGAGAAATTCTGAGCGTGTCTTCCCTTTTGGTTTTCTAACTCTGGGTGTTTGGACATTTCATTATAATATGTGAGTTTGTCTCCTCAAGCTGACCTTTGGAATTTTCTGTTCAGCTCTTGTACTTCCTCACTTCTTCCATTTGCTTTAGCATCTCTACACTGGAGAGCAGTAAAACCTGCAAAAACCAGAACATACATAAGATGAGAACATGTCAGATAAGGAAAACGGAAATATTTTCCACTAAACCAAGTGATAGAAAAGTGACAAGACCTGGACAACAAGACAGTCCCATATGGTTCTGGCTTTCACAAGTGTCACTGTGTGAGAATATGGAAACTAGAACCCAATTTTGTTCCCTCAATTCTCCTGTCATTTGATTCATGCAATAGATACTCATATAGTACCTACAAGTTGTCAAGTGTTAGTCTAGGTGCTAGAGCTACTTCTGAGAAGGTGGATCATGATTTTGCCTTTGATGCTAATGAATAACAATGTGTAAGTTTGTGGTACCTAGGAAGGAGAACTGCACTTGCAGCAGAAGTATGCTTATCCACACTGACTCTTGCTTTGACCATGGGACTTGCTGTGTCCAGTGGGACAGACACTAACAGACATAAGAAAAAGCTGGAAAAGTGCCTGCCACTGAGGCTTTTCCTTTACGGCATTTTTCCTCTGTTAAACTAGGCTGAGAATCCAGAGCTATCTAGTCTACTTTATTTAAAGTTCCTGTAATATTTATTGGAGTGCTGGTGTGCGCTGTGGGTTAATATGCCAGACTGCAAAGCCATTTGAATTGTAAGGTCGGTGATTCAAGCTCACTAACTGCTCCTCGGAAACCCTATACAGAGTCACTATGGGTCGGAACCAACTCAATGGCACTTAACAACAACATAAAAATAGTTGTTATTGGAGTCCTGGTGTGGCACAGCTGGATAATATGCTGGACGGCAAGTTCATTTTGAATCTCAATGTCAACAGTTCAAATCCACCAGTTGCTCCTTGGAAACCCTATACAGGGCACTTAATAATAATAATTATTGCATTGTAATTATTTTATTTACAGTTGTTGCTGTTATTAAGTGCTGTTGAAGTGGTTGTGACTAGTAGCGACCCTGCATAGGATTTCTGAGGAGTGGGTGGTAGGTTTGAACTGCCGACCCTGTGGTTAGCAGTGCAGTTCTTACCCTACAGCGCTACACTAAGACTCCTATATACAGTTACTCTAGTAATTATTGGAGTTCTGGTGTGGTGCTGTAGGATAAACACTGGACTACTAATGGAAAGTTCTGTGTTTTGAACCCAACAGCTGCTCCATGGAGAAAAGAACTGATCATGTACTGTCATCAAGATGACGGCCCTAGAAACCCTCTGGGACAGTTCCACTGTGTCCTATTGGATCTCTATCAGTTGTATTCCATTTGATGGCACAGAACAACACCTCACACCATATGTAAAAATGAAGTCAAAATTGATCAAAGCCCTAAATTTAAACCATCGAAAGTATACAACTATTAGAAGAAAACATAAGGTTTCAATATTTCTAACCTTGAATTAGGCGATGGTTTCTTAGATATGATAGCAAAAGCATGAGCAAAACAATAAAAATAAATAAAGTAGACATCACTAATATAATGCAATGCACTTCTTTGGGGGCCAGACGGTAACATTCTAGCCCAGCCACTTCGTGGTTATATGCCATAGGGCAAGTTACTGATGTGACTGAGTTTCTTTTCCTGTGAAATAATGATACCACTTTTTTCTAAGATTCTTGTAGAGATCAAAACATCATATTTAATTTTTAAAAATATATTGTTGTGTGCCATCAAGTTGATTTAGACTTGTATAAAGAACACAGCCTTCGGTATGGGTTGCATCTCAATGTCAGAAAAACAAAAATCCTCACCACTGGACCAATAAACAACATTCTTATCAACAGAGAAAAGATTGAAGTTGTCAAGCACTTCATTCTTCTTGGATCAACTATCAACACTCATGGAAGCAGCAGTCAAGAGATCAGACGACGTATTGCACTGGGCAAATCTGCTGCACAGGAATTTTTTAAAGTGTTGAAGAGCAGAGATGTCAGCTTGAGGACTAAGGTGTGCCTGACCCAAGCCATGGTATTTTCAATAACCTCATATGGATGCGAAAGCTGGACAGTGAATAAGGAGGATCGTAGAAGAATTGATGATGCCTTTGAGTTGTGGTGTTGGAGGAGAATGCTAACAGTGCCGTGGACTGCCAAAAGAACCAATAGATCTGTTTTGGAAGAAGTGCAGCCAGAGTGCTCCTTGGAGGCCAGGATGGCTAAGCTTCGTCTCTCATACTTTGGACATATTGTCAGGAGAGAACAGTCGCTGGAGAAGGATATCATGCTGGGTAAGATGGAGGGTCAGAGAAAAAGAGGAAGACCCCCAACGAGATGGATCAGCCAGGTGGCATCATTGATGGCGTCAAGTATGGCATTGTTTTGTTCTGCTGTGCATGGGGTCGCTATGAGTCGGTTCCGACTCGATGGCACCTGACAACAACAACAACAACAGAGTTTCTGAGGCTCAAAATCTTTATAGGAGCAGAAAGCCTCATCTGCTGCCCATGGAGTGGCTGGTGGAGTCAAACTATCGACCCTGTGGTTAACAGCCCAATACTTAACCACTATGCTACCAGGGTTTCATATACTTTATGTTGTTGTTGTTATTGTTGTAAGTGCTGTCGAGTCTGTACCGACTCATAGAGACCCTGTATAGGGTTGCCAAGGTGAGTTTGAACTGCCAACCTTGCAGTTCAAAGTGACCTTGCAGTCTAGTGAATTAACCCATATCACACACCAGGACTCCATATATCTTATGAGGAGCCTTCAAATGTTCATGTAAAAATTTCAATATCTTTTAGTTCCATTTTCTGATGAATTTTTTGAAACCCCTTCATATAAGAAAGCAACGTGTTTCTCTTTCAGTTTGTGCTTAATCCACATTCCCCATAAATTGTGTTGCTGTTGTTGTTATTTGCAGTCGAGTCAGTTCCAACTCATAGCAACCATGCATAGGATTTCCGAGGAGCAACTGGTGACTTTGAACCATCAACCTTGTGGTACAGACTGATCTTGTGTTCCACTGCTTATCCTAAGGCACCACACCAGGACTCCATAGATATATTAGTATCTTTGCATTTTCTTCAGAAATTGAAGGAATCAAGACTACTATATTTATAGTTAGCACAGTAATTATTGTACTACAATAACTACTTGATAGTTATTTTTTAGTTATTATTTATAGTTTCCCACAATAAGTACGCCAGAATACTTAGCACTATGATTGATGTTTGAATTAGAGTACGTCTGTGAATTGATAGCCCCAAGCAAGTTCATCAAAAAAGCTCCAAAGTTTGTAAATATGTGAATATCGCAAAACAAGGACTATTGATTTCCTTCCAGCATCTTATTTACCTTTGATAATGAATTTGTGAAAGGGAATCAGGAAATTAATATAAATTTCTATATAAATAGCAGCAAATCCATTCAATTCATTAGTGTGAGAAGAAAACAATGACTTCTTTTTTTTAAAAAAATACTGTGTTTATTATATTAGAGTGGATCAATGGTTAATGATGTTTAAAAGAACAGCATTGAAAAGGTCAATTTCTAAAAGTAGAAAGGCCATTGGGGTATAAAGGAGGTAGGTAGATATCGAATGGCTTCAACAGAAGCGAAGGATTCCTCAGTGTCGATTAAATTATCCTACTTGTATTTTGGAGTCCTGGTGTGGCACTGTATGATAAGCACTGGACTGCTAACTGCAAGATCAGCTGTTCAGACCCACCAGCAACTCCTTGGAAACCCTATTCAGGATCACTATGAGTCATAATTGACTTCATGTATGATGGAATGAATGTAAAACTAATGTTCCCTCATATAGGCTATCACACAATACACAACAAACCAGTAAAAAAAGAAAAAACAAATTGACAATAACAAAAACAACAAATAACAACCTGTATTTTGCACAAGAATGCTTGCAGAAGCAGACCACACAGGGTGGGTAACTTGAGAAACTTCATTGACCATATGGACTTGTATCGCCTTACTTTTTGATTGAACAGACTTGCCTTGGAAATTGAACTTATGGTGAGAGAAGAACTTTGGGGTAAATATAATTCCTTTCCTTCAAGTTTAGTTCCTCTTCATCTGGATGCAATTTTGTGCAAAATCTTGACTAAGAATAGTCTCAGTAGAGATAGCATAATAATTGTTGCTAATTCATTTGGGCAGTTGACACCTTCCTGGGTCCATGCTCTGAGATTCTGCCCCTCAAGCAGTTGGACCGGCAGGTTATAACAATGGTTGGAGCAAGAATGAACTGCAGAGATGAGGAGGAGATGGCCTAATTCTAAAATACAAGTAGCAATTTACCCTAAAGGCAGCACAGTGAAAGATACTTCAGTATTTTCTAGTGATTCACATTCTTTAAACGATTAGTTAATTGGTATATGCATCAGAGATATTCATGATGTGAATACTGAGATTTCATTGTATGTTCTAGCTGTTTAGAAAAATGAAAAAGCAAAGGCTCTGAATGTTCTGTTGGGTCTGTTAAGTCTTTACTATGTGAGGAAAGAGATGCCGGTTCCTCCTATGATGACTGAATTTGAGACACAAGTCCTCAAGTCTATGAGGGAAGTCTGCTAGAGTTTTAACCCATTTTAATGATTTCATACTTGGGACGTGTTATCAGGAGGGGTCAGTCCCTGGAGAAGGACATCATGCTTGTTAAAGTGAAGGGTCAGCAATAAAAATGAAGACCGCCTAAAGAGATGGACTGACAGAGTGGCAACAGCAATGGGCCCAAACATAGCAATTTTGAGGATGACGCAGGACTGGGCAATGTCTCATTCTGTTGTGCAAAGAAAAGGGTCTCTATGAGTCAGAACCAACTCGACATACCTAACAGCAACAGCAACCACTTTCCGGGTGTGGCGCTGTAGGAACAGTGCTGGACTGCTAACCGCAAGGTCAGTGGTTCAAACCCATAAGCTGCTCCTTGGAAACCCTATACAGGATCTCTGTGAGTAAAAACTGGCTTGATTGCACTTAACAACAACAACATTACCAGTATTAGAGTCCTGGTGTGGCACTGTAGTATAAGCACTGAACTGCTAGTTGCAAGGTCCACAGTCCAAATCTAGCAGCTGCTCCTCAGAAACCCTCTGCCGGGTCGTTATGAGTTGGAACCCACTGGACAGCACACAGAACAACCAGAGCATTATCAGGAAAGAATTTAGTATGAGCAGATTTTTCTCAGCTCCTATCCAAGTCAGTTTGGTAGAATAGCCACAGTCACCAAAGATGTTTCCTCTGTAAAGGGGCCATGTCACTACCACTAAAGAGAATATTCTAGCAAAGTTTTGGACAATTCAATGAGTGCCCAGTGAATTGCAGAAGCTATTTGTAGTAGTTAGAATACTGTAGTTCTAATATTGGGAGAGATTAGACACTTCTTAACTGGTGCTGACAACCAAACCTCTTAATCAGCCACTAGTGAGTCATAGTAAGTTTTACAGTTGTTGCATTAAAGGTTAAACATAATTGGTTATAGTCTAACTTTCTTACCCACTGCAGTAGCTTCTGCTATAACTTTAACTGTAGCAGAGTCTTTCAAGTTCATGATCTCAGCTCTTCTTTAGTGTTTCAATGGGTAATTTCAAGTTGTTATGGATAAAAATGTTAATGTGTGTATAAAAATTTCTTGATGAAAAAAATATTACTGGGAGGGTCACAGTGCAATTAACTAAATCTACTTCATCAGAAATCATTCATTTTAATAGTTTTATTTATGAAGAATCTTTCTCTCAGGAATGAACATTTTTCTGGAGGCAGAATCCTGCTAAGCTTCTCTCATTGTCTTTGGTGGTATGCTTCTGACCACATTGACTCCGTGGATAAGATTGATTACTGGGATTTGTCATTTGTTCTTCATGGCGTGTGCATGTCACTCTGCACTTTTGGTCAAAAGAAGTTGCTTGGTTGTTGTTCTGATCAACCGAGGTAGCTTAAGAGAGTCAAGAATTATTCTGTTTTCAGCTCTGTAGAACATGTACTTAACTTCAATCAATTGTCAAAGACATAAGATATCTGCTCTTGATTGTCTTATGGTTCAATTGAGAGGCATAAATCACAGACCAGAGGCTTATTCTAGCTCACATACCATTCATAAGTTCTTGTCTCAGATCCCCACATCTAACCAGAAAGGAAAAATCAGACTTACTTAATTTGAGTCTGCGGTTCATCCAGGGGAAGATGTAATATAAAAACATAGTTATCTGACACCAACTGTTCAGCAGGATCTATGCAGTGGGGTAGAGGAGGTTCTTGTAATGGACCTTGTGAACTAGAGGAGGTCTGCCAAGTCTACTAGAGATGACTCTTCAACATACAAGAATGTATAAACTTCACCCATAAGAAGTGAAATGCAAATTCAAATGACAAGAGGTCTGTTCTAATTTATCATCTCTGCAAAGAGAAAAGAATCTGTGTTGTGATTGTTTGATGAAATGGTTGCATTGCTGGTGGTAGTTTTAATTGGAGTCCCTGCACATTACAAAGAGTTAATGAATTCAGATGCTAAAGGAAAGAAACTTTGGCAGTTTGAGGCTATCCCAAGGTACCTCAGAAGGATGGTCTAGTGATCTACTTCTGAAGAATCAGCCACTGAAAACCCTTTGGAGCCCAGTTCTACTCCAACACACATGGGGTTATTGAGTTAACTAGACAGCAACTGTATATTGTTATTGTTAAATACTGTTGAGTTGGTTCCAACTCATAGCGGCCCTGTATAGCATTTCTTAGGAGCTGTTGGTGGGTTTGAACCACCTACCGTGCAGTTCAAACCGACCTTCTGGTCCAGTGCATTGTCCTGGAGCATCACAGCAATTGGTACAGGGTAGTAATTTTTATGCCAAAAAAAAAAAAAAAATGGATTTATCAAAATTAAAAATGCAAGAACTCTTGCAATGAGCAGTATCTTTTCTTTAAATGCAGCTACCAATATTCAAAGAAATATATACAATGATCATTGTTGCAGTTTTGGTTGAAATAATAAAAGATAAAAAAAAATCAATAGAGCACTTGTTAAAATGATTGGGCATCCACTTTATGTATGAAATGAAATCAGGCAACTAACTCTACATGTATTGCTATGGACTGTCATTGTTGTTGTTAAATGCCTCTGGTCAGTTCTGACTCATAGCAAGTCTGTATAGGGTTTCTGAGGAGTGGCTGGGGGTTTGAATTGCCACCTTGTGGCTCAAACCGACCTTGTGGTCCAGTGCTTATCCTACAGCAACACACCAGGGTTCCATGATATGGAATGTTGTTTCCGAGAAGCAGCTGATGGATTTGACCCGCCGACCTTGTGGTTTACGCTAACCTCGCAGTCCGGTGCTTATCCTACAGCGTCATACCAGGTATCATAATATACACATTGTCCTCCCACCCACTTAATGACATATTATGAGTAGTCCTGGTGTGGGCTGTTAACCACAAGGTCAGCGGTTCAAACTCACCAGCTGCTCCTTGGAAACCCTATACAGAGTCGTTATGGTTCAGAACTGAAGTGATGACAGTTAATAACAACAACAATATTAAAAATATTTTTGAGAGTACTAATATTTGAGAAGAATGTCTCTGGACAAATACACAAGAAATGAGTAACAGTTCTTGTATCCAGGGGGGAATTGTGTGAGTGACTGAACAAGGCAGATTCGATTTTTTTTCAGAAATAATTATTTCCCTGCTTTCTCCCCTTCACATTAGAGTATGCATATTGTTGAGTAAATATTCATTCCCCTGTTGTAGTGACTAAGTCTTGGCTATGCGACTTGCTTTGGCAATAAAACATAGTAGAAATGACACAAGCAGAGATTTCAGTGCTTAGATAGTTCTGGCATGCTGTGTGCGCCTGTGATTACCATGAGAGAAGAGTGTGTCTCATGTCCCCACCGCCTCTTCAGCCTGATCCCTGAGGAAACACTGTAGATTATTCCAGAACTTGGTCCTCAGCCAAGACTACACACCTCATAGCCTGAAACAGATTTACCTGCATCAATTTGTCAATCTATGAATAAGAGAAGTAAATGTTTGCTGATATAATCCCTGAAATTCTAGTGTGGCTTGTTAGATGGTATTATTGCAGCAATAGCTAATTAATACAGTGATAGACTTAGTTTGAGTCCTGGTGTGGCAATGTAGGATCAGCACTGGAGTGCAAATCACAAGGTTGGAAGTTCAAAACCACCAGCCATTCCTTGGGGACCTTATATAGGGTTGCTATGTTGCTATGTGCTGAAACTGACTTGACAGCACTAAACAGCAAGGCATACTTGTAATGTATACAGCCTTTTTCACCTTTTCAGGGTTTGTTGTTGTTGTTGTTGTCAGGTGCCATCGAGTCGGAACCGACTCATAGCGACTCCATGCACAGCAGAACGAAACAATGTTCGATCCTGGGCCAACCTCACCACCGCTGCCACCCCCGAGTCCATCAATGATGCCACCTGGCCGATCCATCTCGTTGGAGGTCTTCCTCTTTTTCTCTGACCCTCCACCCTACCCAGCATGACATCCTTCTCCAATGATTGTTTCCTCCGACTACATGTCCAAAGTAGGAGAGACGAAGCTTAGCCATCCTGGCCTCCAAGGAGCACTCTGGCTGCACTTCTTCCAAAACAGATCTATTGGTTCTTTTGGCAGTCCATGGCACCCTCAGTATTCTCCTCCAACACCACAACTCAAAGGCATCAATTCTTCTACGATCCTCTTTATTCACTGTCCAGCTTTCGCATCCATATGAGGCTATTGAAAACACAATGGCCTGGGTCAGGCGCACCCTAGTCCTCAAGCTGACATCTCTGCTCTTCAATACTTTAAAAAGTTCCTGTGCAGCAGATTTGCCCAGTGCAATACGTCGTCTGATCTCTTGACTGCTACTTCCGCGAGTGTTGATAGTTGATCCAAGAAGAATGAAGTCCTTGACAACTTCAATCCTTTCTCCATTGATAAGAATGTTGTTTATTGGTCCAGTGGTGAGGATTTTTGTTTTCTTGAAATTGAGATGCAATCCATATCGAAGGCTGTGCTCTTTAATCTTCATAAGTAAATATTTCAAGTCCTCTTCACAAAGCATTGCCCATTCAATCACACACATTAAAGTAATTTTTACCTTGTACCGCCTCAAAAGCAAACCAAAAAGTGAACCTTAACAAGAAGCTGACATAATTATTTGTGGTTTAAGGTTCCTCCTTTTACCCTTAATCTGTCTATCCACTGAGGCACCAGTTGTTCTTGTAAAGAAAACTGTCCATAAGGAAAAGGTGTGTTTGTTGACATTGAAAGACTGATTTTTGCCTTTATCTAGGAGAAGATGACAAACTTATAGATTTTTTTTTCATTTATGTGATTTGGATATGCCTGAAGAGAAGCAAAAATGCTTCAACAGCATTTTGAGACTTTAGACAGAAATGCTACTGAATACTGGTGTCAGTGAAGAGTGAAAGCTCAAACCAGAGTGCATCTCCCATAGAAACAGAATATGGTAGGAAATGACTTTGTTTTGAGATTATGTCATGCTATTGAGCCAGGAAGTATAACTCAGTTACTGTATAAAACCAGACTGAGTGTCATTTACCAAAGTATATTATTTCGACAGGTCTCCGTCAACCAGAGGCAATGATGCTCATCAGGCACACTTTTACATTCTCTTTGGAAAGTGTTCATCTCACCATCCCATATTTTACTGAATAAAGATTGAGATCAGGAAAGTCTGAAAAAGTACTCTATCCAGTTGAATCTTTTATACAAAGCGAGTGGCTGTAATGATCAGATCTTTGCTCCTAAGTTCTGCTTGTGTGACATAAAGAGAGCTATGTTGTTGTTGTTACATGTCGTTGAGTCGGTTATGACTCTCAGCGACCCGATGGTAGGGTTTCTGAGGAGTGGCTTGTGGGTTTGAACCGCTGATATTAGGGTTTAGTAGGCCAGTTCTTATCCTACAGTCACATCAGGATTCCATAAAAGAGAAACAGGAGACACAGGAGTTGGCAACGGGGACAAATGTAACACTTTTTGAGACACAAGATGCCGTCACATAAAATGCAGAGCAGAAGGAGTCGGTTGGGCTGAAGAAGCGGTACCAACGGAAACTGGATCTCTAGAAGCTTTGGAAACCTGCTACAGAATGGTCACAAGGTGTCTCAGGCTCTGGATTGGCCTTGGTTTATGACTGGCCTTCCTCAGATCCCTCAGATCCCTTCAGACCTGCTAGGAGATGGCATGTTTTCCCCCCATGTTCATTCATAGAGAGGCACGAACGTTTCTCTATTCTTGCAACAACCAGAAAAAGGCCAATCTGACAGTCAACCTCGAAGTCTTTGGTTATCTTCATATAAATAAAAATTCTGTTTTATAGCAACTGATTGTGTCACTGACCTCACAAGATTGTAAGAATGGTTCTGTAGAGATGTATTGCCACTATTGGGGAAAACACACACACATACATGCACACACACACACACACACAAATCCCCTCAAATATAGGACTTCTTAATTTGCTTTCTTATTACTGTTTTACTTTTATTTTCATATAAATATGAAGATAATAATTCTTAAAACTGTGAAATCTTATGACACTGAATTTGAAATTCAGAGAATCCTGTTCTCTAGTTATTATCTGAAAACACAAGTACCTCATCTGCTAGTATCTCGGTGTAAGAAACAGATATAATAGAATGGTCTATTTGCCTTACCTATTAATGTATATAAATTACATTGTTTATTGCAGGGTGGATATTATTTCAACTACATAATCATAGCTAGTCAATGTTCTATCATATCCTCTTTATAAAGTCATTGCTAGCTGGGGAATGTTTTCAGTAGAAATGAAGTTTTCATTACCACTCATGGGATTAGGGTAACTGTAAGTGTGTTCTGACCATCTTCAAAGTGATTAATATAAAAAGTCTTAGTCAGCTTTCTTGTCCACAAGGACCCTCCTACAATAAATGCTGTAAATGCTGTAAGCAAGTCGTTTCTGAAAATAATTTGCCTATTTTCCTATTCATTGAAGCATTTAACTCACCCTATCATCAACAATTAGTCAGACTACAAATGAACTAAGAAGCTTTGCTCCTCCATCACTGCATTGAGTTCCGGAAATCAACTCCAAAAGAGTAAGAGACTCATTAGCCTGAACCCTTGAATAAATGGCCCCTGGAGTCCCCTGCCCCCACCACAGGGCTTCTACTTTTGAAGTGATACAGCCAGCTAGTTCACTTTAAGTCTCAAGCTGCATCATGTTTGTCTTAAAAAGAAAACCATAATTTGAATGAAGAGGAAACACCCATATTGAAAGCATGTTATAGAGAATAAAAATATAATAGCCTATGATTATGATATCAGTTTGGAACAATGTGAAAAGTCAGGGAATGCTTTTAAAACACTTTTTTTTTTTTAAATGTTGAAAGGCTTTATAATTCAGACCTTCCATGTTGTTGTGAGGTGCCCTTAAGTGGGTTCTAGTTCATAGTGATCCTAAGTACTAAAGAACGACATACAGCCCAGTCCTGTGCCATCCTCACAATTGTTGTTACATTTGAGCCCATGGTTGCTGCCACTGTCATTCTATCTCATTGGGATCTTCCTCATTTTTGCTGACAATGGGTTAAGCATTAGGCTGCTAACCTAGAGGTCGGTGGTTCAAACACAACAGCCACTCTGCAGGAGAAAGCTGAGGCAGTTCCCCTCTGTCCTGTGTGGTGCCTAGGAGTCAGACTCTACTTGATGGCAGTGGGTTTTGGTTTAGTATCTATGTCAAGAAGGACAAATGCTTTGATTTGGTTCAGCAACCAGTGACCCAAATGCTTTCCTGTCTTCTAATAATCTATTAATAAGAACAGGCTTTCATTTGAAATAAATTTATATTTCAATGACTAGAAGAAATGCAACTGTGAGAATATTTACTGACTAAGAAGAGATCTGTTCATATTTCATTTTCAATTTAACATTTTTCTCTAAATGATTGTATTTACATCTTAAAAAAAAAAAAAGATCAGGTGTTAAAATTCAAGTTGATAAAATATGAAATTAAAGGCCAAGTTAATTCTAGAGGGAAAAATCCAAGAATGTTTTTGTTGTCACTTCTTAAGGTTTTGTACTGTATTGTTTTGATTTCTATCAGCAGAGACTTCTAGAAAGAACTGTTTCAAACATCAGACTCCAGATGGATGGATTTAAGCTGTAGCATTCTAAAGATAGTAAGATTTCTCTTATATCTAATTGTTTTATGTCAAAAACACTGGATTAAATAAATGACTTATTCCAAAGTACTTGTGCATGAATAGTTACTAAAACTTACAGCATTCCTGTCAATAGATAATAACAATTTGAATTCTT
>NW_006408536.1:3099132-3175826 GCF_000296735.1 Chrysochloris asiatica
AATTTTGTGATTATTATCCATAGTCTCCAGACTTTGCATTTATTCCATGTATTTTTATCCTTTCCGGTGAGAGTTTGATTTAATGATTAAAGGGGAAAGAAATTTATTCTCTGAGTCTGACTTTGGCCCTGTTAGATTGTCATTCTCTCTGACAGGGCAAAGAAAGCTCAGCTGCCAGTTTTTATGACAAGAACAGCATTCTCTCATATGTATTCTAGTACCCTACTTCAAAGCAAACTTTCATTTCAACAGCCTCAGTAGAATAACACATTTGTCTTTTATTTGTCTCAATACTGAGTCAAGGAAGCTTTCTATACCAGCAGTTTTCCCAAAGAAGGGGGGAAAAAAAATCAACATTAGAAACAACCACCTACACAGCCCTCTAAACATGGCTTTCTGAGTTAAAGTATAAAAGATTTGCAATGAGAGAAAATCACATAGAATGTCTATTTCTGTGTAGAGACTAGGAACTAAAGAGGAAACCCAAAATAGGAGGGCTGGAAGCAGCGCTGCTAGTGACTCAGTAGGGGACCTTTAGTAAATCATTTAACCTCTTCTCATTGCCTTTCAAACAAATCCAGACCTGCCCTCACCTCCCAGCTCTTTTATCCCTTCTCCCCATTTATATTGCTTTCCTGGCTTCCTCCAAGCCTCTGCTACTTCCCTCCCTCCTTTCCCTATGACTAACCATCTTTCTTTTCTTAATCTCTTTCCTGGGTAGATATTTTTTTTCTTCTCTCCTCATCTTGCTCTATATGCCTGGAATGATTCTAGTGAGTCAGAGGTATCCTTTTAGAATCACAGTTTCCATAAAGCCTTCCTGTAACCATCTTAGTTCACTTACCATTTTTATTTTGGTAATTAGTAAAGTAAGCAAAAACTTTCTTTACTTTTGTTTCAAAAGTTTTTGCCTCATTGTTTCTTGAAAGCTCTCAAACTCGCTAATAAAGTGCATTTGGTAAGATTTCCCTCAGCAAGAGAAGTCTGGCAATTAGATGTTGTTGTCTCTTCCCGTAGCTTTCTTTTTCCTAATCTGGGTCATGTACATGGCAATAGATTTTGGAAAATGACATATTTGTCCTAGTCTTAAATGAAAGTGTTTGGGTCCCGATTGAAGAGGAAAGGTATAATGGAAGGTTCGAGGTTGTACTCTTCTGACAAGATTAAAAGTGCACATTCGTCCCCACATGCGCTGGACTACAAAGTCAGTTTGAATTGCAAGGTCTGCAGTTCAAGCTCACCTCAGAAACCCTATACAGGTTATTATGGGTCAGAACGGACACAATGGCACTTAACAACAATAACAACAACAATATTAGGGGGGACTCCTGGTGTGGGGCTGTAGGATAAGCACTGTACTGCTAACTGCAAAGTTGGTATTTCAAACCCACTAGCTACTCCTCAGAAACCTTATACTGGGTTTCTATGAGTCAGAATGGACTCGAAGGTATATAACAGCAACAACAATATCAGGGGAGTCCTGGTGTGGCACTGTAGGATAAGCACTGGACTGCTAACTGCAAGGTCTGTGGTTCAAATCTACCAGCTGCTCCTTGAAAACCCAATACACCGATGCTATGAGTCCGAGCCCACTTGAAGGCGCTTAACAGCAATAACACTAAGTATTGTTAGATTTTAAAGAATTTTTTAATTAGATCTAACTTCAACAAAATTGTAAGGAGCCCTGGTGGCACAGTGGTGTAGGCATTGGGCTACTGACTGCAAGGTTGGTGTTTCAAACCTATCACCTACTCAGTGGCAAAGAAGATGAGGTGGTCTGCTTTCAGCCCAAATACATCTGACGTCAGCAATGGTATAATTCATTCCACATCCTTTTCTGAATCCAGCTTGAGTTTCTGGCAGTTCCCTGCTGATGTACTGTTGCAGCTGTTTTTGGATTATCTTCAGCAAAATTTTACTTGCATGTGATTTTAATGATATGGTTTGATGATTTCCGTATTACGTTAGGTCACCTCTCTGGAATAGGCACAGATATGAATCTCTTCCAATTGGAGATCTTTCAATTTTATTGGCATAGATGAGTGAGCACCTCCAGTGTTGCATCAATTTGTTAAAAGATTTCAATTTGTATTCTGTCTATTCCTGGAGCCTTGTTCTTTGCCAATGCCTTCAGTGCACCTTGAACTTCTTCCTTTAGTACCATTGACTCTTAAATCATATGCTACTTCTTGAAATGGTAGAACACCGACTTTCTTTTTGGTACAGTGACTCTGTATGTCTTCCATCTGCTTTTGATGTTTTCTGTGTCATTCGATATTTTGCCGATATGTTGTTGTTGTTGTTAATTGCCATTGAGTCGATTCCGACACATAGCGACCCTATGTAGGGTTTCTGAGGAGCAGCTGGTGAGCTTGAACTGCAACCTTGCAGTTCAAACGGCTTTACAGTCTGGCGCATTTATCCACAGCACCACACCAGTACTCCTTAAATATTAAAAGTTGAGGCTTGATTTTTTCCCGAAGTTCTATCAGCTTGAGAAACGCTGAGCATGTTCTTCCCTTTTGGTTTACTAACTCCAGGTCTTTGCACATTTCATTATAATGCTTGACTTTGTCTTCTAGAGCTGCCCTATCAAATTTTCTGTTCAGTTCTTTTACTTCCTCATTTCTTACATTTGCTTTAGCCACTCTGTGCAGGAGAGTAAGTTTCAGAGTCTCTAATTTTATCTATTAAAAACTCCCTCTAGTTAGTTTAAAAAAAACAAAAAACAAACTATTTTTTTTACAGAAAATAATAAATTTCTGCTGAAATATTGCACAGAAATTTTAAATAGATTTTAGTGTCACCCCCTCATTACAGTGCCACCTGCTGCAGTCTGCAACCATATCTCCCACCCTTCTGCCCCTCCACCTTCCTAGCCCCCTTAACCTCCCTAGTCCCCCCTCTCCTATCCCACCCCAAAGTTCCAAGTGATGTCACTATGTCACTGTGGTCAAACCAACCCATGAGTCACCGTGAAAGAAAGGCCTGATGATCTGCTTTTGAAAGATCACAACTGTTGGAAACCCTGTGGAGCTCAGTTCTGTGAACTAGAAAGGTCACAAATACACATGGCATCTCCATGAAACAGAGTCCACTGGATGGTAGCTGGATTGGTTTATTTTGTTTTGTTGTATGGATAGGCAGAAAAATCCAGTAATTGGTTTCACTCTAATTGTTGTTGTTGTTGCTAAGTGCCTTTGAGTCGGTTCCGACCCATAGAAACCCTATATTGGGTTTCCGAGGAACAGCTGGTGAGCTTGAACCACTGACCTTGCTGTTCAAACCTACTTTATGCATTAACCCACAGCTCCACACCAGGACTCCACCCTAATATTTCTGTGACTTTACAAGACTCTTCCATTTACCATCTGTGAGTATGATTTTGCAACTTCCAACTGTACTGTGTATGGATTTTGTTTTCTTTTTTTTTAACTGATTTTTTTTTTTTTACCATTTTAATTTGCAAACCTTTACAATTGTTGCAATACAAAATTGTGTTCTCATGCTACTTTGATGGTTTTGAAGCCCAGCTGCATGATGTAACTTTCGCATTTCCTTCTAGCAGTAATTTGCCCATTTAACTACCTGATTGAACTCTATGTGGCTCTCTTTATTTTCTCTTTCCTAGTTTAGGGAATCAGAGCTATTTTTAGATGATGATACACTTTTTAAAAAACGTTCTGCTGTAGCACCTCTTATAAACATTAAAAATGTTTGGAAGAGACAAGGAAAAAGACAAATGCTGTGATCCTCTTAGGGGATTTTCCAGGGAAAAAACACCAACCTTTTGTATAACGTTTTACACACACAAAGGGGCACTTACTTACCTGTCAAATTTAATTTTGAAGAGGGACTAAAAATGCTATTTAAAATAAAAATTAATTCAAATGATATAAATTGACGTATCTCTTGTATTTCAGATCACAGATATTTCCCCAAATCCCTGAATATAACACAACAAATAAGCACAGAAGACTCCGAGAGGTAGGACAAAGGCAGTAGATAGACAGTTGAGGGACCTTGGGACTCATGGAACAACATGCAATGAGTCTCTTGGATTTCCTTGTTGTTGTTAAGTACCATCGAGTCAGTTCCAACTCATAGTGATCCTGTATAGGGTTTTCAAAGAGCAGCCGATGGATTTGAACTGCTGACCTGGCGGTTCACAGTCCTGTGCTGATCCTACAGTGCTCCTATATGTCCTGGAGAGTGTTCTCCGAAAGCTTCCAATGCAAAACCACCAAAAGGCACAGAGAAAAAAAGAAAGGAAGGAAGAAAGGGAGAGAGAAAAGAAAGAAAAAAGCTTCAAGAAAAGCTAAACAAACAACCTAGAAAACGGTGATCTGGCAAAAACAACAAAAAAATGGCTTTTTTTTTTTTTTTAAGTTTTTATTGTGAATTGAGTGAAATTACAGGGCAGATCATCAATTTTACATTCAACATATTATATACTTTGTTTCATTACAATGATTATAATAGTGGTTACGAATAGGGCTGTTAACCTCAGGGTCAGCAGTTCGAAACTACAAGCTGTTCCACGGGAGAAAGATGAGGCTGAGATTTACAGCCTCAGAAACCCTGTACAGGGTCGCTATAAGTCAGAACCGACTTCACAGCACATAACCATCACCATGTACCATCATTTAACAGTATTTCTCCCTATTCATTTTAGCTCTTTTTTTTTAAGCACTCAGCCATATATAACAATTTACACCAGCAAAGTACACATTCTGCAAGTCTGCCTCCTGGCCACCAGCTCTCACTCAGTCCCTTGTTTTCCATGAATCTAGAGTCCTCAGCTGCTCCCTCTCTCCATGTCCCCATCTCTGCCGCCATCTCTGGTGTCACTGCTTCTCTGGAGAAGTTCCCACACTCTGTTTGTTCTCTTCTCCCTTGATGGTCTTAGGGTCTTCTGTTTCTGGACTGTAAAATTAACTACTCCCCCGTTTTTGTTACAAAACTTTTACCTTTACAATTGTGACAGTTGTAATTTGTCATGATAACAATTAATCACTATTGAATCATAAGAATCTTATCCCCATCTCTTTTTATCAGACCCATCTAGACAAGATGAAAACTATTCAGTGGGAACTCTATCTTTCCTCACACACTCTTTTTTTTTTTTTTGAATAAGTTTTTATTGTGAGGTTTACATGGAAGAATAACAGTTTTACATTCGTCCTAAGGTATTTCATTTCACTGCAATGATTACAGTCCCCTCCATGCATCATCAAATAACCAAAGGGTACACCCTACAGGCCTTCCCCCTGGCCATCAGCACACATTCCTGAGTTCAGTGTCCCCAGCAACTCCATCTGTCCATGTCATCATCTCTGTCTCCATCCCTGGTGTCACTGCCTTTCTGAGTAGGGCCCCAACTCTTTGCTCTTCTTGATTGATGGTCCCATGGACCTCCGCTCCTGGGCTGCAAAATCAATCACTCCCCTCCTTTTGTCAAAAAACATCTACCTCTATATTTCCTACCCTCACAGTCATTCCTGATGGCAATTATTCACTATTGTACCACAAGAGTCTTATTCCCATTTCCTTTCGCCAGCCTGGTCCCAACAGATTGGAAATCATTCAGTGGAGATTCTACCTTTCCCCACCCTGTCGTCTGGAACTAGGCTCTGTCTTGAAAGCTTGTAAGCCAGTCACTTCTTGCCTTTATAGCCTCCCCCACCGCAAATTTGGGTAGCCAATGTCTAAGTTGTCCATCCCTGTCAACCTTGTGTACCGAGAGGGTGGTAGTGATCCACGCTGTAAAGATTTGTTCCCTCTTTTGAGTTACTACATCCATAAGTATAAGTAAAGTTCATCAAATTGTAGCAGGTTACTCTTTTTTCCCCCCTTTTTCTTTCTTCTTCTAGTCAAGTTCTGATCATCCAGCCATCAAAGCCAGGTCAAGTGGGTACTATCTGCAAGTATAGGTGTTCTTGTGCATCTCACTTCACTTCATATCAGCTGGACACTTCACTCTCTGCTCTAGTCCTCTGTGGCCATGTCACTGCTTCTGGGCCCAGGAGTCCCTGGGTCTTGTCATATTGCTGGCCATCCAGGTCTCCACCAGGTTCACAGGAGTCTATTGAATGTGGCCAGACTCAGATGCCAACTTTATTGCTGTTTATCCCCCCTCTTCCCCTTATTGGTGATCAACATGGTCATCAGCCAGACCACCTGCCTGCTCACTCCCTTGAGTGTTAGTCTTGGAAGGGAGTTTTCTCTGAGGGGTCTCGACCACTTGCCTTGATGGCTTCCAGGCAAACAGCTTACTTGTTCTTGTAGTAATCAATCAGACTGCCATTATTGTTTCAGATTGTTCCTACCGGTCTTTCTTTCACGAAGTATCTTCTGTTCTTCTAGCTGCTCCAGGCTGGTCTACTCGTCCTTTCCAGTGGAAATTTCCTACCTCAGACAATTCTGAATGGGGTTCTGGATTCCACCTATGGTCTTATGCAATGTAAAGGCTCCACAGGAAGCCTCTTTCACTGGGCAACTTCTAGCACCCTTTAAGGTATTCCAATCAGTTGTAGGCTGAAGATGGACTTACAAGCTTTCTGTAGTGATGTTTCTGGCTATTCCTTTCTCCCCCTTCAAGTGTCTATTTTACAACGGTAGGCAAGGGAAACCAAGATTCAAAAGACAGCCAAGCATCTTAACATTATTCCCCTCTTTTACCCCTTCAAACCATGCCTCAATCCTTGTATCCCGGAGCCCTGTTGTTCCAAAGTTGTGCATACATCATCATTTACCTCTGTCCCACTTAGCCCACTTAGCCCATCAGCCATGTTCTTCGATTCCCCTCTCCCTTCTTGTGTATTGTCCCCCCTCCATCCCCCCACCAGAACCCAAGCTATCCTGTGTCTATTACCTACCCTGTGCTCTAGCCCCCCCTCCCTCCCCTCCTCCCATCCCATACATCCTGGTGATCAGCAAATATATATATAATTTCCCCCCCCCCTTTTACTGTAGGTTCTTTTTCTTAGCCTTTTACAATAAGGGTCCTATGCAAAATTTATCCTTTTGTGACTGACTAATTTCACTCAGCATAATGTCCTCAAGGTTTATCCATGTTGTGCGGTGGCTTGCAGCTTCCTTGTTGTTCTTCAAGGTAACATAGTATTCATTTGCTCACACACTCTTAAACTAAACTCCCTCTTGAAAATTTGTAAGCCAATCACTTTGTGCCTTTATTGCCCCCTCATTTTAGGTAGCCAATGTCTAAGTTGCCTATCCCTATCTACCATGTATACAGAGGGGATAGCATTGATACTTGATGTGAAGACTCCTTCCCTGTCTGTTGGTATTTTGAGCTCGTATCTCCATGAGTATAGGTCAAGTTCATAAAATTGTAGCAATTTACCCTCCTTTCCTTTATCAAAAATTGTTTTCTTTTTTATCTTCCTCTAGTTGAGTTCTGATTATCAAATTATTGAGGCTAGCTAGTCAGATGAGTCAAAAATGGCATTTTTTTGCAACACTCTCCTGTTTTAGTAATCTAGAGATGTTGTAACAAATAAATACCACAAGTAGATGGCTTTAAAGAATAAACATTTATTTGCCAATGGTTCTGGAAGCTAAAAGTCCAAATAAGGGTCTCCACCATGTTAATTCCTTCTATAGGCCTGTCTTCGACTTTCTGGTAACAATCTTTAGTGTTCATTTACTTATGGACAAACTTCACTTGGCATCTGTCTTCACCCTGGGTTTGTGTATCTGTGCCTAGTCTGCTCTTTTTAGAATACACCACTTAGAAGTGATTAGGTTTAGGACCCAGCCTCCCCTGATATGGCTTCATTAATAGCAAATGAATATCCTTATTTTCAAACAAGTTCATGATTTCTAGTCCGGGTGTTAGGACTTCAACACATATTGGGTGGGGAGGCACAATGAAATCCATAATACCTCCTGACTCCAGTCAAACACCAGTGGGTTTAGTGGAGCTGAGTGATGTCACTGCCCTGTCTCCCAGAAGCAGGCAGTGGCACGCCACCTTCCCCTTGCCTGGGAGTGCTTGTGGTGCTGACCAAGGATCTGATAAAAGCAGACAACCTGAATCCTGTACTGGGTGATATTAGCTAGCAGATGGCTCTGCTGTTCTCTCCCCCCAGCAAGCAGAACAAGAGGTGCCCGGATTTCCCTAATAGGATAGTGTCAGCAGGCTGGAGCAGTGAGTTGAATGAGCTGAACCTCCACCACACAAGCCTCAATTAGGATGCACAAAGCAGTGCAAAACAGGGCTGGTAAGCATTCTGTTTTATCCCCACTCATTGTGAGAGTTAGGCCCAATCTGGAGAGCTGAACAGCCACCGCCACCTGGCATCAGTGAGTCTGAATTCTTCCTCTCCACACTCCTGGTGTCAGGAGAGCCCAGCAGACAATGAGTGTCCACCTCCACACTGCAGGAGCAAAGTGATCCATCCTCCTCTTAGCCCCTTGCTGCTGTCAGTTGGCTGAACTTCCTCTACCCTACTCATTTCCAATGAGGGGCCCAGTTGGAAGTAGAACATGTACAGCAAAACTCCCCGTAGGCAACACTTGAGCAGGAGGACTGGTGTGGCTCTGTAAGATAAGCACTGAACTTCTAACTGTAAGGTTGGCAGTTCAAACCCACCACCTGCTCCTTGGAAACCTATACAGGGTCGCTATTAGCCGGCATTGACTCGATGGAACTTAAAAACAACATGTTATACATGAATCGGAGGACTGCCTATTGTTGTTGTTGTTGTGTGTATTTTTAATAATATAAATTCTTATTTATATATAAGAGTCCTGGTGTGGTGCTATAGGATAAACACTTGACCATAAGGTCAGTTTGAACTGCAAGGTCGGCAGTTCAAACTCACCAGCTGTTCCTCAGAAACCTTATACAAAGTTGCTTTGAGTTGGAACCAGCTCAACGGCACTTAACAAGAACAACAGTTTTGTTATATTTTATCCCAAATATCCAGAATGCAATAGAAAATTACTTGTCAAACCAAGAACCAAGAAAATCACCACATGGGTAAAATAGACACATACAATAAACAGACCCAACACCAAGGTAAATCACATGTTTTGATTTGATCAGGATTCTTAAGCAGCTACCATAAAAATGTGTCAAAAAACAATTACAAAAATTTTGGAAAGAGAAAAAAGTAGAATATCTTAGCAAAGCACCAGAAACTATAAAAATAGATCCAAATGGATATCATAGAGCTAAAAAATACGGTACATTTTTTAAGAACCAACAACTCATGGAGGGGTGCAATAGTGGAATGTAAATGATTCAGAACCTGTGGCAAACTGTTTGACAGTTTCATAAAAAGTTAAACATAGAATTGCAATGTGATCCAACAATTCCACTATTAGGTAAAAAACAAACAAACTGAAAGCATTCTTCTTGTTGTTAAATGCCCTAAAGACAGTTCCGACTCATAACGACCCTATGCACAGAATAAAGCACGATCTGGTCCTGTACCATCCTCACAATCATTGTGCCTGAAACCATTGCTGCTGCCAATCCATCTTGTTGAGGGTCGCCCCCTTTTCTCTGACCCTCCATTTTACCAAGCATGATGTCCCTCTCCAGGGACTGATCCCTCCTGATAACGTGTCTGATGTATGAGAGATGATATATATCTTGCCATTCTGGCTTCTAAGGAGCATTCTGACTGTACTTCTTCCAACACAGATTTGTTTGTTCTTCTAGGAGTCCATAGTATTTTTATTCTTCTTCTCCAACATCAAAACTCAAATGCATTAATTCTATGATCTTCCTTATTCATTGTCCAACATTCACATGCATATGAGGTTATTGAAAATACCATGGCTTGGAGCAGACTCACCTTAGTCCTCAAACTGACATCTTTGTTCTTCAACACTTTAAAGAGGTCTTGTGCAGCAGATTTACCTAATGCAATATATCATGCGATGTCTTGACTGCTGCTTCCGTGAGTGTTGATAGTGGATCCAAGCAAAATGAAATCTTTGACAACTTCAATCTTTCCTCCATTTATCATGATATTATGCATTGGTCCAGTGGTGAGGATTCTGGTTCTCTTTATATTGAGGGCTAACACATACTGAAGACTGTGTTCTCTGATCTTCATAAGTCAGTATTTTAAGCTTTCCTTCTCTTTTAGCAAAGAAATTTATATCATCTGCATATTGAAGGTTGTCAATGAATCTTTCTCCAATCCTGATGCTATGTTCTTCTTCATATAATCCAGATTCTCGAATTATTTGTTTAGCATACAGATTGAATAAATATGGTGAAAGGATACAACCCTGGCACACACCTTTTCTGCTCTTGAACCATTCAGGATCCCGTTGCCCAATATCCATTTTGGTCTTTCCTTTCTTCTTCTCTTTTTTAATGACTTTCTGATTTCTTCATGCATGATGTTCTTGATGTTCAACCGACCGCTTCTCTGGTCTTCAATCATTAGTGTCTAATGCATCAAATCCTTTCTTGGGATGGTCTCTAAATTCAGGTCAGATATACTCAAGGTCATATTTTGGATCTCATGTACTTGTTTTACTTTTCTTCAGCGTCACCTGAACTTGCACATGAGCAATTAATGGTCTGTTCCACATCAGTCACTAGCCTTGTTTTGGCTGATGATACTGAGCTTCTCCATCATATCTTCCATGTATGTAGCAAATTTGATTCTTCCATATTCTATGAGTATAGTCACCATTTATGTTGTTGAAAAAAGTACTTACAATGAATAAGTCATTGGTCTTACAAAAGTCTATCCTGGTATCTCCAGCATTATTTTGATCGCTAAGATTATGTTTTCCAATTACCTGTCCTTCCTCTTTGTTTCCAACTTTCACATTTCAATTACCAGTAACCATCAGTGCATCTTGATTGCATGTTGGACTAATTTCAGTTGGTTGAATTATTTAATTTCATCATCACTGGCTCTAGTGTTTACTGTGCAAATTTGAGTACTAGTGGTCTTAACTGATCTTCCTTATAGGCATATGAATATTGCTGTATCACAGACAGCTTCAAGAGAGATCTTGAAATGCTCTTTTTGAAGATGATCATGATGCCATTCCTCTTCAATTTGTGTTTCCAAGCATAGTAAACCATATGATTGGCTGATTCAAAATGGTTTTTACCAGTCCATTTCAGCTCACTAATGCCTATGACCTTATGCAGTCCATTTCATTTTGGACAACTTCCAGTTTTCCTAGATTCACACATTGTACATTCCAGGTTCCAATTATTAATGGGTATTTGAAACTTTTTGTTTCTTCTCATTTTGAGTTGTCCCCTAGTAGCTGATGAAAATTCCCTAAGTTTTGTTCCTTCCATGTCTTTAAGGGCAACTCTACTTTGAGGAGGCAGTTCTTCCCCAGCCATATTTTGAGTGCCTTCCAACCTGAGATGCTAATCTTCTGGTACTATATCTGACAACGTTTCACTGCTATGCCTAAGGTTATCAGTGACGAATCATTCTGAAATGGCCTTACTAGAAGCTTTGCTGAATCCTGTCCACAATGGGTTACCCTTCTGGTATTTTAAATATTGGTGGCATGGCTTTCAGCATCACAGTAACAAAAGCCACCACAGAACAACAAAGTGATTGGTGGTCACATTGTTTCCCTTTGAACCCCACCACCACCACTTCCACCCAGAGCACTTACATGAAACAACAAAACTGAAGCCTGGTGCACGGCTTGTTGAAATTTTCAATAGCTTCAAGTCAATGCCATCATTTGGTTGTTGTTGTTCCTTTCAGATCCTTACTACTAATACTTAAAGAACATTCCTTTCAGCAATTGCTTGTGAAAACAACTTACTTGGGTTTTCTTTATTAAGTCAGAATGATCACCATTTCTAGCTGTAATTCTTGACTAGGCTAATAATGTTTCAAATTAATTGACTAGCTTGCAAATGTGGAAGGATCTGCTTGATGTATTTGACTGGGCAGATTTCCATGAGGTGTGTTGGCTCATTTAAGATTCTGTAAGGAATATAATGATTGACAGAAAAGCTTCCCTAAAGTAGCGTTTGTTTTGGAGATGCATTACCTTTTGCTGGTGAACTTGGCAATTCAACCTAATTCAAACTGATAGGAATTAACAGTCACACAACGCACTACTAATGTCCACATTGAGAGCAAGGTATTTGTGCAATCAAATGCAGTTAATAATCTCTTGATACATCCCAAAGTTGGGACTAATCTTTATGTAATCTGACATGTAAGAAAATTAAATACATTCAGAAAATTGTCATCGCTTAGGCAAAGGTCTAGCACTGTGCATTAATATAAACATTTCATTCGCACTTCTCTGCACCCAACATTGGGAGGGGATATGCTGGTTGGTTGGTGGTTGTGTGTCACCGAGTAGGTTCCCACTCATAGTGACCCCGTATAGGGTTTCTAAGGTTGTAAATCTGTGTGGGAGCAAAAAACCTCATCTTTCTCCAGAAGAGCAGCTGACAGGTTCCAACTACTGACCTTGTGATTAGCAGACCAATTTGTAATCCATTACAATATACTAATGAGGTCTATTTCTTGCAGGCGCACAA
The DNA here is from genome assembly GCF_000296735.1 of Chrysochloris asiatica. Classification (NCBI taxonomy): domain Eukaryota; kingdom Metazoa; phylum Chordata; class Mammalia; order Afrosoricida; family Chrysochloridae; genus Chrysochloris; species Chrysochloris asiatica. The sequence goes on from NW_006408536.1 coordinate 3,111,665, forward strand.
CCAATTAATAAAGAAATAGTAGCTATCTGAAGAAATCTAATAGTAACATAGGTGTGGAGTCTGCTGTAGAGTCCGATTGCTTGGGTTTAAACCCAGTTCCACTACTTGACTTTGGACAAGTTTCTGTCTTCTCGTAGCTTTGGTTTCTTTATCTATTTAATGAGAATAGAAACAGAACGTATCATATGGGATATTTGGGAGTTTTAAATGAGATAACACATACTCATAAAAAGTGCTTAGCATACTGCTTGACACATAGAATTCCTCTATAAATGTTCATTATTCATAGTATTAAGCATTATTTCCCTCATAGAAACTTGGAGAAATATCTGGGATGTACCACTACTAAAAAGATGAAGTTGAGCTATTGACACAGTATTAAGAACTGGTTTTTTAAAGGGATATGAGGTTATTGAAAACACCATGGCTCTTTTCTATGGAGAAATCATATTTCAATAACAGACGAAGACACCCACATAGTCCGCACTAACAGCATACTACTCTCTGAGTTATTGTCTTACAAACACCTAACAACCATACAAACAAGCCCAGTTGACAAAAAGTCAATTACGATTCATGGAAATTCCATGTGTGTCATAGTAGAACTGTGCTCCACAGGGTTTTCAATGACTGATTTTTTGCAAATAGACCACCAAACAGACCTTCCTTCCAAGGTATCTGTGGAGGAACTCAAACAGCCAAGCTGTCCGTTAGTAGCAAGCATATTAATTGTTTGTACCACCCAGGAATTCCTACAGACACCTACAAAGGTATTAAAATGCCCCCGAGTGCTCAGCTGCTTCTGAAGGTGGGCGTGGCAAGATTCCCTTGCTAAACCCAAATTACCTATGGTCTTTATTACATCTCTGCTGGACAATCAGAACGTGTAGTCTAGCTTGCGCCATTTATTCCTAGTTAACAAACTACTCCCAAATTTAGTGGTTTAAAACAATCATTTTATTGGCTAGAAATTCAGGAAGCAATGAACTGTTTGCTATTATCTGACACGTTTGGTTTCAGCTGGGAGAGTTTGCCCTAGGATGGGTTTCTTGTTCGGCTCCTTTAGAACCTAGGGACTCTGACTTCTCACTCTGTCCACATGAATCTCGTTCTTGAGAACTTCTCCTCGTGATTTGGACTTCAGGGTAGGTGGACTTCTTAGATGGCAGTTAGCTTCTCCAAAGGAGAGGTTCCCAGAGCCAGGAAGTGGATACTGCCAGTCTTTTAAGGTCTGGACTGAGATTACGGTACAGTATCACTTCAGCAGACAAGAGCAACCTGGACTGAAGGGAATGGGATATAGACCCCATCTCTCAATGGAGAAGATCAAAGACTTTATAGCCATCTTTGACATGCAGCTCAGCTACATACTTATATGAATATACTTTTCTCGATGTTATCTTTTTGCTCATTTTCTAGTGAAGCATTTGCCTATGTGATAGAAGAGTTTTGTTGTTATCGTTGCTATGTGCTTTCGAGTCAGTTCTGACCCAGAGCAACTCTGTGTAGAAAAGTTAGTATCATGGAAATTGCTTATCAAATTAAAAGTGAAATCAGATGTCAACAATTTAATTTTGTAGACGTTGAAAAATCTTTGGTTTCAAATTTCTTTGATAGGTTTCTTATTCTATTCAAGCGCTATACATAAACTTTCTACAATGAAATGGAGACACATAAAATAATTTGCAATTATGTCTTCAATAGCAGCTTTCAATTCCATAACATAAAAGACAGGTCAGAGGAAAAAAAAAATGAGTAAATTCATTAAAAGAATAAAATTTGTCAAAGTGAAAGAAATTCTGTAGCTAAAATGTAGGTTCTAAAATCAGACTGCTATCATGGGCTCATTATTTTAAAGTAATTATTTGCATCCAGAGAACATTCTTTTTAAGTTGTGCTGTTATTAACATAAAAACTGCTTATCCACCTAATTTATTCCTGTTACATGACATCTATTTCCACTTGAATCAGAGAGTGTTCCATGTGTTTCTTGCTAATAAGAATTGTTCTGAGCAGGAATATTTGCTTTTTTGGATTTATATTCAGTATTCCTGGATTTTACAGTGGCAGTGGCCTGTATGTCTACTGCCATTTATGCATGTGACTGAAAGAGAGCCTCCCAAGCCCCCAGCCCTGTAATAAAACACACTGAAGATATGTCCTATCTCCATTTTGCTTACCAAGATTAGCCTTGGTGATATTTGACTTAAGACATTTATCTGACCAATGTAATGTAAAATGAAAGTTATTGATAAGCTTTGGTCCTGCTTTTGTGTACAGAAGATAGTGACCCCAGGTGCATGGGTAGGTGTTTTACCGGATTTAGAAAGGTCAAAGAGCAAGAGAATGAATTCAGTAGGGTGGGAGTAGAGATAGGAGTTGACTTGACTCCCAATAATGAATAGGAAATCATTTTTGATAACACTGTTTTTAGCAAAATGTTTCTCTTCCTCAATATGAGGAATGAACCGCCTTTGCAAATTTTTTGGTCTTTGAAGGGGTGTGTGTGTACATGAGAGAGAGAGCCATTGATTGGACTGGATAACCAGAAAGAATGAGAAGGCATAACCTTTTCTCATATCTGAGAGTCTCTGTGTGGTGCAAATGATGATACACAGGTTGGGAGTTCGAACCCGCCTAGGGGCACCTCAGAAGAAAGCCCGATGATCTGTTTTGGAAAGGGTCTGACTTTGAAAACTCTAAGGAGCAGTTCTACTCTGAAAACATGGACTCAGCATGAGTCAAAATTGATTGATGATAACTCATAATAACAACAACAGCAGAAGAACTTGGAGCAGAACTTATCTTGGGAAAGATCAACTCTTGTTCATTTTCTTAAAAGAGTGAGGATCAACATTGGTGAGTATTTTTTGAATGGAGAAAGGAGTTCAGAATGGACGTGGAGGACTAGTTTAGAAAATAGGGTCTAACCTACTGGAGTTTTCTTGTGAAAGGTTATTCTCTGATGTTCTTGTTCTTTTCTCTTTTCTATTGTTGTTGTTGTTGTCAGGTGCCATCGAGTCGGACCTGACTCATAGCGACCCCATGCACAGCAGAATGAAACAATGTCCGATCCTGGGCCAACCTAACTACCGCTGTCACACTCGAGTCCATCAATGATGCCACCTAGCCAATCCATCTTGTTAGGGGTCTTCCTCTCTTTCTCTGACCCTCCACCTAACCCAGCATGACATCCTTCTCCAGCCACTGTTCCCTCCGGACAATATGTCCAAAGTATGAGAGATGAAGCTTAGCCATCTTGGCCTCCAAGGAGCACTCTGGCTGCACTTCTTCCAAAACAGATCTATTGGTTCTTTTGGCAGCCCATGGCACTTTTAGTATTCTCCTCCAACACCACAACTCAAAGGCATCAGTTCTTCTACGGTCTTCCTTATTCACTGTCCAGCTTTCGCATCCATATGAGGTTATTGAAAACACCATGGCTTTTTTCTATGGAGAAATCATATTTCAATAACAGCTTTCACTTGTTTCCCACTAAACCTTGAGTAAGAGAAGGAGAATCAAAGGAAGTGTGGCCATCACTAAATTATTCTTTTTGAGATCAGGGTAGAAAATTGTTGTCGTTGTTAAGTCCCGTCGAGTCAGTTCCAACTCGTAGCGACTCTGTATAGAGTTTCCAAGGAGCAGCTGGTGGGTTTGAACTGCTGACCTTGTGGTTCGCAGTCCGATGCTGGTCCCATAGCACTACACCAGGAGTCCTAGGGTAGAAAATAGCAACTTAAAATTGGATTTCAGGGCAGTGGCCAGCTGTGAAGTAAGTGAGGGCCCAATGCAGGGCTGGTACATTAAAATATCCCCATTTTTTCCCAAGGAAATTCTCTCAGTAGAGATAGCGTTTGGCCTCTCTTTTGCCCTCTTACACACCAGGTGGCCACATACTCCCCAGTTTAGCTTACAGTGCCTTCGGCTGCTCTTCCATCATGAGTAACCTTCGGGATGAGTGACACAGAAGCAAATGCTCCAACTGATTCAGAACAATGGACACCATACTTTGTCACTAATGTACACTCTGCTCTCTCCAGACCCAGGGACCAAGATTCCAGCTGGAAACATGGTTGGTGTTTCTAGCTAGATGCTGAGTAGGAATGAGGATGATGCTCAAGCCAGCATCATAAAAACCCTCTCAGAGTCTTCCTTCTTACTATGGTTACTATATTCTTTTATCTGTTGTTGTTGTTAAGTACCGTGGAGTCGGTTCCAACTCATAGTGACCCTGCACAGGGTTTCTGAGGCTGTAAATCTTTACGGGAGCAGAACGCTTCATTTTTCACCTGTGGAACAGCTGGTAGTTTCAAACTGCTGACCTTGCAGTTCGCAGCCCGATTCGTAACCACTACGCTACCAGAACTCCTTATTCTTTTATCTAGAAGGCACTGAATAACAAATGCTCTTTTGTCTTCTCATCAGAATCCCAATAAGGCTTGTACTGTCAATTTCTTCTTTTTTGCTTCTCGATTGTTTGTTTCTGGGGAAGGTCAGGAGTGTGGAGCTTTTTACTCTACAATCCTGGAAGATATTAAAACCATTTCCTTATTGAAGTTAGTAGTTTCTTCCAGAAAAACATTCAAGTCTTGCTTTCAGCTACGTTGTATAAGCTAATGTTGTTGTTGTTAAGTGCCGTCAAGTCGGTTCTGAGTTACAGCGACTCTGTATAGGGCTTCCGAGGAGCGGCTGGTAGCTTGAACTGCTGACCTTGCAGTTCAAACCAACTTTGCAGTTGATCACATTGACCCACGCCCCAATGACTTCCATCAGTTTTATTTCTGCGATGCAAGTCGAAGTGTGCTACTTCTTGGTTTGGTTGGTTATGTGCCGTGGAGTTGGTTCCAACTCATAGCGACCTTGTACAGTGTTTCCGAGGCTGTAAATCTTTACGGGAGCAGAAAACCTCATCTTTCTCTGCAGAACAGCTGGTAGTTTCGAACTGCTGATATTGCAGTTTGTAGCCTGAACCGTAACCACTGCACTAAGAGACCTCTTCAAAGTATAACATGCAGAACTGTTTTCCTGGAAACATAAATGTCCATCTCAGGGAAACTGAATCCTCCTGGTCAGAGGTATTCAGTCTTTGAATGCATGTCATTATAATCAACTACTGGTTTCTAAGAACTCTTATTAACCAGCATTCTACTTCATCGCCTCACATTTCTGATCTAATTTTAACCTAAAGTAGACTCTTAATGGCCCCCTCGTGGTGCCGTGGTTATGCTCTCGACCATTAACTGAAAGGTCAGAGGCTCAAACCTACCAGTCCCTCCACTGGAGAAATATATGGCAATCTGCTTCTGTAAAGATACATAGCCTTGGAAACCCTGTGGGGCAGTTCTCTTCAGTCCTGTAAAGTTGCTATGAGTAAAAATCAGCTTGATAGCAAAGTTCCTTTTCTTTCTTTTTTCAAAATTAATTTTTAACATTACTTTTTTAATATGATCACCTGAGAAGATTCTAGTATTCCTAATGCCTGACTTTAGTGGACTCCTGGTGTGGCATTGTAGGATCAGCACTGGACTGCTAACCACAAGTTCAGAGGTTCAAACCCACCAGCCACACCTCAGAAACCCTATATAGGGCCCCTATGAGTCACAACTGACTCGGCGGCACTTAACAACACTGTTTAACTTTAAGAAGCCCTGGTAGCATAATAAATGACAAGCTGGGCTGCTAACTGCTAGGTCAGCAGTTCGAATCTGCCAGCCATTCCATGGGAGAAAGATGAGACTTTCTGCTCCTGTAAAGATTTGTAGCCTCAGAAACCCTATACAGGGTCACTGTGAGTCAGAAGCAGCTTGGTGGCACACCACCGTCACCACCACCAATGCCTGACTTCACTCCACAACAATTAAACCGTGCTCTCTGGAGATGGAACTCCAGATATAAGTAGTTTTCCAACCCCCCTAAGTGATTCCAATATTCAGAAAAAGTCGAGAACCTCTGATTGAGAGATTGAGAGGCTGACCATGAAAAGTTTGGTCTGTGAGCAAAAAACATCCGACATCAACTGGAAACTTTCAGCGGTGCTGAATCTCAGCTCGTTCCAGACTTTCTAAATCAGAATTTACATTTTAGCAAGATATTTGCGTGATTTGTATTTGGGAAGCATTAGTTTAGAACAATGGCCCTTAATTCTGACTGCACGTTAGTATTACGTGTTGTCAGGTGTTTCAGTACATTTAAGAAGCCAGGGAAATAGGATAGGTTGATGAGTCAGTAAAGAGGCCTTGCTCAGTGGAATGGGATGGGGAGGGGAGGGTAACAATATGGCTGATGCCAATAATCTGAAGATATGCATGGGTATGAAGTGCCACACTGAGGGGTTACTTGTCCACTTTTAATTTATGGTATCCAGCCCCCAAGAGAACACCCTATGACCCATGACTCCCGGCAGTCAACTGTACGCAGCCCATTCCTGAAACAAATCAGCTCAGGTTAAGTTTGGCCGATAGAATACGGTGGAAATGATGTTGCTGGTTTCACAACTAGATAAGAAAGGATGTTGGAGCTTTTGATTTGCTTCTTGGATTACTTATTCTGAGGACAGCCAGCTGCCATGCTGTGCGAAGACTCAAGCAGACCCATGGAGAGAAGAACTAGGGCCCCCATCCACTAGCCAACATGCAATTACCAGTCATGAGAAGGAGGCATCTTTTCAGTGGACTTTATAGCTTCAGCGGAGCCTTCAGGAGCTTGCAGCCCCTGTCACTATCTGACAGCAACCAACCAAAAGGCCAGAAGAAAGAAATGCCAATTAGAACCTTGACCAAATTCCAGACCTGAATAACCATAAACAAATGAATGGTTAGTTAACATTATAAAGTGTTAGAGAAGGAGCACTGGTGCTACAGGGATTAAGCACCAGGCTACTAACCAAAAGGTCAGTGATTGCAGCCTACCAGCTCCTCTGTGGGAGGAAGAAGTGGCAGTTGATTTCTGTAAAGATTACAGCCTTGAAAGTCCATGGGACCGTTTTACTCTATTCTATAGGCATGGCACTGTAGAATAAGCACTGGACCCCAAAGTCCATTTGAACTTCAAGGTTGGTGGTTCAAACTCACCAGTCGCTCCTCAGAAACCCAATACAGGGTTGCTATGAGAAGGAACCTATGTGATGGCAGTTAACAACAACAACAGCAGCATTAGGTTGAGATAAGTCCAAATTGACTTGATGACGCACAACAACAGCACATTTTGGAGTCATTTTGGTTGTATCATTAGATAACTGCAGTCGGCTTTGATACCTGGAAGTCAGTGAAGCCATAACAAAACCCTAAAATGTGAGAGGATTTGGAGCAAGAAGTCAGGCAGAAGGTGAAACTTGAACAAGATGGTTCTGAAGTAGGTTGTCAATGAAAGCTTCAAAGAAATTGGGGCGAATGTGAGGATAAGTCAAAAAATATTGCTATAAAATCATAGAAACCTTTATTAAATACAAATATCAAAATGTCAAACTACTGATTCTCAGTATCTCCCCCTTTCTAGACCTATACATTTCTGAATGCAGTGTTTCCATCTCTCTAGCCCCTTCCTGAAGAACTCTGCTCTCTTGGATTTACACAAAGTAGAAATGGCACTTTGGGACTCAAATTATGTTCCTTTTAAATGTTCTTTGAGTTTGGGGCACAAAAAGAGACGTCTGAAGGGGCAAAAGCAGGGCTACAGGGTGGATGGGTTAAGATTTCCTCATGAAATTCTCATAGAACAGCTCTGGCTACCTTCCAAGAAAGAGCAGGTGTATTGTCATAATGAAAAAGAAAAAAATTCTCACAACTTACCTGGCCTTTTCCTCACCAATGCAGTTTTCAATTTTCTTAAAACTCCTTTCTAATAAGCCCCTGTGATCGTCTTGTGAGAAAATCTATCAATATTATCCTTTTGAAATCTCCCCCAAAACATAACCTTCTGAGCTAAGCCGTCTGTAAGCAGTCTGTTAATATTGGGTACCTGGAGTTGAGAACACACACCAAAAAATGAAAATCGACTGGTAATAATTTTTAATTATAACGTAGATTCTAAGTAAAAACATAAAACCTCAAATTCTCTTATCATTATGCAAATATTTAAAATCATACAGGGGAGCTAAAGTTATCTCAAAATGATTACTAGCTTGTAATATTCTTAAAGAAAGAAGGGACATAAGTAATTAAAAATTTGGTTCAAAGGACCTTGTGACTCAGGTAATGTAGAATGGACTAAATAAAGATATTATGTTTATAAAGAGAGAGATAAGTAGAAAAGGTGACAATGTCAGACTATAAAAGCCTGATTTAGCAAGTGAAACCTTCTTTCAATAATTTACAGATGATTATATAGATGAAAGGAAATGTACAAGAAGGTTTTTTTGTTTGTTTCTGTTTCCACAGAGGGCAGGACATGAGGGAATGTGATAGAAACTAGAGCAGCAGGAATTTGGGTCATAAATTAGGAAGCATTTCCTAACTATAAAATAAGTGAAATACTGAATATGTTGTTAAGATAAGTTGTATCAACTAATACAATTTAAAGAAACATTTATATGGATTTCTATTTAATTGCAAAATTACCTCCTTATTCTACAAGTTTGGAATTTTGTCAGGACTATTGTGGTGCTGTAGGATAAGCGCTGGATCTCAAGGTCGATTTGAACTACAAGGTGGTGGTTCAAACCCACCAGCAGCTCCTCAGAAACCCTATACAGGGTCACTAAGAGTAGGAACTGACTTGACGGCATTTAACAAAACATATGAAGAATTTTATTCATAAAAGTTATTTTAGATGAGGGCACTGGTTGTTCCATAGTAATTATTATTACTGTGGTTTTTTAAGTAGTCATCTGCACCCTCACATTTCCTAGTCCATTATGGAAATCTTTCATTAATTTGGCAATGACTGGTAGAGTGTAGTGAAAAGCGAAACGTGATTCTTTCTTTGCCATTATCTAGCTCTATGACCAAGGAAAATTATTTAACTTGTCTTAATTTTGAATTCCTTATACATAAAACACGAGCAGTACCTTCTGTCTTACCTCACAGGGTTGCTGTACAAATTAAATGAAATAATGAATGCTCTATGCCTGACATCTAGTCTACATCTGTGGAGGCCTGCTTGTGGACTACAACTGAATGGATGTGGCCTGAAAACTTACATATGTTATTACTACAATGGTTCTTAAGATGCTCTCTATGTATTCTTGTACAAATGCACTCTCAGTTTATGAATTCCTAAGTCAGATTTATATACTGAAATAAACACAGATTTTGGAATTTGAGAATATGGACTTATTATCAGTGTGATTTGGAGCCAGTCAAACATAGTCTGCCATTTAAGCAATTGGGGATAACAATGAAAATATACGGTTTACAGGGTTAATGGGAAGTTTCAAGTCATACAACACATCTAAAAATGACCTCTCAGCTGTACAGTGAATTTTATGTTTAATGTGCTTGATGTTTCAGAGCTGGAGAGCATAGGGCTTGTTGAAGCAGCCTGCTCCATTAGTGAACAGATGTCATTGTTGAGAGGGTCCTCATATCATAACAAAATTTACTTTCTCCAAATTTCCAAGTATTGGTCTTTCCTCGGCCTCCTGGAGTAACACTGACTAAAAATACAACTTCCTCCACAACTTCAAAATATTTGGAGACAGCTATCATGTCTTTTTAGGCTTCCCTCTCAAGATAAAAATATCCAGTTCTCTCAAAAGTTCTTTATGCAAATGGAATGCTCTAGAATTTCCCTGGATGTTCTCCAGGATTCCTTCTGAAGCATGCTGTCTAAAATGGGGGACAATTCTCCAGATATCTCCAAGCCAGCATATAGCACCTCCCTTGAGCTGAACCTAGACACTTATGACTGTGCTGAGATTATTTATTTATTTATTTACATTAAATCAATTACAGTGCCATCAAAGAATGCTTGCTATGTGTCATACACAGTACTACCTGTTTCTTTTTCAAAAAGCCTTCTGATGTAGGAACTGGCTCCTCATTGAATAGACAATTTTTAGGAAGTTCTGAACTTGCCCAAGTTCACAAGTTCAGAAAAATAGTGTGTAGATAATCAACGGCCTGAGTCCTGTTCCACATTGCCTTTCAATGAAATTGTTGTTGTTAAGTGCTGTCCAGTCGATTCCAACCCACAAGTGACTTTGTATAGAGTTTCTGTGGATTGGCTGGTGAGTGTGAGCTGCCAACCTTGCAGTCCAAACTGACCTTGCAGCCCAGCACAATAACCCACAGTGCCACACACACCAGGATTTAAAGCAATGTCAACTCCCTATTACAAATGTCAAGCTGCATTCCCCTCATTATGTATGGGCAGTTAAAGTTTGTCATCTTGATTTGTGGTCATTTCCAAAACATTTGAAAACTTATTACTTCCTTTAACAATACTGGGCTTCATATAATCTGTGAACCACATTCTATTAATGTATTCATCAAGCCTGTTGTCAAAATGGGCTGATTTGACAGGCCACCAGAGATCTTCTCAATTCAAGTATCGGAATCTGTTTGTTAACCACCTAAATCCGATTCCACTGCAATTTTATCCAGCCAAATTTATCCATCTTTCCCAGAATGATAGCATGAGAAGGCTTGTGAAACACAAGACTAGACTAGGCAAGTTGGGCCTATGATGTACTCTTATTTCCAGGCCAGTGAGCCATATTGGTTTATGGCCAGTCAGATAAAGAGTTTTAAAAGCATAAATAATATATTGAAATTATCACGATTCCTGTAAACTCTTAGAAGAATGCTTATAAAATATTCAATTCTAGATCTGGAATTCTTTAAATGATGTTTTAATTGTTATAAACTATAATCCAAATTCAGTGAAAATTCTGTTATAATTTTAACCATGTTTAGAAATTATAGGTGTGGGAGGCAATAACAATTTTCACTTTGTGACATTTTCATAATGATACTAAAAATATTTTCAAAAAGTTAACAGCATTATAAAGATGTGAAAATTCATGCAATTATGAAAAAAATATGCTACCAAAATGATTAAATATTTAACTGATTTAAAAAAAGTTGCATAGGTTAAAATTAAATATAAGAGAACTTTTACCTTTCAGGATTTGGACTCATTTTGCATGGACTAATCTCTGCCTCTCTTGGTCATTCATTCATTCATTCATTCATTTAGAAAATAGATTCGATTTTCAAAGTAACGTGCTTGCCTTTGGGAGGTCTGATAATATGTTTGACCTGATCCTTGTCACTATTGAGTGGCAAGAATAGCCTGCAATTCAGTAGGAAGTGAAAATGTGTATAAATTATTTAAAGTAAATGATGATACAGTGCTATACAGCTAAATCAGACAGAAGAGTGAATGATTCATTTTACGCAAGATAATCAGCAATAGTTCATGGACAGGTAGAATATGAACTGGGCCTATAAATCTAGTGATATTTCAATATTTCAAGATATGATGAATGGTATCTAAGCCTGAGGATAGAGTATCCCCTTTCCAATACATTTTAATTTTGACAGTGCTTATTTAAGGCTGAAAAGTATCAGAGGGGAAATTTGATGTCTTTGTATGTCAGGTACAGAATGGTATCTTAGCGAAATCCAGCGAACTTAAGGCAATATGCTGTTTTTGAGGTGAATTTCACACAATATAAAATTTACCATTTTTAAGTGTGCAAATCAGTAGAATTCAGTGCATTCAAAATATTGTGTAGCCATCAATGTTATGTAGTTCCATGTAATATCTTTTTGAACACCTAGTTTTAGCCTAGATACTGTTTAGAAACTGGCACTTTACAAAAGAAAAGAAGAAATCATTCCTGCTCCCTAAGTTTATAGTGTAGGAGCTCTGGTAGTGTAGTGGTTACAAATCGGGCTGCGAACCTTAAGGTCAGCGGTTCGAAACTACCAGCCGCTCCACGGGAGAAAGATGAGGCTTTCTACTCCCATAAAGATTTACACCCTCAGAAACCCTGTACAGGGTCGCTATGGGTTGGAACTGACTAGATGGCACTTAACAACAACAACAAGTTTATAGTGTAGTGATAATTAAGAACAACTCTAACTAAAAAAGTAAACCAGTTGCCATGAGCTAATTCTGATTCACGATAACATATGTGGACTACAACACTTTGTGGTTGCTCATGGTTGAAATAAAACTCCTTTTATTGCTTTGTGATAATTGCAAAAAAGTGAAGTTCCCTCAGACTCTTTTTATTTTGATTTTGGTATAAACATTCCAAAACTCTCCTTTTCCTCATGGAATAACATTTTTGTTGTTGTTAAATAAAGTACTGAAAGTATTTCCTACCCTTCCCACACAGATACCTGTTTAGGTCAGGTTCCAACCAGGAAACACACAACATTCTGTTGTTGTAGTCACCCTATGTGACAGAGTGAAACTGACCCATGGTTTTATTGTTTTGTTTTGTTTTTTGCTGCAGTCACTGGGCCTGTTTCCCATGAGGCCATTGAGTGGATTCAGATGATCAACTTTTTCATTAGTAGCTGAGTGCATAACTCTTACTCCATCAGGGATCCATCTGAAGTATTTTAAAGAGAGGAGGTCATACAGGGGCTCACACAAGTGACTGATAAAAGAGGTGAAGAACTTTGGTTCTAGATTCTTGCTCATCCACATTACATTGAACCATGCTGACATGTCTACTCCATAACATCAAATATGCAAATAGAATGATTTCCACTTTACTGGCAAAATTTCATAAGTTGTAGAGATTATAAGCTACTTATTTTATTAGGACTAGATTCTATTCTCTTGATTCTTAACTCAAATTCTTTCCCCAAGGTTCTACTTCCTCCCAAAAGTTGTTTATATTATGAGTTTATAATAGCAGTGAAATATTATCAGATATAGTACCGGAATATAAGCCCCTCAGGTTGGAAGGCACTCAGAATAAAACTGTGGGAGAACTGCTTCTCAAAGTAGACTTGATCTTAATGATGTGGATGGAGTAAAATTTTTGGAAACTTCATTTGCTCATGGGGCACACTGCAAAATGAGAAGAAACAGGTGAAAACACCCATTAATAATCATAACGTGGAATTGTAAAATATGAATGTAGGAACATTGGAAATTATAAAAAATGAAATGCAAGGCATAAGGGTGGATATCCTAAGAATTAATGAGCAGAAATGGACTGATAGTGGCCACTTTGAATTAGACAATCATACGGTTTACCATAGTAGGAATGACAAATTGAAGAAGAATGGCAGTACATTTATTGCCAAAAAAGAATATTTCAAGACCAGTTAATGTAACTACTATTCAAATTTATGTACCAACCACTAAAGTCAAAGATGAAAAAATTGAATTCTACCAAATTTTTCACTGTGAAATTAAAAAAAAAAAATGCAATCAAGATGCATTGATAATTAATGGCGATAGAAATGCAGAAGTTGGAAGTAAAGAGGAAGGATCGGGATTTGGAAAATACAGCATTGGTGATAGAAACAAGGCTGGCGATCACACGATGGAATTTTCAAGACAAATGACTTCTTCATTGCAAATACCTTTTTTTCAACAACATAAACAATGACAATACATGTGGACCTCAACAGATGGAATACACAGGAATCAAATTGGTTATATCTGTGGAAGGAGATGGTGGAAAAGTTCCATATCATCAACCAAAATAAGGCCAGGGACTGCCTGTGAAATAGACCATCAATTGCTTCTATGTAAGTTCAGGCTGCATCTGAAGAAAATTAAAACAAGTTCACAGAGTCAAAATATGATCATGGGTAACAGTTGCTGGAGAAGGATGTCATGCTGGGTAAGAAGGAGGATCAGAGAAAAAGAGGAAGACCCCCAACGAGATGGATCGGCCAAGTGGCATCATTGATGGCATCAAGTGTGGCAGCGATAGTGAGGTTGGCCCAGGATCGGACATTGTTTCATTCTGCTGTGCATGGGGTCGCTATGAGTTGGTTCGGACTCGATGGCACCTGACAACAACAACAACATATCCTATCTGCATTTAGAGACCTTCTCAAGAACAGATTTGAGGCATTCGACACTAATGTCTGAAGAACAAAAGAGTTGTGGGATGGCAAACAGAAGAGTTGTGGGATGGCATCAAAAACCTAATAAATGAGGAAAGGTTATTTAAAAGGAAAGCAAGAAAGAAAACACCAAAATGGATGTGAGCAGAGACTCAGAAATTTGCTCTTGAATGTAGAGTAGCTAAAGCAACTGGAAGAAATTATGAATAAAAGAGTTGAACAGAAGCTTTCAAAAGGCAGTTCTAGAAGACAAAGTCAAGTAATATAATGAAATACGCAAAGACCAGGAGTTAGAAAGTCAAAAACAAAGAAAATATCCAGCAGTCTGAAAGAACTGAAGAAAACCTAATTCAAACCTCAGTTTGCAATATTGAAGAATTCCATTTACAAAATATTGAATGATGCAGGAAGCGTAAAAAGAAGATGGAAGGAATATACAGAATCATTGTATCAAAAAGGATATGGTCCAAGCTCAATCATTTCAAGAGGTAGTATATGAATGAGAATTGATGATATTGAAGGAAGAAGTCCAAGCTGCAAGGAAGGCATTGGTTGAAAAATAAAACAAGAGTCCAGGAATTGACAGTATGTCAATTGAAATGTTTCAACAAACTGACACAGCACTGGTGGCACTCACTCATCTATGTCAAGAAATTTGGAAGACAGCTCCCTGGCCAACCGTTTGAAAGAGGTCCAAGGAAGGTTGACTTAACAGAATGTAGAAATCTTCAAAAAATAGAATCAATATGACATCCAAGTAAAATGTTGTTGAAGATAATTAAAAAACGGTTGCACTAGTACATCAACAAGCTGGATTCAGAAGAGCTAGGGATATCATTGCTGATGTCAGATGGATCTTGACTGAAAACAGAGAATAGCAAAAGATTATTTATACTTCATTGACTGCAAATGCTTTCAACTGTATGTATCATGACTAACTCTGATGACATTGCAAAGAATGGGTATTCCAGAACATTTAAATGTACTCATAAAAAATCTGTGCATAGAGCAAGAGACAGTCATTTGAACAGAACAAGGGGGCACTGAATGGTTTAAAATCAGGAAGGGTATATGGCAGGTTGTATCATTTCAATCGGGATGCTGAACAAATAATCAGAGAAGAATATGGCATTAGGATTGGAGAAAGTCTCATTAACAACCTGAGATATGAAGATGACACAACTTTGCTTGCTTGAAGTGAAGAGCACTTGAAATACTTACTGAAGATCAAAGACTACAGACTTCAGTATGGATTATACTTCAATGTAAAGAAAACAAAAATCCTCACAAATGCACCAATAAATAACATGATGGTAAAAGAAGAAATTATTGAAGTTGTCAAAGACTTCATTTTGCTGGGATCTACAACTAGCTATCCACAATCAACATTGGTAGAAGCAGCCGTCAAGAACTCAAAAGACATATTGCATTAGGCAAATTTGCTGCAACAGATCTCTTTAAAAGGGTCAAAGAGCAAGTGTGTCACATTGAGAACTAAGGTGTTTTTGACCCAAGTCATGGTATTTTCAGTCTCATATGCATGTGAAAGTTGTACAATGAATAAGGAAGACCATCGGTAGAAGAATCAATGTACCTGAATTATGGTATTGCCAGAAGAACAAACGAATCTGTCTTGGAAGAAGTATAAACAGAATTCTTGTTAAAAGCAAAGATGGTGAGATTTCATCTTTCCTACTTTGGACATGTTGTCAAGAAGGACTAGTCCCTGGAGAAGGACATCATGCTCGGTAACTGGAAGATCAGCCGAAATGAAGAAGACCTCTAACAAGATGGATTGGGATAGTGACTCAACAATGGACAAAACACACCAACAATTGTGAGGATGTCCCAGGACCAGGCAGTGTTTGGCTCTTTTGTGTATATGTTTGCTATGAGTTGGAACTGACTTGATGTCTCCTAACAGCAACAACATGAGGTCTGTTGTCAGAGGTCTATTTAGAAGTTTTGCCCAGTTTTGGATTGGAGGGTTTGTTTTATTATTGTTGAGTTTTAAGCATTCTCTGTATATTTTAGATACAAGCCTTTTACCAGATTTTTAGATACAAGCCCTTTACCAGATTTGTGTTTTGCAATTCCCCCCCGCCCCCCACACACGGTCTATGACTTGTCTCTTCTTTCTCTTATCAGTATATTTCTCAGAGCAGAATTAAAACATTTTAATGAATTGCAACTGCACAATTTTTTCTTTCATGTGTCATGCTAATGGTGTTATATTTTAAAACTCATTGCCAAACCTAAAGTCATTTAGATTTTCTCCTGTGTTATCTTCTAGTACTTATATTGCTTTGCATTTTATACATAGTTCTATGAGCCACTTGGAGTTAGTTTTGTGAAAAATGTAAGTTTTATGTTTAGGTGCTTTGTTTTTCATTTGCATGTCCAGTTCAAGTTGTTCCAGCATCATTTGTTGGTTAAACTACCATACTGGTTTACTTTTGCTTCTAAGTCAAATATCAGTTGACTTTATTTGTGTAGGCCAATGTCTAGGCTCTCTATTCTATTCTATCAATCTCTTTGCCTAGTCTTTATGCCAGTACCACACTGTCTTGATTACTGTATCTTTCTTTATAATATATCTTAAACCCAGGAGTATCAGTCCTCTGACTTTGTTCTTCTTTAGGATTGTGCTGACTATTCTGAGTCTTTTGCTATTCCATACAAACTTTAGGATGGGTTTGTTGATTATCCTATCCATGAACATGGATAAATAAATTTTATTATAATAAAATTTTATTATAATACTTTAACAATTTGTGAACATATAAATATTAAAATATTAGCCAGTATAACTTCCACATTTACAGTTCAATGATCACATTTTTCATTTTTTACCACCACTATGTCTATTCTTTTCCAAAAGATTCCACCAACATTAGCATAAACTCAATTTTCTTCAAACAAAAACTCCCCTTTTGCCTGGTAATCTTTCTTTTAATAGTCTTTATAATAGGTTCCTATATATTTACATATACCATACAAATGAGGTCATTCAGTACTTGTCCTCTTAACTTATTCCATGTAGCATAATGTTTTCAAGGTTTATTCATGTTGGAGCATACATCAGAACCTCATATGTCTTTATGGCTGCATAATATTCCATTGTATGGTGGTGGTGGTGGTTCTGTGCCTGGAGTCGGTCCCGTTTCATAGCCATCCTGTACATGGTTTCCAAGGCTGTAAATCTCTAAGGAAGCAGAAAGCCTCATCTTTCTCCCACGAAATGGCTGGTAGCTTTGAACTTCTGACCTTGAGATTCGCCCGACTCGCAACCACTATGCTACCAGAGTTCCTTATTCCATTTTATGGTGGTAGTGGTGGTGGTTATGTGCCGTGGAGTCTTTTCCGACTCATAGCAACTCTGTACAGGGTTTCCGAGGCTATAAATTTTTACGGGAGCAGAAAGCCTCATCTTTCTCCCGTGGAACCTCTGGTAGTTTCCAACCGCTGACCTTAAGGTTCACAGCCCGATTCGTAACCACTACACTACCAGAGCTCCTTTATTCCATTGTACAGACATATCATATTTAGTGTAGCATTTCATCTGTTGATGGCTATTTTGTTTACTTCTACCTTTTTGCTATTGTGAAAAACTCTGCAATTCACCCTCCTGGTAAGGCATTGTGGGTTAGTGCCCTGAACTGCAAAGTTGGTTTGACAGCTAAAGTCGACAGTTAAAGTTCACCAGCCGCTCCACAGAAATCTTATGCAGGGTCACTATGGGTCGAACCTGACTCGATGGCACTAAACAACAACAATTGGTACCAATACTGTGCCTACTCCTAAGTTTCAAGAGTAAAAAGATCTAGGAAAAATTGTTCTTAAGCATATTGAATCTATGAACTTATGGAAGGATTCCCTTCACTGCCCCCCTATACACACTCAACCCCAAACACAAACTAAAAAAAAATGTGAAAATGTATAATACCAAATAAAAAACTACAACCATCAACCATATTTTAGAGATGGACACATAAGAATCATACATTCTGGCTAGAGTTCACTGGATCAAGATTTATCAGAATTGTTGTTGTTGTTGCTAAGGGCCATCGAGTCCGGTACAACTCATAGCAACCCTGTATAGGGTTTCTGACAAGCAGCTGGTAAATTTGGACCACTGACCTTGCTGTTCAAACTAACCTTGTGGTCCAGTGGTTATCTTACAGCACCTTAACCCATCATAAAATTGGGTCGTTGTGAATTGACACAAATCAGATCATTAGGCCTTATCATTGCTGAATGAATCTACTAAACAGAGTGTCTGAGAATGCAATCATGAAGATCTAATGTATCAGAGAATATTCAGCAAATGAGTCCACCCAATCAAGGTGAAATCTTTACTCCTGGCAATGTAAGGGTAACAATGTCTTTTTTTCATTGTCCATAGAAAACAATGCTAATTAATTACAAAGACTAAATGTGACTTCTGAATCCTCCTTAGCCTAGTGATCTAGAACAAGAGTCAGCAAACATTTTCTTTAAAGAACATATAGCACATATTTTATGATTGGAGACTATGTAGTTAGTCTTTGTTGCAACCACTTGACTCTGTGGTTGTAGTCAATTTGTCCAAGAAGAATGAAGTCCTTGACAACTTCAATCTTTTCTCTATTGATAAGAATGTTGTTTACTGGTCCAGAGGTGAGGATTTTTGTTTTCTTTACATTGAGATGTAATCCATACTGAAGGCTGTGCTCTTTGATCTTCGTCAGTAAATGTTTTAAGTCCTCTTCACTTTCAGCAAGCAAGGTTGTATCATCTACATACCGCAGGTTGTTAATGAGTCTTCCTCCAATCCTGATGCCAGGTTTTTCTTCATAGAAGCCAGCTTCTTGGATTATTTGCTAAGCATACAGGTTGAATAAGTATGGTGAAAGAACACAATCTTGTCGCACACTTTTCTTAATTTGAAACCATTCAGTGTTCCCATGTTCAGTTCGAACAACTGTTTCTTGGTCCAGGTACATATTTCTCATGAGCACAATTAAGTGTTCTGGAATACTCATACTTAGCAATGTTGTCCATAGCTTGTCATGATCCACACAATCGAAAGCCTTTGCTTTGTCAATAAAGCACAGGTCAACATCTTTCTGATATTCTCTGCTTTCACCCAAGATCCATTGGGCATCAGCAATGATATCCCTTGTTCCACGGCCTCTTCTGAATCTGGCTTGAACCTCTGGAAGTTCTCTGTCAATGTATGCTTGTAGCCGTTTCTGTATTACCTTTAGCAAACCTTTACTCACATGGAATATCAAAGAGATTGTCAGATGATTTCTGCATTCTGTTGGGTCACCTCTCTTTGGAATGTGCACAAATACAGATCTCTTCCAATCAGTCGGTCAGATAGTTGTCTTCCAAATTTCTTGGCAGAGATGAGCGAGTGCCTCCTGTGCCGCTTCACTTTCTTGAAAGATTTCAATTTTTATTTCATCAATTCCTGGTGCCTTGTTCTTTGCCAATCCCTTTAATGCACCTTGGACTTCCTCCTTCAGTATCATTGGCTCTTGATCATATGCTACCTCTTGAAACGGTTGAACATGAACCATTTCCTTTTGGTAGAGTGACTCTGTGTATTCCTTCCATTTTCTCTTGATGCTTTCTGCATCTTTCAATAACGAAAGTTGAGGCTTGAATTTTTTCTTCAGTTCCCCCAACTTGAGAAATGCTGAGCATGTTCTTCCTTTTTGGTTTTCTGACTCCAGATCTTTACACATTTTGTTGTAATATTTGGCTTTATCTTCTTGAGCTGATCTTTGAAATTTTCTGTTCAGCTCTTGGACCTCCTCATTTCTTCCATTTGCTTTAGCATCTCTATGCTTTAGAGCAAGTTTCAGTGTGTCTCTGCTGACATCCATTTTGACCTTTCCTTCTTTCTTGTCTTCTCAATGACATTTTACTTTCTTCATGTATGATGTTCTTGATGTCATCCCACAACTCTTCTGGTCTTCAGTCTTTAGTGTTTAATGTATCAAATCTGTTCTTCATATCTAATACTGTACAAATAGGTAAGAAGACTGGTCTGTTTTTGACCTCTTGCTTATAACTTACATAGTATTTCTCCCTCTGTTGTTGTGTTGTTTTTAAGTGCTGTTGAGTCAGTTCCAACTCATAGCAACCATATATAAAGTTTCCAAGGAGCAGCTGGTGGGTTTGAGCTGCTGACCTTGCAGTTGTCATTCCAGTACTTATTGTACAGTGGCACACCAGGACTCCATTTCTTCCTCTTGGAGTCTTATTTCAATGCAAAAGTTTGTGTTATAAGAAACAAAAATAGAATTATACTGAAATAGAACCATGCTTCTTAGTTTTAAACAAAATGATCAAACCAAGCAATACAGTGTCTAGCCAAAGAGCCAAATAGGAATGTTTACTCTAGATTGGAAGCCATGTATCAGAATTGAACACCGTAGTCTTTACAAAAGGTATATAGAAAAAGTTGATCAGAGCAGGAAAAAAAAAAAAAGATTAGAGGAATGGTCTGATCTATTGAGAGAATGAATGCATACTTTAATTGTCAAAATATTCCCTACTCAATCATTTCTAATCTTTGAAATGAATATTGGACTAGGTAAACAGCTGTCTGAAGAATAGTCGATGTGATTAGTAAATGAGACTCTCAAGAATAATACCTTTTTTTTTCTGGATGATGGAAGAATAACCTTTTATGTAAATATTTTGACTCAATTCTTTTGAGTAGAAAATAAGTCAATAAACATCAAACCCTCTCTTATTGATCACGACTCTGAACAGAAGGAAATCTGGTAGCATACTGGGTTACAAGTCAGGCTGCTAACCATGAGATCAGCAGTTCGAAACTACCATTGGCTCCATGGGATAAAAATGAGGTTTTCTACTCCATAAAGATTTACAGCCTCAGAAATCCTATACAGGGTCGCTAAGAGTTGGAAAAGACTCCACGGCACACCACACTACACACCACACAATCTGAATACAATTTAAGATTTTATTAATACTAATGTGTCATTTATTGGTCTGAATATCTTTAGATGATATGAGGCATATAGAAAGTACTTTTTTTGAATACCTACTTGATTTGCTTACTATATGAACACTTTTTAAAGAAAGAAAACAGTTGGATCCCTACAATATTTGGAGAGCACAACTGCATTACTGAACCAGTTTATAACGTATTTTCTTTCCATGATTCATTTTCTTCATCATAAAATGTACTGCGGTGTCTTTCTTTCTTCTTTCAAGTTTTCTTTCACATTCTGAATACTGTCTTTGCAAAAGCATTAACTCTGCTTCACTCTTTGTTTTAATTTCTGTATTGCTTTGGAGAATAAGGATTTAAGAATCTCATTTGCACAATATCATGTCCTTTTCTAATGGGAAAACATATTATGAATGAAACACAAAAGATATTTCTATGAATGACTAAAACCAGTTTTTATTGTTTGTTTGTTTTTAAATAAGAGAAAATAATAAGACTTTGGGTCTTATGGTCTTCCCAAGGCTTGGTCTTTGGCATTTTATTTTCTAACTTCTGATTTCATCAGGTTTCTGGAAGATGAGAAGTTCTAAATGTTTGAGATTCTGTTGAGCTTATCTTTAACCTCTACAGTGAATTCTGCATGCTCTATTTTAGAGGGGGGAAAGCTGAAGACAGGTTTTGAATTTTAGAGACTTGGGCAGGTTTCTGAATGTCTGTTATTATTGCTGTTAGTAGACATCCAGTCTGTTCTGATTCATAGTGACCCTCTGCACAATGGAATGAAGAATTGCCCAGTCTTGCACCATTCTTACAATTATTGTCATGTTTTATCCCATTGCTGCTGACACTGTGTCAATCCATCTCATTGGGCATCTTCTTCTTTTTCACTGAACCTCCACTTTACTTTGATGTCCTTTCAGGGGCTGGACCCTCCTGATAACATGTCTTAAGTATGAGTGATGAAGTCTTGCCATCCTGGATTCTCCATTCCAGCTGTACTTCTTCCCACACAAATTTGTTTGTTCTTTAACAGTCCATGATACTTTGAATATTCTTCTCCAATACAATAATTCAAATGCATTGATTCATCCACGGTTTGCCCCATCCACTGCCCAACTTGTACGTGCATGTGAAGCAATTGAAAATACCATGGTTTGGGTCACTTTAGTCCTCAAACTGATATCTTTGCTCTTGAACACTTTAAAGAGGTCTTGTGCAGCACTTTTGTTTATTGGAATATGTTGTTTGATTTCTTGACTGCTGTTTCCGTGAGTGTTGATTGTGGATCCAATCAAAATGAAGTCCTTGACAGCTTCAATCCCCTCTCCATTTACCATGATGCTTTTTATTGGTCCAGTTGCATAATCTGCATTTAGCAGGTTGTCAGTGAGTCCTTCTCCAAACCTAATACCACGCTCCTCCACATATAATTCAGCTTTTGTGATTATTTGCTCATCATGCAGAAGGAATAAGTAAATTGAGAAGATACCACTCCGGTACACATCTTTGCTGATTTTAATCCATTCAGTATGCCCCCTGACCCAGTTCTGCTTCAATAACTGCCTCTTGCTCTATGCACAGGTACCTCATGAGCATAATTAAGTGGCTTGGAATACCTAATCTTCACAATGCCATCCATAGTTTGTTGTGTTCTATGCAGTCAAATGACTTTGCATACTCAATAAAGCACATCTTTCTGGTATTCTTTGCTTTCAACCAAGATCCATTTGATGTCAGCAATGATATCCCTTGTTCCATAAACTCTTCTGAATCCAGCTTGAATTTCTGTTGATGTGCTACTGTTGCAACCATTTGTTGATCATTTTCAGCAAAATTTTACTTGCACTTGATATTAATGGCATCACATTAATGAACCACTGCATATTTACAGTAATTGAATTATTGAGTAAAGCTGTGGGCATAAATAAAAATAACTTACATATTGAAGTCTTTTCTATTCTTTAGAGAGAATCTGTTTGTATTTAACCTTGATAATGAAGGAAGAGAGAATTTAGTCAGTGTGCAATATAGAGGGGACAATAAATTTGTGATCAGGCTATAGTAAGGAATGAAGATTGGTTTCTGAAGACTATCTAGATTGCAGTCAATCCCTAAGCTATTTGCCTCAATTTGGGAGATGGAATATGGAATCAACAAGAAGATGCAAAAATACAATGGGATAAGTTAAGAAAAGATGAAGAACTTAAAGAGAAAACTAAAGAAAGGCCAACCCATCACTCTAGTCTTCGCAGTAGAAGTTATTTTAATACCTGAAGTATTTTAATACAGAAGTCAGCAAATGATGGTCTGCCTCTTGTTTTATGAACACTGCTTTATTGGAGCACAGCCATGCTCATTCTTTGCAAAAAGGGCAGCAGGATTGAACAGTTGCATCAAAGGCTCTATGACCTGCAAAAGCCTCAAATATTTACTATTTCACACTTTTCAGAAAAAGAAAAAAAAAAAGTTGACCCTGCTGTAAGAGAAGAAAAGGTGGGCTGGTCTGTGTTGTAGTTACATGAGTGAATGTTTTCATCTACGTTTGTATTTTTTAAGAACCGCTTCCTCCCCTTTCTTCCCCTATGTGATGTGCATGTGGGAAGGGTGCTTAGTTTGGGGAAAGCTGCAGAGGGTTATTAAAGGGATTTCAACCTCATATAAAGAAACTCTAGGATATTACAAGATGGGGCAGGAAATATCTATAGCAGTGATATCTTCTTTTCAGTATTTGTTGAATGTTTCTGAGTCAATCATTCTTTACATTCTTTCAAAAATATTATTGGGCATCATGGGTTTCCAGCCCTGCATTAGACTTAATGGGGGCAGTAATACGAAAGCGTCTAGATTTTGCAATCTAGTGGGAGAAACAGGCAAAACAAGGAAATCATTAAATATTATTACCTTGGATAGTAACAAGTGCTATGAAAAAATAAATAGAAAATGATAGCTATTTACTATGAGTGAAGCTAGTATAATCCATGTTTGGCCTTTTGATGAGGAGCTATTTGAAAAACTGGAAAGGTACAAAGAATGTCAGTGTAACTGGAGTCTAGACGGTAGTGATTAGAATATGTCTAGTATTTTACAGCTAATAAAGCTTAAAAAGTGAAATAAATAGAAATGGGGGATTGATTGCCAAGAGAAATATGCTGTAATATTGATGGTGTGGAAATTTACTTGATTGCATCAATATAAAAGTGTGAACTATATGTACTCTAACCCATATCATACAAATGATATATTTTGACTTGAAGAATAATCATTTAGCGGAGAAAGATAAGGATTTCTGCTCCTGTAAAGATTTACAGCCTCGAAAACCCTATGCAGAGTCACTAAGAGTCTGAAATGACTGAACAACATGTAACCTCCACTATCACTAAAAATCTACCCTCCAGGATTGTTGTTGTTAGGTGCCATCAAGTCGGCACCAACTCATGGAGATCTTATAAACAGCAGAACGAAACACTGCCCAATCCTGGGCCAACCTCACTGCTGTTGCCACGCTTGAATCCATAGATGCTGCCACTTGGTCAATCCATCTCGTTGGGGGCGTTCCTCTTTTTCTCTCACCCTCCACCTTACCAAACATGATATCCTTCTCCAGGGACTGGTCTCTCCTGATAATATGTCCGAAGTGTGAGAGACGAAGTCTGACCATCCTGGCCTCCAAGGAGCACTCTGGCTGCACTTCTTCCAACACGGATCTGTTGGTTCTTTTGGCAGCCCATGGCACTTTCAATATTCTCCTCCAACATTATAACTCAAAAGCATCAATTAATTCTTCTCTGGTCTTCCTTATTCACTGTCCACCTTTCACATGCATTTGAGGCTATTGAAAATACCATGGCTTGGGCCAGGCTCACTTTAGTCCTCAAGCTGACATCTTTGTTCTTCAACACTTTAGAAAGGTCTTGTTTTGCCTAATGCAAAACGTCTTCTGATCTCTTGACCGCTGCTTCCTTCCATGAGTGTTGATAGTTAATCCAAGAAGAATGAAGTCCTTGACAACTTCAATCTTTTCACCATTGATAGGAATGATGTTTATTGGTCCAGAGGTAAGAATTTTTGTTTTCTTTACATTGAGATGTAATCCATACCGAAGGCTTGCTCTTAGATCTTCATTAGTAAATGTTTTAAGTCTTCTTCACTTTCAGCAAGCAAGGTTGCATCATCTGCATATCACAGGTTGTTAATGAATCTTCCTCCAATCCTGGTGCCACGTTTTTCTTCATAGAACCCAGCTTCTTGGATTGCTTGCTCAGCATACAGGTTGAATAAGCATGGTGAAAAAATACAACATTGTCGCACACCTTTCTTAATTTTAAACCACTCAGTGTTTCCATATTCTGTTCAAACAACTGCCTCTTGGTCCATGTACAGATTCCTCATGATCACAATTAAGTGTTCCGGAATACTCATACTACGCAATGTTATCCATAGCTTGTCATGATCCACACAATCGAAAACCTCTGCATAGTCAATAAAGCACAGATAAACATCTTTCTGATATTCTCTGCTTTCAGCCAAGAGCCATCAGACATCAGCAATGATATCCCTTGTTACACAGCCTCTTCTGCATCTGGCTTGAACCTCTGGAAGTTCTCTGTCAATGTATGCTTACAGCCATTTCTGTATTACCTTTAGTAAAACTTTACTTGCATGGGATATCAAAGAGATTGTCTGATAATTTCCGCATTCTGTTGGGTCACCTCTCCTTGGAATGCGCACAAATATGGATCTCTTCCAATCAGTCAGCCAGATAGTTGTCTTCCAAATTTCTTGGCAGAGATGTGTGAGTGCCTCCTGTGCTGCCTCACTTTCTTGAAAGATTTCAATTTTCATTCCATCAATTCCTGGTGACTTGTTCTTTGCCAATTCCTTCAATGCACCTTGGACTTCCTCCTTCAGTATCATTGGCTCTTGCTCATATGCTACCTACCTCTTGAAATGGTTGAACATGAACCATTTCCTTTTGGTAGAGTGACTCTGTGTATTCCTCCCATCTTCACTTGATGCTTTCTGCTTCATTTAATAATTTGCCTAGAGAATCTTTCAGTAACAAAAGTCAAGGCTTGAATTTTTCTTCAGTTCCCCCAGCTTGAGAAATGCTGACTGTGTTCTTCCTTTTTGGTTTTCTGACTCCAGATCTTTGCACATTTTGTTGTAACATTTGGCTTTATCTTCTCGAGCTGATCTTTGAAATTTTCTATGCAGCTCTTGGACTTCCTCATTTCCTCCATTTGCTTTAGCATCTCTACGCTGGAGAGCAAGTTTCAGTGTCTCTTCTGACATCCATTTTGACCTTTTCCTTCTTTCTTGTCTTCTTAATGTATGATGTTCTTGATGTCATCCCACAACTCTTCTGGTCTTCAGTCTTTAGTGTTTAATGTATCAAATCTGTTCTTCAGGTGATCTCTAAATTCAGGTGGGATATATTCAAGATCATATTTTGGCTCTCGTGGACTTGTTTTCATTTTCTTCAGCTTCAGTTTGAATTTGCATATGAGGAATTGATGGTCTATTCCACAGTCTGCCCCTGGCCTTGTTTTGACTGATGACATGGAGCTTTTCCGTTGTCTCTTTCTGCCGATGTAGTCAATTTGATTTCTATGTATTTCATCTGGTGAGGTCCATGTGTATAGTCGTCTCTTATGCTGTCTGAATAAAGTATTTGAAATGAACAAATCATTGATTTTGCAGAATTCTATCATGCAATCTCCAGCATCATTTCTATCACTAAGGCCATATTTTCCAACTACTGATCCTTCCTCTTTGCTCCCAACCTTTACATTCCAATCACCAGTAATTATCAATACATCTTGATTGCATGTTTGATCAATTTCAGATTGAAGAAGTTGGTAGAATTCTTCTATTTCATCCTCACTGACTTTAGTGGTTGGTGCATACGTTTGAATAATAGTGATATTAACTGGGCTTCCCTGTAGGCCCATGGATATTATCCTATCACAGACAGTGTTGTACCTCATGACTGATCTGGATATGTTCTTTTTGATAATGAGTACAACACCATTCCTCTTCAACTTGTCATTTCTGGCATAGTAAAACATGTGGTCATCAGATTTAAAATGGCCAGTACCAGTTCATTTCAACTCACCAATGTTTAAGATATCAATGTTTATGAGTTCCATATCATTTTTGACAACTTCCAGTTTTCCCAGATTCATACTTTGTACATTCCATGTTCCGATTTTCAATGGATGTTTACAGCTCTTTCTCTTCATTTTGAGTTGTGCCCCATCAGCAAATGAAGGTCCTGGGGGCTTTACTCCAGTTGTGTCATTACAGTCAACTCTACTTTGAGGAGGCAGCTCTTCCCCAGTCATATTTTGAGTGGCTTCCAACCTGAGGGGCTCATTTTCTGGCACTATAGCTGACAGTGTTTCTCTGCTATTCATAAGGTTTTCAGTGACTAAATATTCGGAAGCTGTTCGTCACTCCTTCTTCCTAATCTGCCTTAGTCTGGAAGTTCATCTGAAACCTGTCCACCATTGGTAAACCTGCTGTTATTTAAAATACCAGTGGCATAACTTTCAGAATCACAGAAACTCACAAGCCACCACAGTACGACAAACTGACAGACGAGCGAGTGGTGGCCCTCCAGAATTAAGCAGCATAAAAGTGTCCTAATCAGGAATCAAGACATTCAGAGGTGATTACTTAGAGATGTATCTTCAAATGTTAAAGCATTTTAATATAGTTTTGTTGTGGTAAGATATATATAACAAACATTTGCATTTTAACCATTATAAATGCACACTTCACTGTCATTATTCACAGTCACCATGCTGTGTAACCATTATCACTATTTTCACCAAAAAGTTTTCATCAACCTAAAGAGAAACTCTGCATGACTTAACTTCTAGTTTCCCTCTTCAATGGTTTCCAACAGAAACCTTGTTGAGAGCTTCCAAGTAATAGCTGGTGGGTTTGAATTGCCAATGTGTTTAGCAGTCCAATGCTTATCCTACAGTGCCACACCAGGACTCTCTGCAGGACACTGTTAACCACGAATAAACTTTTTCTTCTATGTGCTTATCTACTCGAGATATTTTACATGTTGTTATTATCGTTAAGTGCCATTGAGTCAGTTTTGACTCATAACAACCCTGTTTAGGATTTCTGAGGAGAAGCTGGTGAACTTAAACTGCCAACCCTGCTGTTCAAACCAACTTTGCAGCCCAGCACATTAATCCACAGCACCATACCAGGACTCCAGATATTTCATATAAGTGGGGCTATACAATATTTGTCCTTTGTATTTCACTTAGCATAATGTTTTCAGTATCCATCCATGTCCTAGCATATACTACGATTTAATTTCTCTTTATGTTGTTAGGTGATATTGAGTTGGTTCCAACTCATACCGACTCTATGTACAGAACAAAACACTTCCTTGTCCTGTGCCAACATCACAATTGCTACTACGCTTGAGACTATTGTTGCTTCCATTGTGCCAGTCCATCTCGTTGGGAGTATCCTTCTTTTTCTTTGTCCTTCTACTTTACCAAGTATGACATGCTTCTCCAGGAACTTGTCCCTTCTGATAATATGTTTGATAAGATGTATGAAATCTGGCCATCTTGGCTTCCAATGTGCATTCTAGTTGTACTTCTTCTAACACACTCAGCATTTTCCAAACTGGAAAAAAGAAAACACCTGACTTGCAATATTGAAGGATTCTCGGGTTAAATATTGAATGATGCAGAAAGCATTGAAAGAAGATGGAAGGAATACCGTCATGGTACCAAAAAGAAATGGTTGACGTACAACCATTTCAAGAGGTAGCGTATGATCAAAAGGTAATAGTGCCAGAAGGAAAAAGTCCAAGTTGCACTGGAGACATTGGAAAAGTACAAGGTTCTGGAAATTGATGGGATACAAACAAAAATATTTCAATAAATGGTACCCATTCAAAAGAGAGGTGATCCTACAGAATGCAGAAAACAATGAAAAGTATCATTAATATCACATGGAAGTAAAATTTTGCTGAAGATAATTTAAAAATGGCTACAACAGTACATCGACAAGGAACTGCCAGAAACTCAAGTCAAATTCAGAGGAGGATGTGGAGCTTGGCATATTATTGTTGACATGAGATGGATCTCACCCACCTTAAAGCAGAGAATAGCAGAAAGGTGCTTTACTTAGTATACACAGACTTCCAACTATGTGGATCATAACAAGTTATGGATCACATTATGAAGAATGCGTATTGTAGAAGCTTTCGTTGTGCTTAGGAGGAATCTGTACATCAACAAAGAGGCAGTCATTCAAACAGAGCAAGAATAGAAGTTAATTAACTTCAAATTATTTCAAAATAAAATAAATTCATTCTTGATCCTGTTTCTCCAAGTATGAATAGTTAACCATGTTTGTTTTCTTTCTCTCTTTTTTGTCTCCCTGTATACAATACTTATGTGTTTGTACATGCATACACACACACGAGGGAGCCTCAAAAAGTTTGTGGAAAAATTCCTTTATCTCTTAGTTACATTTTTTTCCATTAACTTTGGAAGCCCCCGTGTGTGTGTGTGTGTGTGTATAAATTTTTCTGAATGAGTTCTAAGTTGCAGGCATCCTTTCTTTCTCCTAAACATTTCATTGTTTCAATGTGTGGTTTCTATGAGCAAAGCATCCTTCCATGTAATCACAATATAATTATAAAAATAAAGGTCCTTATTAGTGATGCTATAGTATCATCTAAACTGTATCTTTATTCAAATTACTCCAATTGTCTCAATAATGTTCTTTATAATATATTTTTTTCCTGTTCAGGATTCAATGCAAGATTAAAATTTACATTTAGTAGTCATATTTCTTAGGCTTGTTCATTTGAATAATTAGTAAAATTTTTCTTTGTCTTTCATGACATTGACAGTTTGAAGAGTTAAAACCAGCTATTTTGTACAATGTCCCTCAATTTTGGATTGCCTGAGGTTCCCTCTTGATTAGGTTCAGTCTATGCATTTTTGGCAGAAATACTATACTTGTATATGTAATGTATTAGTGCCTCATACTGGGAATCACATGATACTAATTCATCTCATTATTGATGATTTTGTTTTTCATCAGTTGGATATGATGATGTCTTATCCAATCATGGTATGGTTACTCTTTTTTACATTTTTATTGTAAACTGAGCGATAGTTTACATGGGAGAACATCGGTTTTACACTCATCATTTCAATGCAATGCTAACAATCTCCTCTGTGCATCATCATTCAACAGTATTTTTACATCTCTTCTCTCTGTTGTTATTTTTTGGTGGGGGGCGGGATGTACACACTAACACTCAGGAATATAGAATAATTTAAACAACTAAAGGGCACATTCTTCAAGGCTGCCTCCTGGCTGCCCACACCTGGTCACCAGCACACATGTTTCTCTTTCCTTAAGTCTGGAGTTCTCAGCTGTTCTATTTCTCCATGCCCTCATCTCTGCCTCCTTCTCTGGATAGGGTCCCACAATGGTATGGTTACTTAATAAGTAATTTTGGAGAGAAATTTTGAAAATTTTCAAATATCCTGTTCCATATCAAAAGTTAATCTACTACTTGGAGCATCCACTGAGAACTGTTACTGAAAAAACTCATTACTGTCTGTAATTCATTAACATTTTATTTGCTTGCTATCCTGGTTGTTTTGTTGCTGTTGCTATTGTGCCCTTTGTTCTTTTCCTCTTTTTTTTTTTTTTCATATTTGAGGTTATTGGACAGTTGCTAAAATTGCATCCACTTTAGCAATTATATAGAAGTCCAATAGCACAGAGAAGACAACGTGCAAGTAAAATTCCAAATATAAAGACTTCATCTCAAGTACTTCGGACATATCATCAGGAGGGACTAGTGCTTGGAGAAGGATAACATGCTTGGTAAAGTAGAGGGTCTGTAAAAAAGAGCAAGATCCTTAACAAGATGCATTGACACAGTGGTTAAAATGGTGGGCTCAAATGTAGAAACAGTTATGAGGCTGGTGCAGGACTGGGCGGTGTTTCGTTCTCTTGTACATATGAAGTGAAACGAATGTGATGGCAACAGTGTATAATATGGACTCGATCTAAATATTTCGCAAGCCATTTGGTTCTCTGACCTTCCATTTTGTTGTTGTTGTTAAGTGCCGTTGAGTCGGTTCCGACCTTCCATTTACGTAGCTTTAAACCGAAGACCAGAAGAGTTGTGGGATGATATCAAGAACATCATACATGAAGAAAGCAAAAAGTCATTAGGAAGATAAGAAAGAAGAAAAAGATCAAAATGGATGTCAGAAGACACACTGAAACTTGCTCTCCAGCATAAAGATGCTAAAGCAAATGGAAGAAATGAGGAGGTCCAAGAGCTGAACAGAAAATTTCAAAGATCAGCTCGAGAAGATAAAGCCAAATATTACAAAAAAATGTGCAAAGATCTGGAGTCAGAAAACCAAAAAGGAAGAACATGCTCAGCATTTCTCAAGTTGGGGGAACTGAAGAAAAAATTCAAGCCTCAACTTTCATTATTGAAAGATGCAGAAAGCATCAAGAGAAAATGGAAGGAATACACAGAGTCACTCTACCAAAAGTAAACGGTTCATGTTCAACCGTTTCAAGAGGTAGCATGTTCAACCATGATCAAGAGCCAATGATACTGAAGGAGTCAGTCCAAGGTGCATTGAAGGAATTGGCAAAGAGCAAGGCACCAGAAATTGATGGAATAAAAATTGAAATCTTTCAAGAAAGTGAGGTGACACAGGAGGCACTCACTCATCTCTGCCAAGAAATTTGGAAGACAACTATCTGGCTGACTGATTGGAAGAGATCCATATTTGAGCCCATGCCAAAGAGAGGTGACCCAATGGAATGTGGAAATCTTTGGACAATCTCTTTGACATCCCATGCAAGTAAAGTTTTATTAAAGTTAATACAGAAACGACTACAGTCATACATTGACAGAGAACTTCCACAGGTTCAAGCCGGATTCAGAAGAGGCCGTGGAACAAGGGATATCATTGCTGATGTCAGATGGATCTTGGCTGAAAGCAGAGAATATCAGAAAGATGTTTACCTGTGCTTTATTGACTATGCAAAGGCTTTCGATTGTGTGGATCATGACAAGCTATGTCAAATAACACTCCTATAATTCTTTATTGGGCCACATATTTCTTGAAATCAGAGGCAATGTCTTGATTCCTCATTGGATCCCCTATGGAATATTTGCCATTCATGCTTTGCATGCATGAGTGCTGGTGGAGTAGGGATTAAGTGTTGGGCTACTAACCAAAAGGTCAGCGGTTGGAACTCAGGGGAGAAAGATGAGGCAGTCTGCTTCCGTAATGATTTACAGCCTTAGAAATGCATTGGGACAGGTGTACTCTGTCTGATAGGGCTGCTGAGGGTCAGAGCAGAGTTGATGGCAGTTTTCTTTTTTTCCTCCTTGCATGTATATTTGTTGTTGTTGTTAAGTGCTGTAGAGCTGGTTCCAACTCATAGCAACACTGTGTAAGGTTTCTGAGGAGTGGGTTTGAACCACCACCTTGTGGTTCATATTGACCTTGCCGTCTAGTGCTTATCCTACAGCGCCACACCAGGACTCCACTGAGTGGAAATTTGTTGGATGTAATTCATTTTACTTAACTCTGGTTCATTATTTCTATGACCCACAGTACTGAAGGTAATTATTAACACAAGGCAGGTATACTGAAATGTCTGTGGGCTAATTAGCAGTTAATACCCCACTTTCTTATTCATAGCCAACAAGGGTTTTCAATAATTATGTAGATATACCTTGTCTTTTTTGTTTTGGAAACTTTTTAGTATGAGCCCACTGCTGCTGCCACAGTGCCAATCCAGCTCATCGGGGGTCTTCCTCTTTTTTGCTGACCCTCCAATTTACCAGATATAATGTCCTTCTCCAGGCAGGAACTGGTCCCTCCTGACAATATGTCTGAAGTATGAGACACGAAGTCCGGCCATCCTGACTTCTAAGGAGCACTCTGGCTATACTTCTTCCAACACATATTTTCTTGTTTTTCTGACAGTCCATGGTAGTCTCAATATTCTTATATTAGCCAGGGAAGGGTTAAAAAGATGGAAACATCACTTCCAGAAGTATATAGAACTCAATGAGGTATATGTCAATAAACAGTATCTTCATATTTTGATATTTCTATATTTTAATTTTACATTCTTTACTCTTCATATCCCAAATGTGAAGGGATTGAGTCAATTGAGCTGAGAACCTGTTTGTTGTCTCTAAAACTCTGTCTTCAAGTCGTTCCCTGTCTTCAGAAGCTGGATTAAATACTGTCTTTTCCATCTGTATCCTAGAACCTTCACAAACCCCTTATAGTTTATTAAGAACTGTTGTATTTTATAGATGATCACTGATAAAGGCCATGCACATGTAGATTAATGTATTTCTTAGTTCTTTGCCTTTTAAGATAGATGTCATTTTTACCACAATCTATTGCCTCATTATAGGGGATTCTTTTTGTTCTAGTTGGATCGTTGTTGTTAAGTGCCATCGAGTCAGGTCCAACTCATAGGGAGCCTGTATAGAGTTTCCGAGGAGTGGCGGAGTGCTTTTCCTACAGCGCCTCACCAGAACTCATCTAGTTGAATAGGGTTGGCTATAAGGAGCCCTGATAGTGTAGTGGGTTGCAAGTTGGGCTGCTAACTGCAAGGTCAGCAGTTCAAATCTACCAGTCACTCTGCAGGAGAAAGATGAGGCTTTCTGCTCCCATAAAAATTTACAGCCTCAGAAACCCTATATAGGGTCACTCTGAGTCATAACTGACTTGATGGTACACAATCACTACCAAGGGCTGGTCATAAACAACCAAGGAACCAACATTTCTTGAATGCCCAATGCAAGTTAGTGCTTGTGTTCTCACTGAATGCTCATGACAGTCTTTTGAGTTAGCGTTTTTTATCTCCACTTTAATGATGAGAAAATTGACATTCAACCAAGTTAAATCATTTGAAACTGCGTGTTTTCTTTCATTTATTATGTTTGGTTATATGGCACTTTGTCTCTTAATTAAGAAGATAATCAATTGTTATGGGTATGCTATGTTTGTACAGTTCTGTGTATGAAAAGAGGTGTAAATAAATGTATTATAAAGAATTTCCATTTTATGAGTTTTAATCTTAATTTCAAGCAAACAGATGTATCTTCCTAAATCTCCTAGGCTTAATAATAATAATAATAATAAAAGCAAGAACGTTGATACTTTCCTGCTTTTCCTTTTCCCAGGGCACTGGTAATTCCCTCTATAGTAATAGCTAACTCAACTTTGAACAGCTCCACATAGATCATTACCACACACTCCCTATGAAACCAGATATTTAAGTACATTTAATGGCAAATAAACATAGACACCAAATAAGTTATAACTTCACTTACATAGTAATCACGGTTTCTCATTAAATCTCTTTAGCAGAGCACTAAAAAATGATTTTAACATTAAGTGGACCACTACCAACAAACTCAAGAAATATACTACTATACATATCAGAACAAGCAAGAAACATGCATATTAATGGAGAACTGGTTTATTTATGCAGAATTCTGTTTCTCCAATATAGAGAAATCCCAAACCATAAATGATTAAAGGAGGATAAAATGAAAATTCTTTGGATTCTAATTAAATTCTTGAATTATTTGAGTGCTAGGTATTGCTGTTTCAATGTTTGTTATTGCATACATTATTTCTCTCTTTTATCTGGTCTCCTTATAATACCAAAAAATAAAGGCAAGACCTATTTGTTTATATCTTGCTTTCCCTGCAGGGATATATAGGAACTGTGGGGTAAATCATAAAGGAAAGCGCCTTCCCTTTAAAATTTAATATTCATTATGGGGAAATAAGACTTACTATGTAGACCCTGTGTAAAGTGGTGAGGAGAATAAAAAGTTATTGTTGTAGATATCAAAATGTAAGAATACATAAAGTGAACTAGAACATAAAGAAGGGAACTGGTAAAAAGCCTCAGAAGTGACGTATTATGTAGTGGTCAAGATCATGAACTATTGAATCAAAGAGACCTACCCATACTTGACTCTTGAGTCTATTGCACTATAGTTGAGCCACCAGGGTCACGTTCCTCAAGTTAGATAGCGTCCACTCTCCTTATGTACAGCAGGGCTTTTAATAGTAATTACCTCATAGAGTTGTTAAGAATAAATTAAGTAATTAAATAGGACAGTGCACTAGAAATATGTTGTTTATGACACAGAGAAAGCTTTCATTAGGGATGTATATTATTTTTACTAATATTAAGGAAATAGTACTTGAAATTAGTTTTGAAGTTGTCATTAGATTTTCACTAGTTGTGTTAGATTTGGTCTGGGGTGGGAATAAGAAAAGGCAGGCAATCATGGCTATGAAATAGGTTCATTTCAGTGTTTATGGGAACACAAAATTTAGGAGGTGACTTAACATAATAAATTATCTGGAAATGGGACTTTACAATTGAAAATAATTTTATTGGCATAATGGCATTGAAGTCTTTCAAACATTAGTTTTTACAAAACAAAGCTAACTGCTATCGTGTCAATTTCAACTCATGGCAACCTCTAGTTTAGAAAGTGGAAATTTACACTCTTGTCCAACACCCTTGTCTCAGTGAACAGTTGAAAGTTGGTATTTGGATGTAAAGGTGAATAGTTGTATTGTGGCTTTGATTGCCAAGGATAAAGTGTTTACATTTGCTTTTTTTTTTTTTTTTTAAAAAGTGTTTCCTGGAGCAAGGAGAAAGAGGAAGGAGAATCTGTCTGGAATCGCAGTAGAATATGGAATGTGTGGCTAATTCGCTCCAGAAACAACAGTCTACTTTTCCATTAAGCCAGAACTGGGTGCTATCTGTCTACTATTATTGAACATTCTGAACATAGATTCCATGCAATGATCCTGATCAAAAGGGGGAAATGTAAAATATAATTTGAAATTCTCAAAGAATCCAGACTTTCTAGAGTAATGGAGGCTGCATGAACCCCTGGAAATATTGCCTGAGATAGTCTTTAAGCCTTAAACCAAAAATACCTTAAGAAATCTTAAAACCAAACAAAAGTCTAGCTTAACTAGTAAACAAATTCTTGTCTTCATAGCTTAAATACCCATCAACAGAAGAATGGCTAAACAAACTTTGGTACATACCCACAATGGAATACTACAAAATGCTGAAGAATAATGATGAATCTGTGAAGCACCTCACAATATGGCTGAATCTGGAGGGCATTGTGCTGAGGGAAATGAGTCAATCACAAAAGGACAAATATTATATGGTACCAATGTTGTAAAAAAGTGGTTTTGTTTTTGTTTTTTTTTTTTTTTTTAAGGTTTTCTTGATAAAAGAAACAATCTATGATGGTTAGGTGTTGAGGGCTAGAGAGTACACATATGTTAACATGGGTGACAGGGCAGGCAATATACAATAAGAGAGAGGTTAGCAGAGTAAAGTTGAAGGTAGCGGGAGATACAGGGAGGAATGCAATAGCTGAAGTGAACAGAGGTAAATACCGTTAACTGTTGCTACATGGAAGAGATTGCAACCATGTAATGAAGCAAAATATAAGATTTGTTAAATATAAAACTTATTATCTGTTCTGTAAACCTTCACTCAATTCACAGTAAAAAGTTGGAAAAAAAGGTCTGTCTTCAACATTATGCTCTTTTAAGAACTATCTGTATGGGATCAAAGGATGATACCTAGTTGAAAGTTTAGATAAGAACTTTAGGGGCACCATGAGTTTATGATAGTGGGGGAAGAACAACTCAGAAAAATAGGTTGAGTGAGAATGGTTGCACAACTCAAATAATATAATCAATGTCAGATTTGTAAATGGAGAAATGGTTGAATTGCTGTATGTTTATGGTGTATATATATGAAAAACAGTAACAAGAAAAAATTTTAAAATAATTAAAATGAATCAATACAAAGTTCAACTGAATTGGTAACTGGAAGGGTAATATAATCCTTGGGTCATGTATGCACGGATGGCTTGAAGAAACTCCATGTGTTTCACTGTAGGATCTCCACAGTAAGAGTCCAAAATATGTGTTGAGTAATGTTTGATGACAGGAAAATGGGTAATAGACTATTAAATTAATCTGGTATAAAGTGGATTGGATAGTACCATTGGGAACAAAGACAGACTGAGTCTAATAAAATCTTAAATGATGAAGAGGAGAAGGACAGAAGGGTTCTTAAATGATATAAGTACCAACTGAACACATTCTAAAAAGAATTATGCTCCCAAATTCCAAGCAATAGATAACTTGTTTTTTTGTTGTTCTTTTACTTTGAAAGGCTACATGACCGAGTTGAGAAATGTCTGTTCCAGAATGTGTTTTTCCTTATCTCTGATTCTCTTGCAAGGAAAAGTAGACTAAGGAGCTCCTCATACTCACTTAATCATGAGTGTGGAGTTCCTCTCCTCCACATTATCTCAAACTCACTGTGTGTTTAGGAATCCATTTGTCCTTTCTTTTTCCCACTTCCCATTTATGAGGGTGGACTTAATGGAGTAAGACTCGAGAAGACAGATGAAAAATCACAGAAAGGAGCAAACATCTTCCTCTATATCCCAGGAGGAGTTGTGCCCACTCAGATAGACACCTAGTGGGCCTGAAGGTAACTGGATTAAGTGGTAATCACTTACTCAACTCCCATGTGGCTTTCAGATACTATTACAAATGGCACCCATTTACAAGAGGCCTGGCGGTCATCGGAATTTGCTGTGGTCTTGGTTTTCTCCTTAGGGCCCATGTAACTGTTTTCCCTTCTTAAATCTTCCTCTTCCTTTCCAATCTACTCCTGTAAGGATTGTTGTTGTTAAGTGCTGTCGAGTCGGTCCCGACTCATAGACACCTAGTATAGGGGTTCTGAGGAGCAGCTGGAGAGTTTGAACCACCAACCTTGAGGTTCAAACTGTCCTTATGGTTGGGTGTTATCCTACAGCACCAAGGATGAGCACCTTGAAAAACTTTTCTCACTCAACGTAATTTTTATTATTTAAAGTCATTTATAACAGTCTGAATTAAATGTATTCTCTAGGAATCCTTGTTAAGAAAATTCTAAAAGGGAAATGATTTCAAATGGGGAAATGTCAGAGTTATGATTATATAGAAAATGTTATCATGTTTCTCCAAAATGGGAAAGTATACAGTCATAGGGGCTCCAGCACATTATTATGAGAAATAGAATTAAAATTATCTAGTAGAATCATTGTCCTTTTTGTGGGTGTGTGAAGGGGTTGCTGATTTGGAAATAAAACAGACATCAAGCATTTCCCCATGCTTGCTTTATATAACACTGAGGTTTTAAATAATACATCACTTTATTTAAAATCTATTTACATGGTAATTGCCACTGTATAATGTATGAAAGATCACTTCACTGAGTTTAAATCTGGTTTGCAATGTGGGCCTGACATATATTTTATTATTTTTAAAAAGTCTCTTAAATTACCCTTTGTGTATTTCTAAAATACAAGTAGCTATTTTTAGCAAAATAATCATGAACTCTTGCTGTTGCTAACCTGTTTTGTGATCCTTTGCTTTCTAGACTCAAGTTTCCTTTCTGAAATGTCATTTTGCTTTTTTAAAAAAGTAAGCAGCGAAAGAAGATTTAAATACCACCTAAAAGAATTTTATTTTTAAAATCTGATTTTGGATTTCTTACATGATAAAGCAGACTTTTAAATGTCTTATTTTGTGGATTTTATTGCATGTGAAGAAAAAACAATTATACCTGCTCCTCACTTATTGACTATCTCATTATCTGACAGTTCACATTTACCAAAACTTTGGAAAAATTCTCAGACAGCGCCTCTAAAGGGCCAGACCCCATGCAGGGTGACAGCTGGGCCCAGGACACCCTCCTTGGGCCACCCAGAATGATATGCCAGAGGCATTGGCCATAATCAAACCACGTTGAGACATAGGCTGACCAGTCAAGTGATGCCTTCTCCCATTCATCCATGTTGTCTCAGTCCTTTCCTGGAAGGTTTGGGGCAACAGCAATACAATGTACGGCTATGGTCAGGCAAAGGGTGGCTGGGTGGATAAGGGCCTGAAGCTGATGAGAACATTTGGAGGAAGTGGGAAGAGAGGTAGAGGAATGGGGACAGTTAGGGGCTCGCTGGGCTGGGTGGAGGGAGGATAAGCAGGGTTCTTACACAAGGTACGCTACAGGAGGACGGTACACCCATGGAATGAGAAAGGCTGTGTACTGGTGGGTAGGAGGCTGGCTTTCAAAATATGTCCTTTGGTTGCTTAAATGAATACATAAAACAAAACAACAACAAAACAAAACAGAGGGGATAGAAGCAAATACTGTTGAATGATGATGCATGGAAGAGATTATAATCATGGCAATGAAACAATGATGTAAATCTGATGTTCTCCCATGTAAACCATCACTCAGTTCACAATAAAAACTTAAATAAATAAATAAATAAGGAGAAAGCCAAAGTTAAAAAAAAGGGGGGGGGGATGGTGGTGAAGATAGAGGTAAATACTGTTAATCCATAGTGTATGGAGGGGATGGTAATCATTGCAATGAAACAAAATATGATTGGTTGAGTGCAAAACTTATGATCTGCCCTATAAACTATTGCTCAATTCACAATAAAAGCTTTAAAAAAAAAGAAAAGATGGCTGCCATACCATCTTTCATGCCAGTCATTCTGCGATGAGACTTTGCTGACATATGCAGTCTATTTCTCCACCAGTGCAAATTTGGGTGGGCTCTGGACTGTTTTGACCAATAGAATGAAGTGGAAGTGACATTGTGCCCATTCCAGGGGAGGCACTTAACTGGCCTGGCAGCTTTAACTTTCTTCTTGGAAGACAGCTGATAGGTAAGAAGTATGACTATCCCAAGACCACCATGCTGAGAGACTCTGGAAAACCATGGGCGGATAAACAGAAGACCAAGGAGCACCCAAATGCTAGGAAAGTGAATGAAGAAGCTATTTGGGGGCAGGATCCATCTGCTGCTCCATTCTCTCAGCTGATGCCTCATGTGTTTGAGACAAAACTTCTAGCCATGCTATTACTGAATTCCTGGTGCTCAAAATTATGAATTATAGAACATGGTTATTTTAATGCAGGAAGTTTTATGGGAGTTATTGCAGCAATAGATAACCAAACTATTGAGAAATTTGATTTTATTCCAAATACAACAAGTACTCAATGAAGAGCTTTATTTTAAGCGGAAAGTGTTATTATCTGAATTACTAAAATTGTTATACTGAAAATGGATAAAGAGGGCTGACCAAAGAGGAAGAAAATTGCATCCAGGAAGCCAATGGTACCTCAGAGGTACTCAATATCCTAGTTCTCCTCTGGAGATTTCTGCTCACGGAGTCAGTCTATGTCTGACCTATGATGGTAATGCCATTAAAGACGATTCACTTTGATGGCTCTCCCTTCCTCCAGTCAATTGTATATTCTCATAATTGCTGTACATATTCATGCTTATCAATAGTTCTTACATTGACTCCTGTTGATTATTCTCCTATCTTAATTTAAAATGTTTAGTTATGGAACATCAAGACATCCACATGACAAAATAATGCTTAAGGAACAAAGCAAAACAACTTCTATTTTTATCCCTTTCCAAGAGTTGTAATAGATTCCTGCACACTTAAAAATCATAGTTGCCTGTGTAACTTTCATAGCATTTGTGCAGTATTTTTTCTTAATCTATATTTCTCCTATTTGTCTGTGCTCAGTGTTTTGAAGATTTCATCTCTCATTTTTGTCCATTTGACTGAAATATATTACTTATGAGAAAAATGAAATAGATTTTTATTTATCACATTTCTTCTAGTTTTTTATGGAGGTTTTCAAAATTTTCCACATGAGGTACCGTTTTTGATTCTCATATCAGCATATCACATAAATGAGAAAATGTTTTTATATCCAATTTACCAATAAGGAAAATGAATATTCAAGGATGTTAACTAACTTGGTCAACAATGTGTATAAGAAACTCTCAAGAGCGGGGAGTTTCATCTGTTTGTGAACTAAAACAAGGGGCCCTGAGGGTACAATGACTAAGTCCTTGGCTGCTAACCAAAACATCAGTGGTTTGAACTCACCAACCACTCTGCAGGAGAAATACATGCCCATTAGCATCCATAAAGATTGTAGTCTTGAAAACCCCATGGGGTGGTACTACTCTATCCTATACAGTCACTATGAGTTGGAATTCAACTCCGTGGTTTGGGTTTTGGTGTTTGGTAAACTAAGGTAATGTTTTCCCAGAGCTTACAAAAGTACCTGACACATAGTAGCTGTTAAATTTTTTTTTTTTTTGAATGGAGTTGAATTGAATCAGAGGTACTATAGCTTAGTAAATGATGGGGGGAGGTTTGTTGTTGTTAGGTGCCATCGAGTCGATACCAACTCATAGCGACCTTATGCACAGCAGAAAGAAACACGGCCTGATCCTGGGCCAACCTCACTATTGTTGCCACACTTGAGTCCATTGATGCTGCCACTTGGCCAGTCCATCTCGTTGTGGGTCTTCCTCTTTCTCTCTGACCCTCCACCTTACCAAACATGATATCCTTCTTCAGCGACTGTTCCCTCCTGACAATATATTCGAAGCATGAGAGACGAAGTTTGACCATCCTGGCCTCCATGGAGCACTCTGGCTGCACTTCTTCCAACATATATCTGTTTGTTCTTTTGGCAGCCCAGGGCACTTGGAGGCAATGAAATCTTAACACAATTCCTGGCCTAAGAAAAGTTATGTAGCTTCTCTGATTTTCATTTCCCTTTGAGTCCTGGTGTGGCGTTGTTAATGTGTTGGACTGCAAAGTTGGCTTGAACTGCAAGGTTGGCTGTTCAAGATCACCAGTCACTCCTTGGAAACCGTATACAGGGTGGCTACTGGTCAGAACAGACTCGACAGCACTTAACAACAACAACCTTTTATGGTAACCTCATTCATATG
Source organism: Chrysochloris asiatica (assembly GCF_000296735.1). NCBI lineage: Eukaryota > Metazoa > Chordata > Mammalia > Afrosoricida > Chrysochloridae > Chrysochloris > Chrysochloris asiatica. The sequence continues at coordinate 3,153,593 of NW_006408536.1, forward strand.
ACATAGGGCTACTATATGCATTAAAGTTTGTCATATATATAAAATGCCTGCCAGCAGAGACATTAAATAAAAGCTAAGTTCCTTCTTCTTAATGAATGGTGATTTCCATTATATACATTTTTTTCATTGATAAAAAGCTCAAATTAAAAAAAAAAGAACAGTTCAAGTTGATGAGCTAGGATGGTATTCCATACTGGTTGTGAAATAGTAACAGCAAAATCATGAAATTTGATAGAACCAAAGACAGATCTGGTGTGGCACTGTGGAATAAAGCACTGGACCACAAGGTCAGTTTGATCTACAAGGTGGTAGTTCAAACTCACTAGCCACTCCTTGTGAGAGAAATGACTCTACAGCACTTAACAGCAACAACAAAGACAGATATGATAGTTTTTTTCCCAGAGCATAACTGGAACCAGTTGTCCCAGAATCCCCTGAGGTAAGATAATGATTGGCATATACTATATCTTTGTCTAACATTGTTGCCTGCCTACTAATGGTGACTGCATGTGTGTCAGAGTAGGACTGTGCTCCATCGTTTTCAATGGCTATTTTTTGGAAAATAAATCACCAGATCTTTCTTCTGAGGTGTCTAAGGAAGGACTTAAATTGTCAACCTTTCAATTAGCCTTATGCTTAACTGTTTGCACCACTCAGGGACTTCAACTTCAACACAAGTGATTTTGTATCTGCAACAACAAAAGAATCCTTTGTAAATGTGTGCCAATCAGATCTACAAACTACAGTGAAATATACGGCTCAGGACTTTCAGAGTTAGCTTGTTCATAATGTTCCATTTTTATTTTGGGAAGGTTTTGAGTTTTTATTTCTGAATTAATTCCTGAATTTACTTCCTGAGTTGATATTCAGCACTCAGTGGATAAAAAAGAGGCGTGATGGGATAGTCTATAAGAATGCTGAAAGTATAGCTTTTTATAGATGAGTAATTTGAGGCAAAAAGAAGCAAAATGACTTACTTGCCTGAGATAAAACAATGACTCAGGTTCATAGCAGGAATAGAACATGAGCTCCGGATTTTAAACTGCTCAATTTTACTCCAAGAAATTATTCTTTTCCCTGTACTTTCTTTGGTAATAATGTACAATATACATTGACACGTGAGTGAGAGATTTTATTTTTTATTGTGTGTGTTTCACTGCCTAATTATCATGTAAAGATTGCACTGTAAGTTTGTACCAACCTTCTCTTCTGTCTTAGCGATGCTAATTTCTTAGTTTGCTTTGACATAAGAGAAGTTTTCCTTGCAGTTTTGCTGCTGCAATCACCTTCATTTCTCTGTCTTCTGATCCTATATATAAATGAGCATAAATATGGACCATCATTGCAGACAGAGAGCTTTATCCGCCCCCACCTCATCACCTTTTTCATCATTCATTATTGCTTTTTAAAATAATAAACTCTGCTTACATTTGTGCTGGAGAAAGATGAGACTTTCTGCTCCCGCAAAGACTTTAAGCCTCAGAAGCTCTATACAGGGCCGCTGAGTCAGAACCTCATGATGATAAATTTCTAAAGGATCAAGAATTAAGTTATTATTGAAGATAACAGTAGAAATGTTAGATGAAAGGAGACAACAAAAAGTTCAAGAAAAATCCTTGGACCTATAATATTGTATGGAGTGCTGGTGTGGCCCTGTGGGTTAATGCACTGGACTGCAAGGTCGATTTGAACAGCAAAGTTGATGGTTCAAGCTCACCAGCCGCTCCTAGGAAACCCTATACAGGGTCACCATGAGTCAGAACAGACTCAACGGCACTTAACAACAGCAACATAATATTGTATCCACTAAAATATCATGTAAATATGAGGACATAAAAAGTTCTTGGGAAAAAAACCGCTCAGAACATTACTTAGACACACTACTTGAAAGCATTATTGGAAGGAACATCCCAGCAAGAAAAGAATGACTGATATAATTTCAACTGAATTACTCAATATGGTTTATTGCTGTCCACAATGATTAAAATGTTGTATTTCTCAAAAAGTCTGGAGCTAAAACTCTTAACCAGTAGTTCTCAAACATTTTTAATCACACACAACACCTCTTTTCATCGTCAAAATTGTTGAGAATACCAAAGAAGTTTTATTTATGTCTACTGGTATTGTAGTGGTTACGAATCGGGCTGCGAACCTTAAGGCCAGCAGTTCGAAACTACCAGCGGTTCCGAGGGAGAAAGATGAGGCTTTCTGCTCCCATAAAGGTTTACAGTCTCAGAAACCCTATACAGGGTCGCTATGGGTCGGAACTGACTCGAAGGCACTTAACAACAACTGATATTTAGCGTAGTAGAAATGAAACAGAGATATTTAAAAATATTTATTTATTAAAAATAGGAGTACATTGGCTCTGCAGAATAAGCATTACATTCAATCTGCTGTGATAAAATATGAGGGGGCTTCCAAAAGTTAGTGGGAAAATGGAATTAAACAACACTGGAATTTTTCCACTAACTTTTTGAAGCCCCCTCATACATCATATGGCTCTGGAAAAATTCAGAAAACAGACAAAAGGTAAACAAATACATAGTATTTCTAAGAAAATAATTTTAGCATTGCAGGCCCTTTCAAGCCATTTTTAAACTGCTCATCTGAATGATACTAATGTAAGATAGTGTGCTAAATTAGGAAAAGAAAGCAGATGGAGGAAAAAGTGTGCTTATCTACTTATCTTGTCTGGAAAAGGAAAATCCTAGATACTGGGTTTATAATGTGTTGGTGAAAATAAATATAAATGTTAATCTTAATAACTGAATGTAATTATATGAGGAACAAAAAATTCAATCCGGAAAATATATAATTTAATATATCCAATGAAAAGCAGGAAAGGAGGGTTCCATATAATTGAAAATGACTTTTAAATTAAAAAAGCAAAATAAGGTGCAGAAAAGAATCCTATGATAACAACAAAATGCAACAAAAATAAATGTGTTCCATTCACATGCAAAGACACAAAAGCTCAAATTGGATTAAAAGCAAGCAAACAAAAACAGAGAAGATTTAACTATTACAATAAAAGGCAAAGAAAAGATGTGGCAAATCAATATGAAGAAAGTCAAGCTTGGGAGGAATTATACCCTCAGACAAATAGATTTTATGTTGGAATGCATTATATGTTAGAAAATGATAAGGAATTCAAGAAAATGTGATCGCCTTGAATATCTTTCCCTTGACAATAGCCTCAAAACAGACAGAAATAATGAAAGAAATACATAGATTAACAGTTTCATATTAGATTTTATAACTAAGTGTGGTGCCTTAAATTGACTTGATATGATTCTTCTATCCAAAGTCTTCTGAATTCCCACCAAATATGTATTTGGGTTGTTGTTAAGTGCTCTAGAGTAGGCTCCTACTCAAAGCGACCTGGGTGTTTCCGAGGAGCGGCTGGTGAGCCTGAACCACTGACCTTATAGTTCAAACTGACCTTGCAGTCCAGCGCATTAATCCACAGTGCCAGACCAGGATACCAAATAATTGGGTTGTTGTTGTTGTAGTTAAGTGCCGTCGAGTTGGTTCCGACCCATAGCGACCCTGTATAGGATTTCCGAGGAGCTGCTGGTGAGCTTGAACTGCCAACCTTGCAGTTCAAACGGCTTTGCAGTCTGGCGCATTAACCCACAGCGCCATACCAGGACTTCCAAATAATTGGGTGGGACCTGGGCCCATGCTAATCAGGTATACAGGCCTCTAAGGCTGGGATGGGCTAGTTTTGCCTTCCAGCTAGGTTTAAAAGAAGCCATTGCTGAAGCAGAGATGGAAGATCCCAGGACCATCAAGAAGGAAGAGCATGAGTGGAGCATGTGATAGCAAGAGGTGACAGCAGAGACAACAGCAGAGGTGGTAGCATGGAGAGACAGAGCATCTTCAGGTTTTAGGCCCATGGACTGAGTAAAGGTGAGTACTACAGGCAGGAGACTGGCTTGCAGGATGTGCCCTTTTCCACAGCCTGGCTAAAAGAGCTTTATATCATTTTCCCCAACAGGACAGAGGCCAAGGGGCCACATGGCTGAGAGGCTGAAGACAAGAGTGCAGTATGGCAGCCAAGAGACATTCCTGACTGGAGAACTACTAAGTCCTGAGTTGGTTTTGATCCTGAATTGTACCCTGTTCACTTCTCTAATAAATCCCATAATTGTGAGTATTATTATGAGTTCTGTGTGGCTGTTGCAATGGCTTATGGAACCAAGATATGAAGTAGAGAGTGCTGTGGGAGGAATGGTTTGTGTCAGAATAGGGGAAAAAGTTTGCATGTCTGACCTCTGTTTCATAGAAATCAGCCCGGGGCTAATTTTGAGTTTGATTCTTTTTCCTTCTTGTGAAGCCAGGAGCATGGGAAGTCAGACATGGTCCTTACATGGTCTTGCACTAAGCAATTAAAAAAAACCAACTAAGCAACAAAAGTCTAGTTGAATAACCTGATCAATAAGCTTGAGCTAATTATATATAGATGATGTTCTTGTTGTTAAATGCTGTCAAATTGGCTCCGACTCATAGTGACCCAGTATGGAGTTTCCAAGGAGCACCTGATGAGCTTGAATTGCTGATTTACAGTGCCACACCAGAACTCCATAGATAGATAGATAGAGAATTTCACTCTTAACAAACACAGAATCTGTACTGTTTTTTAACAGACACATATGAAACATTTACAAGATTGAAATCTGTTAAAGGCTTCAGATGAAGCCTCAATTAATCTTTAAGAACCAATATGGTGGTTGTGTGCCATGGAGTCGTTCCAGCTCTTAGAGACCTTGTATAGGGTTTCTGAGGCCATAAATCTTAATGGGAGCAGATAGTTTCATCTTTCTTCCACTTAGTGGCTGGTAGATCTGAACTGATGACCTTGCAGTTAGCACTCCATCTCTTAATCCACTATGCCACTAGGGCTCCTAAGAATCAGTATAGTCAGACAAAATTCTCTGATTGTAATGCAATAAAATTGAAAATACATAATAACATTGTAGCTTAAATAGCTTGTATATTTGCAGTCTTATTTTTCAAAAAGTACTATTTAGCTCTTCCAATAAAAATCATAGGGAAATTATAAAATAATTATAGCTGAAAGAGTATGATGACTTTGAAAGCACATGTGAAAAAATGTAGAATGTAGTACATAATTTAGATTTGATGTACTTAAAGATGTTTATCAGAAACCAAAGGATTTTAATGAATGAGCTAGGCATTCAACTCAAGAAGCTAGAAAAGAACCAAAACAAAAAGAAAAGTAGAAGAAAAAGTGTGCAGAAATTAATTAATGCAGAAATGAATTGATCTCAGAGGCAATAACTAGTGGAAATAACAAAAACCCAGAAGCTGGTTTTCTGAAAATACTAATATGATAGACAAATCTTAAATGAGATTAAGAAAAATAAGAAAATATTTATATAAAGGAGACAGAATAAAACTGTCAACTTTCTAAGAATGAAAATTGACAAGAGGGCAGGAGGGAGGAAGAAAGGGAGTAATGGTGATGGAAAAATCACACTGATTTTTCAGGTTGCACATTGATTATTGTAATTGATGTCAGTATGTTGCACAGTTGTAGAAAGTTAAAGTGGTAAAAGTTGTGTGATAGATATATTCACCACAAAGACAAAAGGAACTGAAAAAGCAGCTTCTGAGGTTGTTTGTTGTTGTTAGGTGCCATCATGTCGGTACCGACCCATATGCACAGCAGAACAAAACACTGCCTGATCCTGGCCAATCCATCTCATTGGGGTGTCTTCCTCTTTTTCTTTGACCCTCCATTTTACGATTAGGTGCAATCAAAACACTAATGGACAATCCCAGTTTATTGGTCTAATAACATGCTGTTTTATGCCGCGTTTTCTAGAGAAACAAAACCAATGATATATACATATCTTTATATATATATATAAAGAAGTTTATTATTAAGGAAATGGCTTATAATTGTAAAGCTTCAGGTTCCCAATTGAAGACAGAGAACCTTTCCTGCATGTCCAATATATTGGGACCAGGCTGCATCCCCAAGGATGATTGGCTGCTCATAGCCAATCATCATAGAGTTAACTGTGCTTGTATTAGGTTTCATCACCATGAGAATAAGTACATTTTAACTGCTAAACCACTGGCCTAGTCAAGTTGACACAGAAGCCTAACACATGTCTAGTGCGTCTGTTAAGCCCACTCATTTGTTACATAGAGCTTAGAGTCTCAAAAGTTTACAAGGGGTTGTCCAAAGCACAATTGCTTTCTATTTGCCTGGAGAACCAGAGAATGAAGGATGGTTTGGAATAGGAGGAGGATATGGAACGTGTAGCCAATTGCCTCATTGACAGCTGCCTTTTTTGTCATGAGACCAAAAGAACTGGATGGTGCCATATACCAAAAACCCTTTCCCTTATGCTCACCCACATCCCCTTTTCCCACAAACCTCAGATTCAGGTGAATTGAAAAGTGAGTTCTACCATTGAGTCACTCCTCTGGACCCCCCTCTACAGCCACTGTCAGCCTCCTCTGTAGATCCCACTCCAGATTCAAATGGAGCATCAACTCTGCAACATACTCCAGAACATCATGAGCATTCATCTCCAGAATTCTCTACTGACCACCATCCACCACTGTCTCCATAGCCAGCTCCTGATCTACATTGAAGTTCACCTCAGGATATCACCACAGATCCACCTTGACCTTCATCTATGGAACTTACTCCAGTTCCACATTGAGAATCGTTTCAGGTGTTCCCTCCACATCCACATCAAGGTTCACCTAAGGAACCCTGTCCAGGTAGTTCACATATACACTGAGATTTCGCTACAAGTCACTCTCAAAATCAACATCAAGATTCACCTCTGGAACACCCTCCAGGGCCACATGGGGCATTGCACCTAGCACACACTGCAGTTACAAGTCAGACAGCTTCTTGGGAATGCACTCCAGGGTCTCATTGTGCCATTCTGGGTCCACGTGCAGTGTTCCCTCAGGCAAACACCAGACATCCATGTCAAGCATTACCTCGGCATCATTCTCAAGGGCCACATGGAGATGCACCTCTGCAACTCTCTCCAGATCTACACCCAACATCACTCTGGGCACTCCATCCAGGTACACATCAAACGTCTTTTCTGCAGTCTACACCACAGACACATCCAGCTTTGCCTTAGGATGCCACTCCAGGTCATGCTTGAGAGGGACATGAACACACCCTTCTGCAGCTCTCTCCAGGAGCACACAGAGCATTGCTGGGGGACCAAGCACAATTTCCACATAGAAGGTCTCTTTGGGAACCCCCTCCAGAGCCACAGTAAGCCTTGCCTTTGGAACCCGCTCAATACTGATGTCGAGTCTGACATCTGTAAACCACTTGAGATCCACATCAACACACAGAACAGGTTCCAGAGCACACATGGGGCCACACTTCCGGAACTCGGTCCAGGTCTACCACCACCCTCACCTCTACTGTCCTGGTTACAGGCACAGCCAGCCCCAGTCACTCCTCCAGCCTCAGCACCTGAGCCGGAGCTCACATTGACTTATCCCCAGAGTCCTCTTGTCTCCTACCATAGAGGGCATCTCTTCCTTCTTTGGGTAATTTTGTTCTTTTACATTTACTTGATCATTAAGTTTTAGGTTTCTGCATAAATATAGTTTCACTTTTAAACATTTAAACAAAACAAAACAAGTGAGTTCTACCAAACTTTCAAGGAATACTTAATCATATTAGAAAAATTGCAAAAAGAGAATGTTCCTCAATTCACAAAAAAGTATAGTCAATACAAGATAAGAAAATTATTGGTTGATTTCAATTATGAATATATTTGAAAAAAATTATAAATATAATATTGGCATCTGAATCCAGTAGTGGTTAGAATAAACACATACTTGTAGGGATTGGGTTTATAATAAAAGATGGATCAAAATCAGAAAAATCTCTCAAAAAAAAATCAAACAGCTTTATGAACCAAAGGGAAAAATTAGACAACTCTTTCAGTAGATGAAGGCAAAGCCTTTGATAAATCCAATGTCTTTTTATACAAACTAGAAAATGAGAAATAAAAGGGTACTTCTTATTTGTTGCTAAGAAGTCAGTCAAGTCAGTATGGACTCAGCGAAGCTTTGTACAACAAAAAGACATACCAGGTCCTGTCTCACAGTCATTCCTATGTTTGAACCCACTGCTGCGGCCACCATGTCAATCTATCTTGTTGAGGGTCTTCCTTTTTTCCAATGACCCCCTACTTTACCTAGCTTGATGTCCATCTCCAAGGACTGTCTCCTCTTGATAACATGCCCAAAGTACGTGAGATGAAGTCCTACCACCCTTGTTTCTAAGGAACATTCTGTATAATTTTCCAAAACCGTATTCAAATGCACCAATGATTCCTCAGACTTCTTTATTCAGTGTCCAGCTTTCACATGCACATAAGGCCAATTAAAATGCCCTGGCTTGAATCAGACACACCTTAGTCTTCAAAGTTACATCTTTGTTTTTGAACAGTTGAGAGATGTCTTTTACCACAGATTTGCCCAGGGCAGCACATCACTTAATTTTTTGATTGTGGCTTCCGTGGATGCTGGTTGTGGATCCAAACAAAATTAAACCCTGGAAAATGTTAATCTTTTCTCCAATTATTATTATGTTGTTTATTAGTCCAGTTATGAGGATTTTTGTTTTCTTTACACTGAGGTGCAATCCATACTGAAGCCTGTAGTCTTTGCTCTTCATCAGTTCTTCAAGTCCTCTTTGCTTCCAAAATGCAAGGTTGGGTCATCTCCATATCACAGGTTGTTCATGAGTTTTCCTGCAATCCAGATGCTGTGTTCTTCATATGCTCCAGCTTCTCAGATTATTTACTCAGCATGCAAATTGAATACGTTTGATGAAAAAATGAAACTCTGATGCACAATGTTCCTGATTTAAAACCATGCAGCATCTGTTGTTCTGTTTGAGCAACTGCCTCTTGCTCAATGGACACAATTAAGCTATCTGAAATTCCCCTTCTTATCAATGTTCTCTAAAATGCATTATGAACCACAATGTAAAGTGTCTTTATAACATTAAAGTAGTCGAATCATTTATACACTTAAATATTATGAAGGAAAGAGTCATAGAGTAAGACCTAGTAGGGGTAGGACTGTAGAAAGGAGACTATGATGGATAGAGAAGACATTTCACTTAAAGGGATTGGTATGAACAAAGGTGTAAATTGTAAAAGAACACTGATTGTTAAGAAACTAGAAGTAGATAAGAACTTTTCAAGTGTAAAATTACAGGTCAGTGTAAAATTAGAGGTCAGTGTAAAATTTCAAGTGTAAAATTAGTAGTCAATAAAACACAGGTAAATATTTATTCTCTGTTGATAGTCAATATTCAGCTGGTGTCATGTCTTTTGATTCTGGCTTGAGCTTCCAGCAGTTCCTTGTCTATGTATTGCTGTGACCATTTTTTAATCATCTTCAGCAAAATTTCACCTGCATGTGATACTAATGGTATTATTAGATAATTTCTGCAGTCTGTTGGGTCACTTTTCTTTGGAATGGACATGGATCTCTTCCAGTTAGTTGACAGCTAAGGTATTGTTGTTGTTATTAGGTGTACCGACTCCTAGCAACCCTATGCACACTAGAATGAAACACTGCCCAGTCCAGTGTCAACCTCACAATCACTGCTACATTTGAGCCCATTACTACTCCATGTAGTTGGAGGTCATCCTATTTTTTGCTGACCCTTCACTTTGTTGTTGTTGTTGTTAAGTGCCGTCAAGTCAGTTCTGGCACATAGGGACCCTGTATAGGGTTTCTGAGGAGCAGCTGCTGGGCTTGAACCACTGATCTTGCAGTCCAGAGTATTAACCCACAGCACCACACCTCCTGATAATATGTCTGAAGTATGAGAGACGGAGTCTGGCCATCCTGGTTTCCAAGGAGCATTCTGGCTGCACTTCTTCAAACACAGATTGGTTTGTTCTTTGGGCAGTTCATGGTGCTTTCAATATTCTCCTCCAACACCATAACTCAAATGCATCGATGGATAATTACTATACAAATCAATAGTTAATGGGTCAAGGTTAGATGCTATACAGCTCATAGTCTGGCTCATAGTCATAGTCTAGAGCTTCTGACCAACTGAATAAGACAAAACAAATAAATTCAATTTAAAAGAATGGGATAAAGTTGTCACCTTTCTCAAATAATATAGACAAGCGTATCTGTGAACCAAATGGTCGGCAGTTCAAACCCACCAGCTGCTCCTCAGAAACCCTGTATAGGGTCGCTATGAATCGAAACCTACTTGACAGCAGTTAACAACAACAACAACAACAAAAAGTAATGCTTATAAAATAACAACATCCAGCTAGATGTTATAGTACAAAACAGGACACATTAGCCACAAGATCTAAAAGGTAAGAAGCAATTAATCTGACCTAGAATTCACAAGACATTTATAGAAGAAATTTTAGACTTCTCCTTAGAGCATGAAAGTAAGCATGAATAAATGGAATGATATATGAACAATAAAAACAGCACCATAAAACTCATTAATACGTATGCCATTCAAACCTCCAAGCGGAAAATTTTAGAAAATGTGATAAACTGATTCTAATCTTTTATGAAAGCATGAAAATTCATGAATAGTCAAAGAAATGTTGAAAAAGAACAGTAATGAGATGGGATTCATTCTACCAAAAATTAAGATATTGCAGAATGGTTCTGGAGAAGAATATTAAAGTTACCATGGTCTGCCAGAAGAATAAGCAAATCTGTGTTGGAAGAAGTACAACGAGAATTCTCCACAGAAGCTAAGATGTAGAGACTTCATTTCTCATACTCTGGACATGTTATTAGGAGAGACCAGTTCCTGGAGAAGGACATCATGCTTGGTAAAGTGGAAGACCCCAACAAGATGGATTCACACAGTGGCAGCAGCAATGGGCTTATGTGGAACAACAATTGTGAGGATAGCGCAGGAAGGGGCAGTGTTTTACTCTGTTAGGCGTAGGATCACTGTGAGTTTGAACGGACTTGATGGAACCTAACAGCAACAACACAGATATTCTTTGGAAGGTTGATTTACAGTAGTTTTTGCAATCACTGGTGATCCTTACCTCGGTGGTAGAAGAAAATCTTGATTTTCTAAGCACAACTGTGGATGACTCCCATCTATTTTAACGTAAAGTGTTTTCTTTTTAGATAGTTATTCATTTTAATTTTCCTCTTGTTTTTTCTTAAATTAGAAATATATATTTTTTGTTCCCTTTTGATTTCTTTCTAATCTTATTGGATTATAATCAGTGAATATTTAGATTTTTTATAAAATTTATTCATTTATACACTTGAATATTATGAAGGAAAGAGTCTTAGAGTAAGACCTAGTTGGGGTAGGACTGTAGAAAGGAGACCATGATGGATAGAGAAGACATTTCACTTAAAGGGATCGGTATGAACAGAGGTTTTAATTGTAAAAGAACACTGATTCTTAAGAAATTAAAAGTAGATAAGAACTTTTCAAGTGTAAAATTAGAGGTCAGAAGAGTTAGACAAGATGAGACTACTTCAGAAATAATGTTCTTTTGAAAATAACCTTGCCAAATTATCTATTGTCTTAGAGCCTTAAACACACTATGAATACAATCAGAGACAACACACTAAGGTGATTAGTGTAATAGGCGCAAAGACCTCTCCTTCTCTATTATTGTTGCTGTTAAGTGCTGTCGAATCAGTTCTGACTCATACCAACTGTGTAGGGTTTCCAAGGAGTGGATGATGGGTTTAAACTACTCACCATGTGGATAACAGTCCTGTGCTTATCCTACAGCCCCAGACAGAGGAGGTGCTATTCAATTGTTTTAACCCTTGGAAGCAAATTCACTGATCTCCTATAGATTATTGAATCATTGGGCCATTAACTCAATGTTGACAATAGTTCATTGCCTATGTGTCTACATGCACATCAACTCAGTCTTTATTTTTGCTACATCCCTTTAGAATTCCTTTCTGTGACTCCTAAGAAAAAGCAATACACCCATACTTGGTTTTTGATAATAGGATTTCAGGAGTGGGATGAAAAAAAAATCGTGTTTGTTGAGCTCAGTATCCCATTTAGTGTTTGAATATCTACCATAGCAGTTTCTGAACTTTTTGATTGTCTGGACTTTTGTTTTTAATGTCAAAGTTGTTCATTGATCCCTGCTTAAGATAATGGTGATTTTAGAATCTGAGTATTGAAAAAATAATTCAAGGCCATCCAGAATTTCATAGTTTAAATTTGGGAACCACTAGTCTAAGAGATGGAGACCTGATGTGGCGCTGAGGGTTAATGGACTGCAGAGTCAGTTTGAACGGCAAGGTCGGCGATTCAAACTCACCAGCTGCTCCTGGGAAACCCTATACAGGGCCACTATGGGTCAAAAACAGAGTCAGGGTACTTAACAACAACAACAGCAACAATTCTAGGAGATAATGTGTCCAGGTACTCAAGAGTAAATCCAACCAAGCCAATTCTGTTGCCATTGCGTCCGTTACTACTCATGGTTTGTATTGTAGAGTAGAACCGCTCCATAGGGTTTTCTGACTAATTTTTACAGAAACAGATCACCAGACCTTTCTTCCACAGGAGTGCTGGGTGAATTCAAACTGCCAGACTTTAGGATTGCCAACCTTTAGGTAACTAGTCAAACTCAACCTGTTTCCACCATCCTGGTACCTATCCTCATATATGATGGTGATGGTGGTTGTGTGTTGTCAAGTTCAGTTCTTACTCATAGCTCCCTGTATAGGGTTTCTGAGGCTGTAGAGCTTTACGGAAGCGGAAAGTTGTATCTTTCTCTTGTGGAGCGGCTGGTGGATTTGAACTGCTGATCTTACAGTTAGCATCCCAGCGCATAAGTCACTATGCCATCAGAGCTCCTTGTACTCATAAGTTGTTGTTGTTAAGTGCCGTTGAGCCAGTTTCAACTCATAGTGACCCTGTACAGGGTTTCCAAGGAGTGACTGGTGAGTTTGAACTGCAAACTGTGGTTCACACCAACCTTTTGTTGCAGTGCTTTATTCCACAGTGCCACACTGAAATTCAGCAACACCAAGATGTTTACTGAAACAGCTCTTCTCTTCTTCTGATTTTTGTTACTTCTTAGCTCCTCCCTCAGCCAAGCTTGTTTCCCCTCTAGTGTTTCCTCCTTCCTGAGTCTGCATTTGTTCCTACTACATATCTAATAAGTGATCTTTCCAATTAAATGGCAGATGTTGCTCAAGTAAATCTCCCCAGAATATATTAGCATGGCTTGGGATGCTCCATTCTGCAACCTTTCCTGCAGCTAGCCTCAATGACTCACCCGTGCTCTCCACACAATGCATGGAAACATCTATATTCTGTTATTACATATTTTGGATTGGTCCTGTAAATTTTCAAGTTAGCTAATCTGGGGAATGTACCTAAACATTTAAAAAGTGGTGATTTGAATTCCAAAAGGCAATATGTGGATAGAACCAAATTCTTCTGGAGATAATGCTCAACTAAATGGCTAATACTTGGTGCTTCAGATCAGGTAAAATCGACAATAATTTTAGAGACCGAATGTGTATTTGGCATCTTTCCATATAGCCTACTACTATGAATCATGGATCAACGTCATGGTCTTTCATTATTGACGTTCAAGTATACTTTCACTGAGCAGTAGGAGGAGGAAGTAGAGTGAGATGGTGAATAAAATATACCCTGTTACTTCCAGGAAAGCTCCTCTTTCATAATTGCAAACCAAAATTAGTTTATATGATTACTTAATAGGTTTATTAACATATTGAGAAAGATGCTCCATGGCACGTTTTTATAACCTTTATGCTATCCAGTAAGAGGGAAAGCATGCACATGCGCACAAAAACACAAGCACACAGACTCCAACATTTCAATATGAGAAAAAATTTGGAATTCTTATTCTCATGACCTTAGAAAGACTCAGCATGCGCTCCTCAAGTCACTTTGGTGAAAGAAGGCTTTACAAAGTTGTTAATTCATCTAGGGCTGGCACCCTTTGGGAAAAATACCAGAAAATTGGAACAAAAAAGAGGCGCAGCTTACCTCACAGCAGGAAAGAAGGGGCCTTTTAATTGGATTAAATCACAAAACCACAAAATTTATGGATCCTGGCCACTATGACAAGGAGGTGAGAAATTTTTTAATTAATTCATTAGGCTAGTTAAGGAGAGGTAAAACTCACCGTTCACTCAGGAATTTCAAAGGCAAAATTTCATTAATATTAAAACATAAATAGAAGCAGGGAAAATGAAAGGCTCTGAGTGTTTTGTGACTTACCCCAAGCTGTCCATTGTATCCTGAAACCACATATTCACAAAATGATTGCTAGGAGATTGACAGAGAGAGAAGAGTGAGTAAAAAGTATTGCTACAAAATCATAGAAGCATTTATTAAAATATGACTCTATTATTTCTCCATATATGCTCTTTGATTAACACCACATCAAAATCACAGTTTTGACATCCTTGAGAGAATCAACTGGCGTGCCTATTAAATGTTCTTTGAGTTTGGAGAACACAAAGTAGTGTAAGATGGTAGGGTGGACGAGGTCAGGTTTCCCAATGAAATTTTCATAGGACCACCCTTGCTACCCTTGGAGAATAAGAAAGTGCATTTTTGTAATGGGAAAAACTTTCTAAGCACAACATTTTTGCCTTTTTTTCTCACAAATGTAGTTTAAAATTTTCTTTTAAGTTCTTCTTAATAAGTCCCCGTGATCATCCTAGGTCCTTTGAGAAAAATCTATCATGATGACACCTTTGGAATTCCAAAAACCCAGTCACCATAACCTTCTGAGCTGACCTCTCTGCCTTGAATTTAACTAGCCCAACAGATCCCCTTGGAAACCACTGTTTTGATTGGACCATTGTTTGAAAGTACCATAATAAGCCTGTGACAAGTGTTTTACTGAGAGAACTTGTCTACAGCCATTCAAAGATTGGAGAGGCATGTTTAAGTATGTTTTGTTTGGAATCAACCTGAGCATGGATGAACTGGAACCCTAGTAGTAAAAAGTATTGCTACAAAATCATAGAAGCATTTAATAAACAAAATTTTTTGGCTTAGCTACATATATACTCCTTTTTAAAGGCAAATGTTAATATAGGTTTAAGATAAGTATTAGTCATGCAAATTAAAAAGAAAGTCCACGCAGGTGAGTCTTTATATTTTAATTGTTGTTTAAAATGTTCACAAGGTTTTTAATATAAAATCTAAAGAACTTTAAATCTTCATAGTTATTTATTATATATAGAATCATTTTTTATATTTATATTAAAATGTTATATTATTATAAATTCTTAACTTAGCTAGAAAACATTGGGAATTTTTTAGAAATAATTATTAAAGTGACTTTCTGCAATCAAATGAGTCACAAATTAAATTAATTAATTCATGTACAGTCAATTGGAAAAATCATAACAGAAAAAACAGATTTTCATAATCTAATTGCTATTTGAACAGTTTAAAAATAATTTGAGAGTTTACGTTATTTCATTCTTTAAGGATTTGTGTTTTGAATTTCCTAGAACCTCTCATTTTCTGTTTTTTTTCACCCTCCCTTAGTCTCATGTTTCCTGACTGCTGCTTCGATGAGCATTGAAGGTGGATCAACTCATGAAATTGTTGACAACTTTAACCTTTTCTCCGTTTATTGTAGTGTTGCTTATTGCCCAGTTGTGAGGATTTTTGTTTTCTTTATGCTGAGGTGTAATCTTCTCAGTAAGTGCTTCAAGTCCTCTTCAGTTGTGCTATTTGTGTATTGTAGACTAATGAATCTTTCTCCATTCCTGATGCCATGTTCTTCTCCATATAGTATAGCTTTTCAGATTATCTGCTCAAGTTACAGATTGAATAAGTATGATGAAAGAACTGAACCCTGATATATGCCTTTCCTGATTTTAAACCATGCAGTATCCCTTTGTTCATTTTGAAGGACTTCCTCTTGGTCTATGTGCAGGTTCCACATGAGCATAAGATTTAAGTACTCTGCAAGTCCCATTCTTCACAATGTCATACACAATTTGCTATGATCCACACAGTCAAATGCCTCTGCATAGTCAATAAAGAGCAAAGATGTCACTTTGAAGATTAAGATGTGCCTGATGCAAGACATGATGGTATTTTCTATCATCTTGTATGCATGGGGAAACAGGTCAATGAGTAAGGAAGACTGAAGAAGAATTGATGACATTGAATTATGGTGTTGGATCCCAAAGACTCAGCAAGAAAATTATTGAAACAAATTGAAAGATTCAGCAAAGTGGCAGGTACAAGATCAAGATAAAAGAAGTTTGATTCCTTTACAGTAATAAAGAGAGCTCCGAAAAGGAAATCAGGAAAACAAAACCCTTTACAATAGTCACTCACAAGATGAAATACATAGGAATAAATCTAAGCAAAGAAACAAAGGACCTATACAATGAAAACTCCAAAACACATTTGCAAGAAACCCAAAGAAATCTTCATAAATGGAAGAATATACCATGCTCATGGATAGAAAAGCTTAATACTGTGAAAATATAAATCTATGTAAAGAATATAGAATATACCATGGCCTTCCAGAAGAATGAACAACTCTGTGTTGGAAGAAACCAGAATGCTACTTAGAAGTGAGGACAGATAGACTTAGTCTCACATATTTTGGACATGCTATCTATCAGGAGGAACCCATCGCTGAAGAAGAACATTATACTGGTAAAGTATGAGGGTCAGCGAAAAACACAAAGACCCTCAACAAGATGAATTGACACAGTGGTTGCAATAATGGGCTCAAATATAACAATGATTGTGAGGATGGCACAGGATCCGGCAGTGATTCACTCTTTTGTGCATAGGGTCACTGTTAGGCAGAACTAACTGGACAACACCTAACAACTTCTTCTCATCTATAAAGACATTTTGCTTAGTGAGCCTTTAGGAAATGAAATTACTTCAAATAATTGCTCATATGTGGGGGTATAATACATGTGACTCTGGAGGCATTTCTTCCCTCCTTTTTTTTACTGGTCTGAATTGTGTCCTATAGTTCAGAACTAGAATAAATTGCAAATTTTGAGCAGAATGAAACTTGGTTTCTTAAGGTAAAAGTTTTTCACCTTAGGTCTTCTATAAGTCCCATGGAGTAGGCAAAAATATTTTTCTTCTTGGTAGCAGGAAAATTTGAAAAAAAATAAGGATAAAAAATATGTTTTCTAGAAGTTGAATACAGTATTAGTATTATCCAAAGGAGGAATAAATTATATAACCATCCCTAAAATATCAACTTAAAAAAAACCCACAACTTTTTATTGTGAATTGAGTGAAGGTTTACAAAGCAGATCATCAGTTTTACATTCAATAAATTATATAATTTGTTTCATCTCAATGATTGCAATCCCCTCCATGGAACAATGGTACATCACTTATCCCATTTCCTCACTGTGATTCTTATTTCAATTCTTCCTTCTTTCCCAAACACTTTTGAATTTTTTCCTGGGATAAATGCTGCCCTTTAGATTTATAGTGTGTGTAGCTTACTAGTGTTGTGTCCCCCCTATATAGTTATTTATTTTTGATTGAAAATTGAGCCACAGAAGTAAATTCAGTTCCAGATTTGAAGGGTGACCAAAGACCAGAGTCTCAGGATTCCAGCAGTAAGCCAGGTCTTTTTTATGATTTTGAGTTATTCCACATTCATTCCCACTCCATCCAGAACCTTCTAATATATTTTTTTCAGAGTATTTAGTAGTCGTAGCTTAACACCATATCGTTTTCTGGTCTCAGGGTAATGGAGATTGATGTTCCCATGGTCTGTTAATGCTTTAGGCCAAGCATTTCCAAGTGTCTTCAATTTTCATCACTCACCTTTCTTCCCCACAGAGAGAGACCAATAGTCGTACCTTAGATGACTGCTCATGAACTTTAAGATCCCAGTTTCTACTCACTAAATAAGGATGGAAAGTATGTCTTTGTAGACTATGCTATGACACTTGACCATGGTGTCCCTTAAGAATAAGATCCTGAGTCCCCAGGCACAGTATCTCGTTTCTTCCTGGTGTTTGGTAATATTTAAGAAGTTTTCATCCATCACTCATGTGTCACTTTGTTGTACTCTGGTGGCTTGTGTGTTGCTGTGATGTTAGATGCTATGCAAGTGGTATTTTAAATATCAGAAGGGTCGACCATGGTGGACAGGTTTCAGCGAAGATTCTAGACTAAAACAGATGAGGAAAAAGGAAAGGAGAACCACTTCTGAATGGTTAGTTATGGAAAACCTTATGAAAAGCAGTAGAACATTGTGTGATGTAGTACCCAAAGATGGGCACCTCAGGTTGGAAGGCACTCAAAAATGACTGGGGAAGAGTTTCCTCCTAAAATTAGAGTTCACCTTAATGAAGTGGATGGAGTAAAGCTTTAGGGACCTTCATTTGTTCATAAGGCACAACTCAAAATGAGGAGAAAATGCTTTACCCATTAATAATTGTAATATGGAATGTATGAAGTATGACTGTAGGAAAAAGGAAAGTCATAAAAAATGAAATGGAATGTATAAAGATGGATGTCCTGGGCTTTGGTAAGCTGAAATGGCCTGGTATTGAGCATTTTGAACTGGAAAATCATAGCGCTTATCATTTGGGGAACCACAAACTGAAGAGGAATGACATCACATTCATTGTCAAAAAGAGCATTTCAAGATGTATCTTTAAGTACAATGTTGTCTGTGGTAGGATAAAATCCATATGTGTGGCACTGTGGGCTAATGTGCTGGACTGCTAAGTTCCTCAAGGTTGGCGGTTCAAACTCACCAGTTGCTCCTTGGAAGTCCTATACAGAATCACTATGGGTCGGAATAGACTTGACGGCACTTAACAACAACAACAATTTACAACATTGCAGATAATGAGTATTCCGGAACACTTAATTGTGCTCATAAGGAACCTGTCCATGGACCAAGAGGCAGTTGTTCAAACAGAACAAGAGACCACTGAATAGTTTAAAATTTGGAAAAGTGTGTGTCAGGGTTATACTCTTTCACCATACTAATCCAATCTGTATTCTGAGCAAACAATCAAATGAGCTGGATTATATGAACAAGAACATTGCATCAGAATTGGAGGAAGACTCATTAACAACCTGAGATATGCACATGATACAACTTTACTTGCTGAAAGTGAAGAGGACTTAAAATACTTAATGATGAAGATCAAAGACCACAGACTTCAGTATGGGTTGTACCTCAATGTAAAGAAAAGAAGAATCCTCACCACTGGACCGGTAAATAACGTCCATATAAATGGAGAAAAGACTGAAGCTGTCAAAGACATCATTGTGCTCGGATCAGCCATCAAGAAATTAAACAACATATTGCATTAGGCAAATCTGCTGCAAAAAAATCTCTTTAAAGAGTTCAAGAGCAAAGATGTCAGTTTGAGAACTAAGGTGTGCCTGAATGAAGTCATGGTATTTTCAATTGCCTCATATGCATATGAAAGTTGAACAATGACCCATCAATTGAAGAATGGATAAACAAACTTTGGTACATCCACACAATGGACAATTATTCTACCTTGAAGAATAACAAGGAAGCCAGCCGCAAGCATGGCATAATATGGATGAACTTTGTCCTCAAGGTTTATGCTGAGTGAAATCATTCAGTCACAAAAGGGCAAATACTACATAAGGCCATTATTGTAAAAGCTTAAGAAAAGATACCCATACTAAAATGAAAAAAAAAAAAAAACTTCATTGGTTACTGGGAGGGTTGGAGTGGGGGGGCCTTGGGGGAGGAGAAGGGAGATGACAGTAGATCCTAGGGTAGGGGCAGACACATTATGGTTTGTGTGTTGGGGAGGGCAGTACACAAGAAGGGGGAGCAGGTGGAAGAACAAGTTAGATAGGAGAACACTGAGACAGCTTTGCATGGGCTAAATGGGACAGAGGTAAATTGTGATGCATGCTCAACCTTGGAATAACAGGGTTCTGTGAAAAAGGGATCAAGGCATAGTTTGAAGAGGGGAAATCATACTAAGATGCTTGACTGTCTTATGGATATTGGTTTCCCTTGCCTACTATTGTAAAATGGACACTTGAGTTGGATAGAAAGGAATGTCGGGAAACAATTACAGAAAGCTTGTGAGCCTGTCTTCAGCCTATAACTGATTGGAATACCTACAAATGGTTCTAGAACTTACCCAGTGAAATAGGCCTCTAGCAGAGCCTTTGCAGTGTATAGTACATTAGGTGGAATCCTGAGCCCCATCCAGAACCTTCTGAGGTGGGTCATTCCCCCTAGAAAGGACAAGCAGACCAGCCTGGAACAGCTAGAGCAACAAAAGATACATCTTCAAAGAGAGATCATCAGGAAAAACCCAAAACAAAAATGGCAGTATGACTACAAAGTAAGGAGAGTTCAGAGAAGAATGCATCCTTTGGGCCCAGGGTCCCTGTTGTGCAAACCTCCTAGATCCAGGGGAAGATTGCTGCCAAGACATAGGGAACTCTTGAGGGACACCAAGCCCATAGCATTAAAGACCTTCCCCAGAGTTGAGAGAGAAAGAAAAAGAAAGCTTTCCCCTAGACCTGGTACCTTGAATTGGGATGTGAAAGAATAAATTTCTATTTGTTAAAGTTAACTACCTGCAGCATTTCTGTTAAGGTGGTGGTAGTGGTTGTATGCCACTGAGGATATTCTGACTTATAGTGACCCTGTACTGGGTTTCTCACGCTGTAAATCTTCACAGGATCAGAAAACCTCATCTTTTTCCCTCAGAGCAGCTGATAGATTCAAATTATCAGCTACCAACCCAGCTCGTAATCCCCTATGATACCAGGGTTTCTTATTTCAGATAGAGCAGCACTAAATAACTGTCAGATATTTATATCCATGTGCAATTTTTCATATTTTTAGATAGAAATATGAGCTTCTATCTCAAAAATATCAAATTTACTTATGCTAAACTATCCTTGTTTTCTGACATAATAGTTGGTAAAAAACCTTTTATTTCGTTTTTAAAATGGTTGGATTTGGTTTGCTTTTATTTTATTTTTCTATTTTAATATGTAAAATGTGTTTGCAATTTTTCTTTTTCATATTGCCATGACTAATTTTGGTGTGAAGGTAAAATGATTTGGATGATTTCTTTCTAGTCTCCTCTTTGGAACTGTTCATTCAAGAAAAGAATGATAGAGTTCATATGTAAAAAAAAAACCTCGGTCCTGTCTACTAGATCAACCTGTGATTCAGTTTCTTTAAGAATTAGGTTTTGTTCAATTTTTAAACAATTTGTTATTGCCTTGATTTGGATGAATTCATTTCAGTAAACTGTCCCTTTTAAGGTACTCTGAAGCTATTGATATAAAGATACACATTTTTGGAGTCCTGATGTGGCATTGTAGGATAAGCACTAGACTGTTAACCTTGAGGTTGGCAGTTCAAATCCATCAGCCAGTCTTGGGTCACTATGAGTCGGAATCTACTCTAGGCACATAATAACAACAGTTATGCATTTTTATATGTTTAAAATTTCTACTTTAACTTTAGTCATGTAGTCTTTTTCATTCCTAATAATAAGAGTGTGCATCCTTCAGGCCCACACAGATCGACTGGCTCCTTTCCTTCCTTTTTTAAATTTTTTTCTTCTCTACCCCACAGGTCTCTTCAACACCTCTCCTGGTGAGAGTCAGTCCAGTGCTGGGGTCAATTTTGCAGATTTGGATCAAGCCTGCCCTAGTGGGGTTACTGTGTATTCTCCCTGTGGCTTAGAACCTCTGTGTGACTCTGACCACCTAGAAAGTGGGAGATTCCCTGGGGTTGTATTCTGGCTGGAAAAAAAAACAAAAAACAAAAACAGGAATAAATAAATAAAATCACACACACCTTTGTCTCCATGAGCCACAGGTAAGTTTCTGCAATGTGAACGTATTTTCTTGTCTCTAAAGTTGTTCACAAACTCTCAAGACAGTTGCAGCAAGTTCTGTTCATCAGCTACTTAATCTCTTGCTGTGTGTTTTCAACTTTTTCTCCCAGTAAGCACTTGATCCACTTTTCTATCCCTTCTTCAGGAGCTCGGGTTTCTAGGAGCGTCCTCTGTAGCTGTCTCATCTAGTTTTCACTATTCTTGCTGCAGAGAGCTCGCACAGACTTTCTGCCTAATCTGCCATATTTTTCCAACCTCCAAACATGTACTTTTAATGTTGCTGTTGGGTGCCATCGAGTCAGTACGGACTCATAGCGACCTTATG
>NW_006408536.1:3177716-3179244 GCF_000296735.1 Chrysochloris asiatica
TGCCTTCTGTGCTGCTTCACTTTCTTGAAAGATTTCAATATTTATTCCATCAATTACTGGTGCCTTGTTCTTAGCTATTCCTTCAATGCACCTTGGACTTCCTCCTTCAGTATCATTGGCTCTTGATCATATGCTACCTCTTGAAATGATTGAACGTGAACAATTTCCTTTTGGTACAGTGACTCTGTGTATTCCTTCCATCTTCTTTTGATGCTTTCTGTATCATTCAATAATTTTCCCAGAGAATCTTTCAATAACGAAAGTCGAGGCTTGAAGTTTTTCTGTAGTTCCTCCAGCTTGAGAAATGCTGAAAGTGTTCTTCCTTTTTGGTTTTCTGATTCCAAACTAGGAAGAGAGAGTGAGGAACTACTTCTGAATATTCCGTCACTGAAAACCTTATGAAAAGCAGAGTTCCAGATGTTAAGTGCCATCAGTTCACCACCGATTCATAATGACTCTATGAACAACAGAATGAAACACTATCTGGTCCTGAGCCAACCACACAATCATTGCTATGCTTGAGCCCATTGCTGTAGCCACTGTGTCAATCCATCTAGCTGGGGGTCTTTCTCTTTTTCTCCAACTCTCCACTTTACTAAATATGATATCATTCTCCAGTGAACTAGTCCCTCCTGATAACATGTAAGAAGTATGAGAAATAAAGTCTGGCCATCCTGGCTTCCAATACAGATTGGTTTGTTCTTTTGGCAGTCCATGGTACCTTCAATATTCTCCTCCAACATCATAACTCATAGCATACAGATTGAATACATATGGTAAAGGAATACAACCCTGGTGCACACCTTTCCTAGTTTTAAACCATTCGGTATTCCCTTGTTCTATTTGAATGACTGCCTCTTAGTGCATGTACAGGTTCCTCATGAGCACAATTAAGTGTTCCAGAATACTCGTACTTTGAAATGTTGTCCATAGCTTGTCAAGACCCATACAATCTAAAGACTTTGTGTTGTCAATAAAGCACAGACAAACGTCTTTCTCATTTTCTCTACTTTCAGCCAAGATCCATCTGACATCAGCAATGCTATCCCTCATTCCATGCCCTCTTCTGAAACTGGCTTGAACCTCTGGAAGTTCCCTGTCAATGTATGGTTGCAGCCATTTGTGTACTACCTTTAGTAAAATTTTACTTGCATGGAATATAATGACATTGTCTCATGATTTCTGAATTCCCTTGGGTCACCTCTGTTTGGAATGATCACAAATATGGATCTTTTCCAGTCAGTTGGCTATGTAGTTGTCTTCCAAATTTCTTGGCAGAGATGAATAAGTGCCTCCAGGGCTGCATTAGTTCATTGAAAGATTTCTATCTGTATGACATCTATTACTGGTACCATGCTCTTTGCCAATTCCTTCAATGCACCTTGGACTTCTTCCTTCAGTATCATTGACCTTTGATCATATGCTACCTCTTGAAATGGTTGAACATTGACCTTTTGTCTTTTGTATAGTGACTCTGCGTATTCCTTCCATCTTCTTTTGACACTTTCTGCATCATTCAATTTTTTGC
>NW_006408536.1:3180040-3183080 GCF_000296735.1 Chrysochloris asiatica
ATTGCATGTTTGATCAATTTCAGACTGAAGAAGTTAGTCGAATTATTCATTTCGTGATTACTGGCCTTAGTGATTGCTGTGCAAATTTGAATACTAGTGGCCTTAACTGTTCTTCCTTGGAGGCATATGGATGTCATTCTATCATAGACAACGTTGTACTTCATGACTGATTTTGATATTTTCCTTTTGATGATGAATGCGCTGTCATTCCTCTTCAATTTGTCATTCCAGGCATAGTAAATCATGTGATTGTCAGGTTCAAAATGGCCAGTACCAGTCCATTTCAGCTCACTCATGTCTAGGATATCAATCTTTATGTGTTCCATTTCATTTTTGACAATTCCAATTTTCCTAGATTCATACTTCATACATCCACGTTCATATTATTAATGGATGTTTACAGCTGTTTCTCTTCATTTTTAGTTGTGCCCCATCAGTAAATGAAGGTCCTGAGGACTTTAATTCATTCATGTCATCACGATCAATTCTACTTTTTCCAAGGAAGCTCTTCCCCAGTCACATTTTGAGTGCCTTCTGTCCTAAGGGGCTCGTATTCCGTCACTACATCTGACAATGTTCTGGTGCTCTTAATCATGTTTCAATATTTACTATTCTGATACTGACAGTGTTTCCCTGCTATTCATAAGGTTTTCAATGACTAATTATTTGGAAATAGTCAGTCTTTCCTTCTTCTTTGTCTGTCTTCCTCTATGCTGGTTAGTGCCTTGTTTTGCCCTTAGTACTCATTTTCAATGAAGGTGCAAATTTTTTTTAGTGTCCTGGATATTCCTGGCAAATCATTGACAACTTCTTTTATCTCATATCCTTATGTGGTATTAGAACAAAATACTTTGGTTTCTGCAACATAATAACTTTTTCTAAGGTTTATTACCCTTGTTGGTAGCTGCTTTCAAGTTGACCCCAAACCCATGGTGATACCATGCATAACAAAATGCTCACTTGTTATAGATTGGACCGTTGGGATCCATAGTGTTCTCACTGGCTGATTTTTGGAAGGACATCACCAGCCCTTTCTCCCTAGTTCCTCTTAATCTGATAGCAGCAACAATGACATCTGAAGCAATTGCCATCATCTTTCATTTCCTTCTTTATTTCTGGCAACTGGAATGGGACAATTCTTTTTCTTTCTTATGAGATCAGCTCCACATTAACTTTTTTTGTTTGTTTTTATAATAGCCAGCACTCCAAGCTAATGTTAAGGTTTCAGTTGTTGCTTACTGTTTGACATCTTTCTACAATATGGATAGCAATCTCCCTATTGAACTACCAAAGGATCAGTCCTGAATTCTTAATACTTGGTTATGCAAAGCAATTTAACTGCCTTTGTAATATAGTTCCCATCTTCTAAATTAATCTTTTACAAAGACTTATCAAGGTAATTTTCCAAAACAATGATCAGAACACATAAATGCAATTCTGCCACTTTAAGAGTTAGTTTCCCACTTAAGATGTAACCATTCTTTAAATGCACATTTCTTTAACCTCATCTATGTTAGCCTAACAACAACAACAACATGTTAGCCTAAACCAAGAATATGATGGAGCAGATACAATAGTAATTTCAATCTCAGTGTGCACTGAAGAAGAGTATCCAAGCAATGGTTGTGACCTTTCCACTATATGCTGCCCTGGGGACAGGCTCCTGATAAGGATTCAAATGAATCACTGTCAGACTCACACATTTGGAGGAGTCCTCATGTGGAGCTGTAGGATAAGCACTGGACTGCTAACTGTAAGATCAGTGGTACAAATCCACCAGATGGTCCTCAGAAACCCTGTACAGGGTAGCAGTGTTTCAAAGCCGACTTGAAGGCACTTCATAATAATAATAAAAGAAAGCGAAGGTGGGAGAGTGGGAAAGGATGAATAGTGGAGGGAGAGGGGTGAGAATGCTAACTCCAGACAAGAAACCTTAGAGGCAAATGCCTGCTGCTTTCAATACATTCATTATGAGTTGCCATATGGAAGGCGAGTACAGTATAAATCCCAATGGATAGATATATAAGAATGTAGATTTTTGCTAAGAAGACTAAGAACTGTCACAAATAAAATGGTCTGTCTTGGGTCACAATCAACCTCGGGAGAGCTTTAACAGAGGCAGTTAACTGTCACAAGCATTCTAAGGGAATTTGTAAGTGAAGGAAGGCAGAACGGGGTAGCTTTTCAAATTTCTTTCAAATTAACGGGTCTTCTTTTTTATGACTCTCTCAGATCTTGAACCTTTTCTATCATTCTATTTAGTAGCATGAATTGAAGGAGTCCTGGTGATGTGGAAGGTTATGTGTTGGGCTGCTAACTATAAGGTCAGCGGTTCATATCTACCAGCTGCTTCTTGGGAGAAATACGAAGCTTTCTGCTCTTGAAAAGATTTACAGCCTTGGAGACCCTAAATAGGGTCACTATATGTCTGAACTGACTCGAGGACCCACAGCCAGCAAGCATGAGTTGGTGGCAGATTTGTTGACAATTAAGATAGACATGTAGTGACTAATTGCGACTGTTACAACTGTAAAGGTAGAAGTTTTGTAACAGGGGAGTAGTTAATCTTACAGTCCAGAAACAGAGGACCCTAGGACCATCAAAGGAGAAGAGAACAAGCAGAATGTGAGACCTTATCTAGAGAAGCAGCGACACCAGAGATGGAGGCAGAGAGGGGAACATGGAGAGAAGGACCAGGTGAGGACTCTAGATTCATGGGAAGAGAGAAACTAAGATGGCAGCCACGAGTCAGACTTGCAGAATGTGCCCTTTGGTTGTTTAAATGACTATATATGCCTCCGTCTCCCCGAAAACACACACACACACACACACACAAAAACCCAACAAAACAAAACAGAGGCAACAGAAGCAAATACAGTTGAATAATGATGCACGGAAGTGATTGTAATCATTGCAATGAAATGATGGTGTAAAACCAATTTTCTCCCATCTAAAGTATCACTCAGTACACTTGTCTGGGGATATTCATCAGCTACATGCTCAAATTTATGATATAAGTAATTCTCAAAGTGAACACTGA
>NW_006408536.1:3183785-3185088 GCF_000296735.1 Chrysochloris asiatica
ATGATATATGGAGGGGATAATAATCAATGTAATGAAACAAGCTATATGAATGGTTGAATGTGAAGCTGATGATGTGCCCTGTAAACTTTCACTCAATGCAAAATAAAAACATTTAATTAAAAAAAAATAAAGTATCACTCAGGTCACAATAAAAACTTAAGAAAAAAACATAAAAAAAGATACACATGTAGCTATTGAATTTTGAGAAAATAACCGTTGAGGGCTAGAGATTATAAATGAACCAAGTTATAGTCATCTATCTTTGCCATGGTGTTCTTCCTCAGTCCTTCTGAAACTCTTGTTCTTCTTATATGTGGTGGAGTTGGTTCTGACTCATAGTGACACTGTAGAGGGATTTTGAGGAGTGGCTGGAAAGTTTAAACCGCCAATCTTGAGCTTCAAAGCTACCTTCTGATGGATTGCTTATTTTACAGTGCATCCCTGTTACAAAATAAGAAATGTTTCAGAATTCCACTTTCAAACTTTCCTTGCTTCCCTTTATACCCAAATTACTTTTTTTGTGTTTGTTATTTCTGAAATATTTCTTCCTGTTCCAATTGTGGTGGGGCTTTGTCTCATCATTGTGGTAGATCCATGCTTATTTGTCATTATTGTTTTACAATTACACTCAACTTCAACTTTGAAACTTATTTCTTTTCTGATCAGGAGATGCGAAGAAACTTGACACTACCACAAAATAAATCAGTGGACATTAATTTGGTGTAACAGAGGATGCAGTCTTCCCTTAAAGTGATCTTGTGAAGCTCCAACAAACTTCCTTTTCAGAATGCACCAAATCAGGTATGTGGTAGCAATGATGCATGAATATTTTATTAACAAATAATTCAAATATGGATACACTTAGTATGCACATATTTAAATTGTTTTCATTTAGCAATGCATTTGCACTTCCTGTTCATTGCCACTGACACATACCCAGTCAGAAAAGCTTTTAACTTTTCAGTTACGAATGAAATGTTTTTCAGTGAAGCAGCAGTTTTCCCTCATTAACAAAGAGACTCTTCAAATGTACTTCTCAAAGTGAAAAATTTCGGGGAAATTGTAAAGTAACCTGAACTTAGATTGGGGCCTGAAAAAAAGAATTAGACCAAATGAAAATAAATTAAACTGAATTCAATTTTATAATAACATAAATATGATTCAGTTGTTGTTGCTAAGTGCCATCGAGTCAGTTCCAACTTGCAGTGACCCTGTATAGGGTTTCCTGGGTGCCACACCAGGACTCCCATTGTTGTTGTTAGGTGCCATGGAGTCAGTACCAACTCATACCGACCTTATGCAC
>NW_006408536.1:3186488-3203699 GCF_000296735.1 Chrysochloris asiatica
TTTTTTTTTTACAGTGAGATGCAACCCATACTGAAGGGTGTTCTCTTTGATCTTCATCAGTAAATGTTTTAAGTCCTCTTCACTTTCAGCAAGCAAAGTTGTATCATCTGCATATCACTGGTTGTTAATGAGTCTTCCTCTAATCTTGATGCCACGTTTTTCTTCATTTAACCCAGCTTCTCTGATGATTTGCTCCGCATACAGGTTGAATAAGTAAGGTGAAAGAATACAACCTTGTCACACACCTTTCTGAATTTTAAAATATTCAGTGATCCCATGTTCTGTTTGAACAACTACCTCTTGGTCCATGTACAGATTCCGCATGAGCACAATTAAGTGTTCCAGAATACTCATACTTCTCAATGTTGTCCATAGCTTGTCATGATCCACACAATCAAAAGCCTTTGCATAGCCAATAAAGCACTGGTAAACATGTTTCTGATATTATCTGCTTTCAGCCAAGATCCACTGGACATCAGCAATGATATCCCTTGTTCCACAGTCTCGTCTGAATCCGGCTTGAACCTCTGGAAGTTCTCTGTCAATGTATGATTGTAGTCATTTCTGTATTACCTTAAGCAAAACTTTTCTCGCATGGGATATCAAAGAGATTGTCAGATGATTTCCACATTCTGTTGGGTCACCTCTCTTTAGAATTGGCTCAAACATGGATCTCTTCCAATCAATCGACCAGATAGTTGTCTTCCAATTTCTTGGCAGAAATGAGTGAGTGCTTCTTGTGCTGCTTCACTTTCTTGAAAGATTTCAAATTTTATTCCATCAATTCCTGGTGCCTTGTTCTTAGCTATTCCTTCAGTGCACCTTGGATTTCCTCCTTCTGTATCATTGGTTCTTGATCATATGCTGCCTCTTGAAATGATTGAACATGAACAATTTCCTTTTGGTACAGTGACTCTGTGTATTCCTTCCATCTTCTCTTGATGCTTTCCGTATCATTCAATAATTTGCCCAGAGAATCTTTCAATAATGAAAGTCGAGGCTTGAAGTTTTTCTTCAGTTCCTCCAGCTTGAGAAATACTGAGCATGTTCTTCCGTTTTGGTTTTCTGATTCCAGATCTTTGTACATTTTTAAATAATATTTGGCTTTATCTTCTCGAGCTGATCTTTGAAATTTTCTGTTCAACTCTTGGACCTCCTCATTTCTTTCATTTGCTTTAGCATTTCTATGCTGGAGCGCAAGTTTCAGTGTGTCTTCTGACATCCATTTTGACCTTTTTCTTCTTTCTTGTTTTCTTACTTCATGTATGATATTCTTGATGTCATCCCACAACTCTCCTGGTCTTCTGTCTGTAGTGTTTAATGTATCAAATCTGTTCTTCAGATGATCTCTAAAATCAGGTGGGATATAGTCAAGGTCATATTTTGGCTCTCGTGGACTTGTTTTCATTTTCTTCAGCTTTAGTTTGAATTTGCATATGAGTAATTGATGGTCTGTTCCACAGTCTTATTTTGACTGACAACATGGAGCTTTTCCATTGTCTCTTTCCGCAGATGTAGTCAATTTGATTTCTATGTATTCCATCTGGTGAGGTCCATGTGTATAGCTATCTCTTATGCTGTCTAAAGAAGGTATTTGAAATGAGTAAATCATTGATTTTGCAGAATTCTATCATATATTCTCCAGCATCATTTCTATCACCAAGGCCACATTTTCCAACTATTGATCCTTCCTCTTTGCTCCCAACCTTTGCATTCCAATCACCAGTAATGATCAATATGTCTTGATTGCATGCTTGATCAATTTCAGATTGAAGAAGTTGGTAGCTATGTAACAAACCCAGGCAAAATTGAGCGACTTAAAATAACAAATATTTATTCAGCTCTTGAGTCTGTGGGCTCACTGAAGAGTTCTGTTGATCTGGTCTGAGCTTAGCTGATCTCAGCTGAACTTGCACATATATGCATCTCTGGTCACCTGTTAAGTCTGCCGTGTGCTGGCTGGTCTACGGAGGATGTAGCTAGGGAAGGTTCCTATTTTTTCACATGTTCCCAAGAAAAGTTAGATCAGATTTGTTAACATGGTGGTTGGACAGATTTCCAAGATAGCAAACAAGGAAGGCTATTGAGACTTGGGCTCAGAATTGACTTTCATCATATGTACCAAATTCTATTGGCAAGGTAGGTCACAAGGTCACCACAGATTTAGTGGTATGTGATCTAACTTCTTAATGAGAGGAGTTATAAGGTCATTGTAAAGGATATGAACACAGAGAAAAGTGAAACATTTGAGATATTTTTGTAATCACTGTACCATAGAGCACATTTTCAGAAAAACACGTATCTTGATTTTTGCCTGATTTACCAGCCCTTATATTTGGTATCCCCTTTGTTGTTGTTGTTAAGTACCATCGAGTGAATTCCGACTCATAGCGACCCTGTATAGGGTTTCTGAGGAGCAGCTGGTGAGCTTGAACAGCCATCCTTGTGGTTCAAACTGACCTTAAGATCCAGTGCTTTATCCTACAGCACCACACAAGGACTCCTGGCTATGTCTTAACCATCTCATCATTTCCTCTTCCTAGATAATATACATATGACAGGCTTTTTATAAGCTACTGTAGGTTATTAGTTTTGAAAAGATCTGATCAACTAATTCTCTTGACAGCATTCATAGCTATTTACCTAACAAATTAAACTTCAACCTCTTAATAGTGATCCTGTAATGGCAAAGTGCCTAACTCTTTTTGTCAAATTCCTCTTTTAACATATGATTATAGGGTCGACAGGCTTCACATACGGAATTACTAATGGGGTGCTATCTCAAGATTTTTCTAAACTGTTTCTAAGCTAAGGATGAAAAAGACCATATGCTGCATGCAGCTTTTTCTACATAAGATTTTTACTTTTTTATTTCTTTACCCAGGTGTTATTTTTTCTTTAAGAAATGATGGTGTAGGCACATATGCGGCTGTGTGTTTGTGAAACAAGTTATTGGGTCCGTGTCATGAGAGTTCCAGAGTCCAGATGGGCTGGTGTGGCAGCTGTGTCTTGATCAAATATGAAGGTGTTTCTCCCAGGATACCTTGACAACAGCAACACCATTAGCAGCAACTGACTCCCTAAGAGCCATCTGGCTTAGATTTTTTTACCTGTTGTTGCTGTTCTTCAGAACTCATCAATTCCAGAAAAAAGGAATGATGAAGAAGTGAAGGAGGCTCCCTATAGCTCCTCCAATTGTCAAAATCTATTCTCATGCAATTTTTCTGTCATTGAGTAAAACTTAAATAATCTGCTGCCTAGAGAGCTCTGGTGGCACAGTGGTTAAGTGCTCAGTTGATAATCAAAATGTCTGGGGCTCAAACCCCCAGCTGCTCCATTGGAGAGAGATGTGGCAGTCTGCTTCTGTGAAGATTTACAGTCTTGGAAACTCTCTGGGGCACTTCTACTAACCTATGGGGTCATTGTAAAACAGAATTGATTCAACTGCAATAGGTAATGTGTTGCATCAGCCTTGGAATGATCTCAAACATGAGGGGATTTCCAAAAATTTCATGTCAAATTTCCATTATCTTTCCATTCCATTTTTCATGAACTTTCTGAAGTCCCCTTGTATATTCTCTCATCTCTAATCTCATCGCCACTTTCTTAGTTCAAGTCATTATCATTTCTCTTAAATTTATTTTTGCATTATTATTGTTGTTGTTAAGTGCCATGGAGTTGATTCCGAATCATATAGACCCTGCATAGGGTTTCCGAGGAGTGACTAATGTGTTTGAACTGCAGATCTTGTGGTTCAAACCGACCTTGCAGTCAAGTGCTTATTCTATAGTTCTATACCATGGATCCATTTTAAAATTAAGATACAGTAAAATGAACTTTTCGGTGTACAATCCCATGAATTTTAACATATATTCATATATAGATCCATGGAAACCACCTCCATAATCAGAATACAGAACAGGTATCCTTGTGCATGAATATTTATAGCAACTCTATTCATAATCATAAAAACTGGAAGCAGCCCAAATGCCCTTCAACAGGTAAGTGGATACACAAACTGTGATACATGCTAAAATAGAATACTGTCTGCTATTAAAAGGATCAAACAACTGATAAAAACAGCAACTTGGATGACTCTCACAGGCATTATGCTGAGTTGATAGAAGCTAATCTCAAAAGGAGCTCTGGTAGCATAGTCGTTACGAGTCGGGCTGCCAACCTCAAGGTCAGCAGTTCGAAACTACCAGCTGTTCCACGGTAGAAAGATGAGTTCTGCTCCGTAAAGATTTACAGCCTCGGAAACCCCGTGCAGGTCACTATGAGTCGGAACCAACTCCACGGTATTTAACAATAACAACAATAATCTCAAAAGAAGAGCCCTCATGGCACAGAGGTTAAATTGCTTGGCAGCTAACAAGAGGTCAGCAATTTGAACCACAGGTAAAAGGTGCAGCAGTCTGCTTCTATAAAGATTGCTATTGTTGTTAAGTGTTGTCAAGTTGGTTCCAACTCATAGCAGCTATATATAGAGTTTCTGAGGAGTGGTTGGTAAATTTGAAGTGCCAACCTTGTGGTTCATACTGACTTTGTGCAAGTCAAGTCCTTATCCTGTAGTGCCACACGTGGACAGCCTTGGAAATCGTATAAAAGATTCAGCTCTGTCCTATAGGGATACTGTGAGTCACAATCAACTCAATGACACTGAGTTTAGTTGTGGTGGGTTTTACTCTCAAAAGGATGCATATGACATGGTTGCATTTATCTTTATACCGAAAACTTCAGTCTTCTCTTAATTGGGTCAAGCCTAATGTTGCCACCAGTTTCCAATATTGCCTTCAGGGTCTCACTGTTTCTAAAATAAAAGTAAGATCATACTAGACAGCTGCTTACATCACTGCAGTGATTCTTCCAACACCTGAATAAAATCTAGAAAATTCTTGATGCTGTTGGGCTCCACCTACATATCCAGTCTAATCCTTTGACTGATGACCAATGTTTTCATGGTTATCAGCATATTATTAAGTTCCTTGAATACATTGTGCTCTCCAGTTCTTTTATGTCTTTCTCTCTGTTTGCCTCTCCCCACCTCTCTCTTTGTCTCTCGTATCACTTCTTAAAGTTCTAAGAAAAGCATTGGAGAAACAATTCTTTGGACAAATCTTCCGTGATTTCTTTCAAAGCTATAATGGGGAGCCTCAAAATTTCCACTTTGTATCTGTGATTATAGAGGTGGTTTAAAAACGGAGCTTGCTATGAATCCATTTAAATTATTTGGAAGAGGTA
This sequence comes from Chrysochloris asiatica, assembly GCF_000296735.1. Taxonomy (NCBI): domain Eukaryota; kingdom Metazoa; phylum Chordata; class Mammalia; order Afrosoricida; family Chrysochloridae; genus Chrysochloris; species Chrysochloris asiatica. The sequence goes on from NW_006408536.1 coordinate 3,191,733, forward strand.
GGATTGGCAGGTGCAAAGCCTCTCTAAAGCAGAGTGAATTGCAGCTTCTTCGTTTAAAGCTTCTAGAGATCACAGTTTAGGTCTCTGCCCACATTTGCAAATGGAATACACTGAGGAGGCATAAACACTTTCTAAAACCCTTGTAGGAGCGCATTTTGCCTGCCAGCAACTCTTTGCCAAGCAAACATTTTGAAAACACTTGGATGATCCTGGCTGCCCCAGTGTTTTCATAAATATTTCCATCCGCAGTCACGGAAGCCTTGCAGAAGAGAGTGGTCAACAGGAAATCTGGAAATGGAAGAGGTTCAGTGAGCAGCTGCTGAGTTGTGAAAAATGTATGCAAAAGCATATGGCTGTCTTTAGGGCCTTAAGGCAACACTTTTTTTTTTTTTTTTTTTTTACCGTGCAAAGATCAAAATACATGATTTCATTTCAGAAGGTTTCCTCATAAACAAACTCTCCACTTTTGAAAAAAGTGTAGAAACATTTAGCCTGACATAAATATCTGTTTACTTTTTTTTTTTTTTTTCATAAAAAGGGTGTTTTGTTGAGGAAGAAGATGTTCGAGTATCATTTGGACCAGTGGTTATCATCATGGATTTCTTATACTCTCTTTGACATTCTTACCTTCTGATGCATCTACCTATGTTTGGGAAGATGCAACATTGCCTTTTCTACCACATCAGCTGAATTGCAGAAGGATATCTGGGTGGAAAAGCATTCAAAATTTGATGCTGGTACAGAATGCTGCAATTTGCTTACTTGAGTGTACATGCTGAGTTTTCAACACTTCTATGCAGTCAGCTCTGTTTTGTGCTTAATTCAAGTATTGAATTATATCTAAAAATATCTCTGCTGTTAAGGACTCAAATCTGCAGGTCACCTCTCATCTTATATATTGGTTTAACCACTAGGGATAAATTATCTGCAGCGTATCTCTTTCTGAAGGCAAGGAAATTCCCCAAGGTGTTCCTTTTCTTCATGTTGAGAAAGGTCAAATTTTCTGACATGGGGAAGACATCTTTTCCAGGCATAAGTGGGTTTAAATGAGAATACTTTTTCCTGTCTCTTCTATTAGGTTCCCCAATGGAAAAGTATTATCTATATGAAGATCAGACTTCCACTTTGAAATCACCATTTCCCTTTGCATACCAGTTACTTGAGATATTTTACCCCCACAGTGTCTAGTAGTGAAATAAATTTGGGAAATTTTGTAACTATATCACACCTCAACTGCTCTAAATTCTTGATTCATATAAGCACACCAAAGTTCTAATTAGTATGCATTTAAAAAGCTCTTTTTCATTAGTTTAATTTAGTATTTTCAACCTTTCCTGAAAAGGGAACCAATTTTTTTTCCATGTAACATGCTCTTCAAACTTAAGAACAAATAAACACACAAAGCAATCCAAAGAAAATAGTCAAATCGATCATTCCTTTATTTATAAAGTTGTTGTTCTTAAATACATTCAAGTGGGTTCCTACCATAGCTACTTTGTATAGGGCTTCCAAGGAGTAGCTTGTGGGTTTGAACTGCCAACCTTGCAGTTAGTAGTCCAGTGGTTATCCTATAGCACCACACCAGAACTCCTTTATTTAAAGTACAACTAATAATATTTGATAATATTTGCCTGACCATTCCATTGGAAACAGAAAATTATTAAGTAGACTAGGGTTTGAAAGTTCTCCTAAACTCATTCGCCTTCATCAGACACAGATGGGAAAACAGGCATGATGAGGTCAAACAGTCGGTGAGCAACAAAGCTGGGACAGAAATGGAAATGTATGGATAATCGATACATTTGTCTTTTGATTAAGAGTATAAAGGTCTGTAATGGTTAGGTTTCTGTGTCTACTCAACACTTTGCTGAATCCTTCAATAAGTTTTAATAATTTTCTTGTAAAGTCTTTGGAATTTCCTTCCAAATACTTACAAAGTATTTGGAAGCCTTTGGAATAAGATGCCATGTATCTTATTATTATCATGGCATCTTCAAACAGAAAGAGTTTTACTTTTTCCTCGACAATTTGGAAACCTTTAATTTTCCTTTCTTGTCAGGTCTGGGCAGATAGAACTACAGGAATGTGGTGTGTTACATATGGAGTAAGATTTCTACAAAGGCGTGAGGGATTGGCTCCCAGACCACAGTGTGAACCTTCTTTTGCACTGATAGTCATTTGCCACCTCTCTCCTTCTTCTCTTCATCAAAGTGGATCATAATTTCAATTTACAATGGTTTTATTTGTGTCTGGGGAGAATATAGGAAGGGCTTACCAAGTTTTTCTAAATCATTTCAGATATTGTATGTGAAAGCACAAGTCAGGACAAGGTTTGAAATCCTGGGAACAAATGGATAGAAAAAAAGAGTAAGAAGGAATTAATATGTGCAAAAGATTTCTCTAAGCAGCAAAAAGGACACAGTGGACTGGAGAGTAATGTGAAAGCATAGCTGAGTGTCCATTGAGCTTATGAGTTCTCAATGGAAAAGAGCATCTTTGTTTAGACTTGATGGTAGGGAATCAGAAACACTCCTTTCAGTGATGGTGATATAATGTGTTGCACAGAAAACTCCTTTACCAATTTTCTGCATGTTTATTTATTTTATTCTCTGTCAGAAGTAGTATGCAAATGGATGGCATTTTTATTTCCTTTAATGCTCTAGGATATTTGGATAAAGAGGCCTCATCAAGTATTTTTATGATTATAAGTTCGCATTCATTGCTCAGTGGTAGAATATCATTAGTAGAATAGAACACACTCAATAACTCACCTCCAAATCGTTGTTTGTATGTGTTGTTTGAAATTGCTTATTTTCAGCTTGGAACTGAAAATATCAAAAATGTAAAAAGGCTCTCCAGCACTCAAATGAAGTAGATTATAGTTGTTTGCCTTCCCTGTTTCAGATTGTGTCATTACTGCCTAAAATTCAGAGAAAACATTTGGTAGTGTTATGTAAGGACCAAGTTTAATACTACCAGAGCCAATTAGCTGTAAGTTAACCTTACCCTGTGAGGTAAGTTAGTGATAGGGGTGGTGGAGTTGATTTTTTTTTTTTTTAAAGACTCTTTTCATGTATATTTATATACATTCTCTTATTTTTAGCATTTCTCATTTTTTGGAGATATGCATTTTCTAAAGCATGTTTACCATCTCAAAGCCAGAATTGTGTTAAAAATATCAATTTAGTATAACTTAGAGAAGCAGTGTTTGTCCCTTTCCATTTATGTTGTGCAGAAAAGCAGACTTCTGTGTGGTGAAAGTGTGTTCAGATTAAAGCTTTAAATTGGTGGCTAGTAGCCCAGTTACTAAAAACTTGGCTGTCTGCTCAGCTCCTTGGTAATGTGTTCTTCAGGCTGTTGTTTTCTGCTGATCGCCTATTTACAGTGATTTACTCCAAATATGTGGGTGTCTTAAGTATATGGGTGTTGTCCAAAAGCAAAAAAAAAAAAGTCAGTTTATTCTAAATGATGAAATGAAAGGCAATATACAATAGCTTCTGTTGATCCCCTACTAATTCTCAAATTGGAAAAGACTGGCATTAGGGACTTGAAGGCCAGCAGAGGTATCAGCTAAGAGAAAGGAAACCGGTTATTCACAATAAAGCATTAAAAAAAAAAAAAAAAAAAAAAGCCCACTGCACAACCACTGTGGGTACAGCACTGAAGTTAATGATGTGGGCAGAGAAGAGGTAGATACACAGCCTGAACCTTGGAGAAATGTAAAAATCGAGTCAATGAGGCCTAAAAACTTCCAAACAAAATGATGAGCTCAATTGCAAAGCAGGATAGAAAATGATACTGTACCTATCCAATACATTACACTGCAGAGGCATACGATAAGGCAACACTTCTTTCTAAGATTAAGCAATTACTCACTTAGAGTGAAAAAGCCTGGAGTGATTCTAATTGAGTCCTCTCTTCAGTTCCTATAGATCCATTAATTAGTGCATTTGAATTTCTTGTTTTTCAATCAGTAAGAGATTAGTTATGTCATAATTCGATACCAAGCTTTTGCATTTATAGGACACACCTACTATGTAACAAGCAATGTAGTAATTGTTAAGAATAGATGGATTCACAATATATGGTGCCTGACATTTAGAAATTTCACCAAAAGTAGATGGATAAAGGAAAGAGATATGTGAACAAGTAACTGGAAACTAATGTCATAATAATCATCATATGTGAATAAACAAAGTTATGTAGAAGTACACTGTTGTTGTTAGGGTTCAACGAGATGGATCTGACTCATAGAGACCCCATGTGCAAGAGAATGAAAGACTGCCTGTTCTTGAGCCATCCTCACAATGACTGTATCATTTGAGCCCACAGTTTTAGTCACTGTGTCAATCCATGTCATTGAAGGTCTTCTTTTTTGCTGACCCTCTATTTTACCAAGCATGATGTCCTTCTCAAGGGATTGGTTCCACCATCTGTAGTCAGTTTGATTCCTGTGTATTCCATCTGGTGAGGTCCATGTGAACAGCCACCGTTTATACTGTTGAATAAGTCACTGGTCTTCAAAATTCTACCATGAGACCTCCAGCATCGTTTCTATAACCAAGGCCGCATTTCCCAAGTACTGAGCCTTCCTCCTTGTTTCTAACTTCCTAATTTCAATCACCAGTAATTATCAATGCATCTGATACGACAAACTGACAGACAAATTGTGGTGTAAAGATTTACAGTCTCAAAAACCCATACAGTGTTGCTATGCATTGGAATTGACTTGATGGTAGTGGACATGTTATTGAGAAGGTGAAGCTTTCAGAATAAGCTAATATTCAAAGAAATCACTTATACTATCATGTGCAATATGGAGTCCTGGTGTGGTGCTGTGGGTTAATGTGCCAGGCTGCAAAGCCGTTTGAACTGCAAGGTTGGCTGTTCAAGCTCACTCCTCGGAAACCCCATACAGGGTCGCTATGGGTTGGAATCGACTCGACGGCACTTAACAACAACAACAAATCATGTGCAATACAGTGTAAGCACATGTTGTCACATACTTGATGTATTTCATGTATGATCAGCTTCACAAATTGTACCCTATTATTGATGCTCTCAATAGCTGAATAGAAGTGCACGTGCTATCAATTGCCATGGCAATTATGGAAGCATGGTGCCATTCAAGGGCTATTCATCAATGAAGTAGAATATACCAGTGAAGCCTGTTTAGCACAGGTACAAAGTTTGATGCTTGGACAAATCACAAACTGGCTTTGCAAATCACTTGGATATCTATTCTTGACAAAATGGTATGGAACAATAACTCATCTCTCTCCCTCTCTAAGAGTGTTGTACTTGGACTATGTTACTTATAGGCTTACTGTCTCCAACAATTAATTTTTCTCCTATTGTTTGATGAGCATCCTGAATACTGTGGACATTGTGAGCAACTCAAAAGGGCCTACCAGGAATGATGAAGAAGAAAGATAAGTTAGAGCAGAGAGGGACAATTTCTGCTTAGTATAAAATAAATTAGTTTCATCCACATTCTACATTAAGAATGACATAATTATTGTCAAAAGAAAGAACAAAGAGCATTCCTATCCAGATATCCTTTGACTAAGAGCAGTTGTAGAATAATAATGGAATTATAGGAGGAATGTGCTGTTTTGATCAGAGATATGGAAGGTACACAATTAATAGACGCTGTATCAAATGGTGCCATTGTTTGATGTATTTTCTTCTTGACCTTGCCATTGTAAAAAGTTTTAAAATTTTGAATTGTGTAGCTGTTGCAGGGTACCTTTGTGTGTTAATCCACATTTCCAATGGTTTCGCACAATAAGATAAAATTGCTAAGAACAATTTCTTATTGCCTCATCCCACTAATTCTATACCCAGAGTCCAGAGGGACACATGTGTCCCACATGATATTTCTCAAAATCCCTATTACCTATAACAACTCAAGCCTATTCGATGATACAACGTGCATTCCATTAATGGAATAAAAACATAATATCACCAAAAAATGTTTTAAATAATTGAGTTGTAAAAGAGGAATGAGAAGACTCTTACAGTCATCCCTTTCTATTCTTTTGTTGGTTTTAAGAAAAATGTGTTTGTTTGTTTTTTCACATATTTTAAATATTGCTTAAAATAAGCTCTTAGTGTTTATAATGTTTTGCCAAAAATCACAATTCATACTTCAGACGTACTTAGACGTATCATTTTTTGCTCAATGAATTTTGATCAAAATTATTTCTTTTATATCTATCATATTATGTACATGGGATATAAACAAAAATATAATGCCCCTTCTCAACAGTTTCTATATCTCTCAGAGTTCTCCTTTGCTGTCTCCCTGACTAGTTCTTCCACTTTCTCCTAACATTTCCTATTTAGTCCTAATCTCTGTATTCTTTGTCCCTCCTCCCATAATATAGTTACAGACATTCCTTTCCTTCACTAGTGGACAGAAACAGGGAACTGTATTCCTCAGAGTGTCGAAAACAATGTCTTTCATAGAGTGCATAGTAATAAACATGATTTAGGTTATGGAAGTCCAAGGTACACTGAAGGCATTGGTAAAGAACAAGGGGGCTGGGATTGATGGAATACAAATTAAAATCTTTCAACAAACTGATGCGGCACTGGAGGCACCCACTCATCTATGCCAAGAAATTTGGAAGACAGTTACCTGGCCAACTGATTAGAAAAGATCTATACTTATGAAACTTTCTTTGGAATATGCTATTACTTGCAATGCAGAAGACATTGGACAATATCATAATATCACATGTAAGTAACATTTTGCTAACGATAATTCAAAAGTAACTGCAACAGTACATTGACAGAGAATTAATAGAGGTTCAAGCTAGATTCAGAGGAGGACGTGGAATGAGGAATACCATTGGTGACATCCAGATGTATCTTGGCTGAAAGTAGAGAATACCTGAAAGGTGTTTACCTGTATTTTATTAACCATGCAAAGGCTTTCAATTGGGTGTACATGACAAGCTATGGACGACACTACGGAAAATGAATATTCCTGATTTCTTAATTATATTCATGAGGAACCTTTACATAGACTAAGAGGTAGTTGTTCAAACAAAACAAGGGAACACTGAATGGTTTAAAATCAGAAAAAATGTGCACCAGGCTGTATTCTTTCACCATACATATTCAGTCTATATGCTGAGCACATAATCCGAGAAGCTGACTATGGCATCAAGATTGGTAGAAGATTCATTAACAACCTGTGATATGCAGATGATACAACCTTGTTTTCTGAAAGTGAAGAGAACTTAAAATACTTACTGATGAAAATCAAAGACCACAATCTACAGTATGGGATGCATCTTAGTGCAAAGGAAGCAAAAATCCTCACCGCTAGACCAATAAACAACATCCACGTATGTGGAGAAAGAATGAAGTTGTCAAAGACTTCATTTTGACGGTGATGGAAGCAGCAGTCAAGAAATCAAGCTGGAAAAAAAGAAATCAAGTGATACATTTCATTGGGCAAATCTGCTGCACAAGACCTCTTTAAAGTGTTCAAAAGCAAAGACTAAGGCATGCCTGACCTAAGCCATGGTATTTTCAGTAGCCTTATATGCATGTGAATGTTAGAAAGTGAATAAGGAAGACCATAGAAGAATTGATGTATTTGAGTTATGGTGTTGGAGGAGAATAATGAAAGTACCATAGACTGCCAAAAGAACAAACACATCTGTTTTGGAAGAAATACAGCCAGAATGCTCCTTGGAAACCAGGATGGCTGGAGTTTGTCTCTCATATGTTATCTCTCATGCATTATCAGGAGGGTCCAGTCCCCTCAATACAATGTATTGGCACAGTTGCAGGGACAGTGGGATCAAGCATAGCAACAATTGTGGGATTGACACAGGACCAGTCAGTGTTTCCTTCTGTTCTTCATAGGGTCTCTGAGTCAGTACCAATTTGATGGCATGTAACAACAATAACAATGTTAATGAGATCGGATGCAATTTGGAGGATTAGAGAGTTTTGTATCAATCTCTTTTGAGGTATAGAAGGGATTAAAGAAGCAAACAGACCACAGAGGGACCCACTACCACCAAGGAAGGAGTGCCTTTGGACTTGAGGGTCCATGTACTGTGAAGCTTCTCAATCCAGGAAAAGATTGATGTCATGATACATAGAGATCTCCAAGGAATATTGAGCATACAGATTTTGAAAGGAGACAAGGACCTTTCTCCAAAGCTGGCATTCTGAATTTGCACTTCTAGCCTCCTCACAAACTGTGAGAGAATAAATGTCTTTTTGTTAAACTCATCCACTCTAGGGATTTCTGTTATAGCAGCACTAGGTAGCTAAAACAATATCTATAACTCCTTTTTGAGAAAAGCCATATAGAGTGGTTTCTTCTGTATATGCCACCAAGATTTGTGTCATGTGATCCTATTGTCTTAGGCAAAACTGACTGGATCATTAATCAATACTGAATCCAAAGATAACCAGCTAAAGGCTCGACCCAGAGTCATAGAAGTGACTTGTATTAAGAACTTTTCCAGTGTGGATGCTAATTGGCAGGCTCAATAGGATGCTCTCTCTTAGGTAGTTATGTTTGAGACACACAAATCAGCACACTCAGACACACACAAAGAAAAAAAAAAGTAGTAATAAAAGTAGAAGTAGAGGGCATATAAAAAGAAACAGAAATAATGAATAAGACTTGAATAAGAAAGTCAGAATAATTAAAGAAGTCACCAACAAGAGGCTACTTTTGGTGAGGGGGAGATGATGTAAAAGCTGAGTCCTCAGACATGCCTTCATGTTCTGATTCATGAATAATTATTCTCTTGATCTTCCATGTGACCCATATGGGGAGTTGTTGAGAAGGGTATTTTGTACATCCTCATATTCTGGGTACACATAATAACATTGCATTATCTATATATATGTGAGCAATTCTTCTTATAGCGAAAAGAGTCTCATACAGGATCATTGTGTGCACTCTTTTTTTAAGTTTTTATTGAGAATTATACGATAGTTTACATGGGAGAACATCAGCTTTATATTCATCCTACCATATTTCATTTCATTGCAATGATTACAATCACCACCATCAAACAACCAAAGGGTACACCCCACAAGCCTGCCCCCTGGCCGTCAGCACACAGCCCCTCTCCTTCCCTGAGTCCAGAGTCCCCAGCTGCTCAATCTCTCCACTTCATCATCTCTGCCTCCATCTCTGGCATCACTGCTTCTCTGGGTAGGGTCCCGCACTCTGCTCTTCTCATGTGATGGTCCCAGGGACCTCGCTCCTGGACTGCAATATCAACCACTCCCCTCCTTTTGTTAAAAAACATTTCCAACCCTTACAGTCAGTCCTGATAGCAATTATTGACAATTGTACCATAAAAGTCTTATCCCCATCTCTTTTCATCAGCCCTGGCCCAACAGATTGGAAACCACTCAGTGGAGATTCTAAATTGCCCCATACCCTCTGGAACAAGGCTCCCTCTTGAAAGCTTGTAAGGCAGTCATTCTTGCCTTTGCAGCCTCCCCATTATGGGTAGGTAGCCAGGTCAAGTGAGTACTATCTGCAAGTATGGCTGTTCTTGTGCGTCTCCCCTCACTTCACATCAGCTGGATGCTCCACTCTCCACTCTAGTCCTCTGTGGCCACGTCACTGTCTCTGGGCCCAGGAGTCCCAAGGTCTTGCCATACTACTGGCCAACCAGATCTCAACCCAGGTTCACAGGAATCTATTGGGCGTGGTCATACTTAGCTCACAACTTCATCGCTGTCCTCCCACCCCCTTATCGGAGACCAACGTGGTCACCAGTCAGACCACATGTCTGCTCATGTATTCCCCTTGAGTCTTACTCTTGGAACGGGGTTTGCTCTGAGGGGACCCGACCACTTGCCTTGATGGCTCCCAGAAGAATGACTTGCTTATTCTTGTACTAGTCAATAAGAATGATGTCATTATTTTTTATTTTTCCTGCCAGGCTTTCTTTCAAGAACTATCTTCTGTTCTTCTAGCCCCTCCAGGCTAGTCTGCTTGTCCTTTGAAGTGGAAATTTCCCACCTCAGAAGATTCTGGATGGGGATCAGAATTCCACTTATGGTCTTACGCAATGTCAATGCTCCGCAGGATGCCTCCTTTACTGAGCAAGTTCTAGGCCCAGTTTTGGTATTCCAATCAGTTATAGGCTAAAGACGGATTTACACACTTACTATGGTGATGTTTCTGGCTATTCCTTTCTCTCCCCCTCAAGTGTCTATTTTTCAATGGTAGGCAAGGGAAACCAAGATTCAAAAGACAGTCAAACATCTTAACATTATTTCCCCTCTTTTACCCATTCAAACCATGCCTCAATCCCTGTATTGCAGAGCCCTATTGTTCCGAGGTTGTGCATACATCATTCTTTACCTCTGTCCCACTTAGTGCATGCAAACCTGCCTAACTGTTCTCCCATCCACTTTTTTCTTCCATCCCCTTCCCCCTTCTTTTGTATTGCCAGCCCTGCACCCCAAATCCCAAACTCTCTTGGATCTACTTAGTACCCTGTGCTTTTTCTTCCTTCCCCTCCCTTCCCTCATCCCATCCCATACATCCCAGTGATCAGCAAAGATTTTTTTTCACCTTTCAGTGTGGGTAATTTTTCTTAATCTTTTACAATAATGGTCCTATGCAGTATTTCTCTTTTTGTGACTAATTTCACTCAACATAATGTCCTCAACGTTCATCCATGTAATGAGGTGGCTTGCAGCTTCCTTGTTATTCTTCAAGGTAGCATAATATTACATTGTGTGTTTGTAGCACAGTTTGTTTATCCATTCTTCCATTGATGGGCACTTAGACTGTCTCCATCTTTTTGCTATTGTAAATAGTGCTGCTATGAACATTGGTGTGCATATATCTACTTGTGTTATAACTCGTATTTCTTGTGGGTAAATTCCAAGTAGAGGAATTGCTGGATCATAAGGTATTTCTATTTCCAACCTTCTGAGGAAGCACCATATTGCTGTCCAGAGTCATTGGACCATTTCACAATCCCACCAGCAATGTAGGAAGGTCCCAGTCTCTCCTAATCCTTGCCAGCATTTATTGTTCTCTACTTTTTTGATCTTTGCTGTTTTTGCTAGTGTGAGATGATAGCACATTGTTGTTTTGATTTGCATCTCTCTAATGGCTAGTGCTTGTGAACATTTCTTCATATGTTTGTTGGGTGCCCAGATCTCCTCCTTGGTGAAGTGTCTGTTCACATCCTGTGTCCATTTTTTAATTGGGTTATTTGTCTTTTTCTTGTAAAGGTGTTGTACTTTCCTATATATTTTAGATATTAGTCCCTTGTCTGATGTGTCATTGTAACAGATTTTTTTTCCCCATTTAGTGGGCTTCCTTTTTACTCTTTTGGTATAGTCTTTTGATGCACATAAGTTTTTAATTTTTAGTATGTCCCATTCATCTATTTTGTCTTCTTTTGTTTGTGCAATTTCCACAATGTTTGGTAGTCTCTGTATGCTATGAATTAGAGCCCTCATATTTGTCCCTATTTTTTCAATAATGGCCTTTATAATTCTGGGATTCACATTTAGGTTTTTAATCCATGCTGAGTTGTTTTTTGTATAAGGTGTAAGGTAAAAGTCTTGTTTCAATCTTTTGCATGTCGCTTTCCAGTTCTGCCAGCACCATCTGTTGAAGAGACTATCTCCTCCCCATGCAATATACTTAGGCACTTTGTTGAAAATCAGTTGGCTGCATGTGGATGGGTTAATTTCTGGATTCTCGGTTCTGTTCTGCTGATCAATGTATCTTTCATTCTACCAGTACCAGGCTGTTTTGACCTGTAGTAAATTTTGAAATCAGAGAGTGAGAGGTTTCCAACCTTATTCTTATTCTTAAGCAGTGCTTTGCTTATCCTGCGTCTCTTTCCTTTCCATATAGTTTGTAATTGTTTTTTCCATCTCTTTGAAGAATGTCGTTGCAATCTGGATTGGGATTGCATTATATGTGTAAATTGCTTTGGG
>NW_006408536.1:3205155-3212892 GCF_000296735.1 Chrysochloris asiatica
TTCTGGAGAATGTTCCATGTGCACTGGAAAAGAATGTATATTGCGCTCTTGTTGGGTTGAATGTTCTGTACACATCTATGAGGTCAAGTTGGTTGATTGTGCTGTTTAGCTCCTCTGTAACTCTGTCAAGTTTCTTTCTGGTTGTTTTGTCCACTGTATCAGTCTGGCTGTTTCTCTGCCCTCTGATCTCAGCCCTGGCTGAGTGGCTGCAAGGAGAGTCCCGCTTCCCGATTGATTCTGAGTTCACAGTACTTTCCTTTCTACGGTTGTTTTTCCACAGGTGGTGCGGGAGACTGACGCCCTGCACCTTACACTAGGTCCAGAGCTCTGGAGCTGCTCCGTGAAAACACCTTCTCTGTTTTTTCTGTGCTTCCCCTAAGGAGCTTGTCTTACCTGACTCTGCTTCCTTTGCCTCCAAACCAGAAGTCTCTGTGCGCACTTTTTTAAAGATGTAATTTTTTCCCCCAGATAACCATAAGGTAGGAACATCTTATATAACCATAAAATACTTCTAGAATATCTTTTATATGGCTGCATGGTAATTCTCCTGTAAGTAATTTCTGATTGATTCTGCATAATAAACAATGTGCAATGAACATCTTGTGGAATAATGATCTTCTTAAGATAACTTCCTAGGAACGTGCTATGTCAAAAGGGAGCTTTCAAGATTTTAAAGACGAATTTCTCCCTGAAAGCTGTATTAATTTGTATTTTTACCAGAAGTACATGAAGTTACCCTTGCTTTTTATTCTTATGCCCATCACTACTCCATAGTAACATTCTATTTTTAAAAAGGTTCAGATGGCAGTGAAAGCCAGGCTCTTTTGATTCAACAGCAATTTATTTGATGCCTTGTAAACTTAAGCCTATCTCTACATTATTGACCATCTGCATTTTATTGTTCAATTTCTTATCTATACCCTTTTAAAATAGTTTCAATCATGTAATTTTCCCCTTTGACATTTGTGATTACTTTTATGCATTAAACTAATATACCTTTGTTTGATCCTAATGTTTAATATTTTCCCTTTAAATTTATCTTAGATTTTAAAACAATGTTTATGAAATACAGGGTTTTGATGAATTATATGAAAGCATATAACTTTATATTTTAAAATTCTTTCTGGACTCTATTATTCTGTTCAGTAACAAAACTCGCAAGGGGAAAATATATTATTTTTTACCTGATAATAAGAAATAATTTTTAGCAATATAAATCATATAACTTCAGCTTTGCATAATAACGCCATAAATTTTTCAAAGTTTTATAATATAATTGACAGTGAAATTAAAAGTAGCTAGATAAGAGTGATAATTATGTTTCCAACACTTAAAACAAATGACTCAAAATCACAAATAAATATTAAACTCTCTAGTAGGCATGCATTCTGATATGGCCAAAATGGTATCAGTGCTGTATTTCTTAATAATATATGGAAATTTATGCATAAAAGTAGACATTCAGATGTCAAGATACTTAGAGAAAGTAAGTGATGGGAAGTAAGAAAAGTTGTTAGATGAAATCACATGGCGTCAGGCTATCAAGGAAATCTGCATATGCCTTGACGTCAGAAAAGCCTTTCACAGTAGATCACATAAAAGTGATTTTTTACTTGGTTTTCCGTTCATCCATTATTTCCTCTGGGAATAGCTTTGATGATGCAAGAGCATTACTGCAGACTGAACGGCTCTGCTTTCTGTAATGCTGAATTCATCACAAGATTTACACACAAAAAAAGCCAGCCTTGAAGAATTATCCAGTAAACATTTGTTGTGGATCGCCAGTGGAAGCATTCATCCTGACCACATTTTTAGAATTATTTCATATGCATGTGTCCATATTTTCCTTACAGAACCCTGTCAGTCTCATCAAAATCCTTTTTGTCAATCTGGTATATAAGAATGTGCTAGAGTAAGTGTATTACACCTTCTATGCTACAAGATGAGCTGATAGAAAAATATCCGCTGGAGAGGAAAGAAGAGAGAAAGTGGAAATGTATACACATGCACACAAATAATGATGGTTATACTATCTCCCATTTCATATACCAGTTGCAAGAACTACTCTCTCAGTACTTAAAACAATTGCATAGAAACGTGTACAGTGGATTGTAAGCTATAGTGTCTGCTTTCTGCTTATTTTAGAATCCTAGCCCTGTGTTTCCAACTAAACTGAAATTCTTCTCTTGCATTATATAATCCACATAAGCCATCATATTTTCAAAAGTAGATATGTGTCAGTTTGTATACTGTGTTGTCTTGTGTGATATTGGAAGATATGCCACTGGTATTTTAAATATCAGCAAGATCACCCATGGTGGACAGGTTTCAGCAGAGCTTCCTGATTAAGACAGACTAAGAAGAAAGAGAGGTGGACCATTTCTGAATGGTTAGTCACTGGAAACCTTATTGTTCTGCGCCATGGACTCAGTTCCCACTCATAACGACCCTGTACAGGGTTTCCAAGGCTGTAAATCTTTACGGGAGCAGAAAGCCTCATCTTTCTCCTATGGAACAGCTGGTAGTTTCGAACTGCTGACCTTGTGGTTCGCAGCCCAATCTGTAACCACTACACTGCCAGAGCTCCTTTATGAAAAGTAAAGGAATACTATCTGGTGTAGTGCCAGGAGATAAGCCCCTCAGGTTGGGAGGCACTCAAACTATAACTGGAGAAGAGCTGCCTCCTCAAAACCGACTTGGCTTTAATGACAAGGATGGAGCAAAGCTTTTGGAACCTTCATTGCTGATGGACACAACTTAAAATGAAAAGAAACAGCTGCAAACATCCATAAGGAATCAGAACATGGAATGTATGAGGTATAAATCTAGAAAAATAAGAAGTTGTCAAAAATGACATAGAATAAATAAAAATCATTATCTTAGGCACTATTGAACTGAAATGGACTGGTATTGGCCATTTTGAATCTGTGCCAGGAACAACAAACTAAAGAGGAATGGCATCACATTCGTTATCAAGAAGAGTCTTTCAAGATGTATCTTGAAGTACAGTGCTGTCTGTAATAGGATACTATCCATGCACCTATAAGGAAGATCAGCTTTGAATACCACTGGTATTCAAATTTATCCACCAACTTCCAAAGTCACTGAAGATAAAATTGAAGAATTCTAGCAACTTCTTCAGTCTGAAATTGATCCAACATGCAATCAAGATGCATTGATAATTACTGGTGACTGGAATGTAAAAGTTGGAAACAAGAGGAAGTATCAGTAGTTGGGAAATATACTCTTGGTGATAGAAATCACGCTGGAGATTGCCTGATAGAATTTTGTAAGACCAATGATATTGCAAACACCCTTCTTCAACAACATAAATGGTGTGGTGGTGGTGTAGGATACCCAGTAGACTACTAACCACAAAGTCAGAAGTTCAAACCCATCTGCTGCTTCTCAGAAACCCTATACAATCATTAAGAGTCAGAATCAACTCCAGAGACCTTAGCAGCCACAACATACACACTGATGTCACCATTGGAATACACAGGAATAAAATTGATTACATCTGTGGGAAGCGCTTAATATCAACACGCAAATCAAGAACAGGGACTGACATGGGACAGATTATGAATTGCTCATTTCAAAGTTCAGTTTGAAATTGAAGAGAATTAAAACAAATCCATGAGTACCAAAATATGACCTTGAATATATCTAATCAGAATTTAGAAATAATCTGAAGAACATATTTCATGAATGAGACACTTATAATGATGATAAGAGTTGTCAGATGACATTGAGAACATCATACAAGAAGAAAGCAAAAGGTCATTAAAAAGAAAGGAAAAACAAAATGGTTGTCAGAAGAGATTCTGGCTATTCCTCTTGAATGTAGAGAAGCTGAAGTGATTGGATGAAATGATTAAGAATTGAGCAGAAAACTTCAAAGGGCAGCTTGAAAAGACAAAGTCAAGTATTATAATGAAACGTGCAAAGACTTGGAGTTAGAAAACCAAAATTTAAGAACATGCTCAGCAGTTTTCTAGCTGAAAGAACTGAAGAAAACATTCAAGCCTCAGGTTGAGATACTGAAGGATTCCATGGGGAAAATATTGAGTGAATCTGGAAGCCGCAAAAGAAGACGGAAGGAATACACAGAGTTTCTGCTTCAAAAATAACTGGATAATGTTAAATCATTCCAAGAGGTACCATATGATCAAGGACCGATGGTATTGAAGGAAGAAGTCCAAGTTTCACTGAAGGCACTGGCAACAGTAAAGCTCCAGGAACTTACAAAATACAAGTTGAAATGTTACAAGAAATGGATGCAGCACTGAAGACGCACACTTATCTGTGCCAAGAAATTTGGAAGACAGACACCTGGCCAACCAATTGGAAGAGATCCATGTTTGTGTCCATTCCAAAAAAAGGTGACTCAATGAAATGTAGAAACCACTGAATAATATCGTTTGTAATACATGCGAGTAAAGTTATTCTGAAGATAATTTAAAAATGGTTGCAACAGTACATGGACAGGAAGCTACCAGAAATTGAAACTGGATTCAGAAGAAGATGTGGAGCTAGAAATGTCACTGCTGATGTCAGATGGATCTTGAGTGAAAGCAGAGAATACCAGGAAGATTTTTATTTGTGCTTTATTTACTATGCAAAGGCATTCAACTCTGTTGATCATTTAGAAGCAACATTTAGAAGAATAGGCATTCCAGAACACTTCACTATGTTCTTGATGAATCTATACATAGACCTCGATGCAGTCGTTCAAACAAGGCAATTCTGTATGGTTTAAACTCAGGTAAGGTGTGTGACAGGGTTGAATCCTTTCATCGTATTCATTCAATCTGCATGCCGATCAAATAATCCGAGAAGTTGGATTATATGAAAAAGAATATGATGGAATCAGGATTGGAGGAAGACTCAATAACAACCCGCAATATTCAGATGACACAACCTTGCTTGCTAGAAGCGAAGAGGACTTGCACTTCAATATAAAGAAAACAAAAATCTTTACAACTGGACCAATAAATAACATCATGATAAATGGAGAAAAGATTGGAGTTATCAAAGGCTTCCTTTTGCTTGGATCCACAATCACTATTCATGGAAGCAGCAGTCAAGAAAGCAGGGGACTTATTGCATTACACAAATCTGCTTCAAAAGACCTCTTTAAAGTGTTAAAGAGTAAAGATGCCACTTTGAGAAATAAGGGGAGCCATAGTATTTTTAATTTCCTCACAGGCATATGGAGTTATGGTGTGGCACTGGAGGATAAGCACAGGACTGCTAACCATGAAATCAGAGGTTCAAACCCACCAGCTACTCCTCGGAACCCTATTGCTGTTGTTAAGTGTTGTCATGTTAGTTCCAACGCATAGCCACCCTGTATAGGGTTTCTGAGCAGCTGCTAGTGAGTTTGAATCTCTGACCTTAAGGTTCAAATAAACCTTGAGGTAGAGAACTTACCCTACAGTGCCACACCAGGACTATGCTATTAGAACTGACTCGACACCACTTAACAACAACAAGGCATGTGGAAGTTGGACCACAGAATTGATACATCTGAATTATAGTTTTGGAGTAGAATACTGAAAGTACCATAAACTGCCAGAAGAATAACCAAATATATCTCACAAAAAGTACAACCAGAATGCTCCTTAGAATTGAGAATAGCAAGACTTCATATCTCATACTTTGGGCATGTTGTCCGGAGACACCAGTCCATGGACAAGGTCATCGTGCTTGGAAAAGTGGAGGGTCAATGAAAAAGAGGAAGACCTTCAATGAGATGGATTGGTACAGTGGCAGCAACAATGAGTTCAGCTGTAACAATTGTTAGACTGATGCAGGACCAGGCAGTGTTTCATCCTGTTGTATAGAAAGTTACAATGATTTAGAAATGACTAGACAGCACAAAGATGAGGCTTTCTACTCCCGTAAAGATTTACACCCTCGGAAACCCTGTACAGGGTCGCTATGGGTCGGAATCGACTCGACGGCACTTAACAACAACAACAACAAGACAGCACAAAAAAACAACAGATGACTCCAATATTGTGATGATTCATTTTGTGTGTCAACTTGACTCAGCTATGTTTCTCAATATCATAGAATTATCCTCCATTTTGTGATCTGATGTAAGCAGATTTTCCTCAGGATGTGGCCTGCATCCAATATGTATGGATGTTCTGGTAAAACTCTTTCTCTCTCGTTCCTGCTCCTGGCTTGTCATTATCCTATCTCTGGTTTCTGGGGCAGAGCTAGCACCCTGCCAACTGACCTGCAGATTTTGGTATTCATCAACTTCTACAGTCCCATGAGAGGCCTGGCTTCTGAACTGACAATGTTGGTTTTCTTGGCTCCTGAAACCAGGTGAGTCAGGAGAAGGCTCCAACCTTTTGACTCATGGATTTAAGATTAGACAGCATCCACAACTATGTGAACCATTTCCTTGAAATAAATCTCTGTATATATGAGTTTTATATATTGGCTTCAATGGTTTTATATCTTTAGAGAACCCAGCCTCAGGCAATTGACACTGAGATTGGTTCTAGAGGAAGAAAATAAAAATTGTAAGGATGCATTTTCTGAATTGGTTCTCAAGTCTGGCTGGTCTTAAAGGCAGTGATGACTCTGCCCCAAATGGTATGAGGGCACTGCTAATCCATGGGATAGAAATACACAAAATACCACCACCACCGGATCAAATATTTGGAAAGCACTAGGCCCTGGATAGCGTAGTGGGTATGAATTGGGCTGCAAACCTTAAGGTCAGCAGTTCGAAACTACCAGCGGTTCCATGGGAGAAAGATGAGGCTTTCTGCTCCCGTAAAGATTTACAGTCTTGGAAACCCTGTACAGGGTTGCTGAGTAGGAATCTACGACTTTACGGCACATAACAACAAGAACAAGGCCCTGGGTGATTACATACTTGATACTTTTCTATGATTTTGTCAGAACGAGAAGCATAAGAAAGCTGATTGTTTTGTCCTAGACAAAGTGGTGAAAGAAAAAGATAGGTTCAAAGCTTCAGAGTCACAGTTCAAGCACAACATGAAATAACTAAAACTTGCCACTGGTGCCCTGAAAGGAAGTCTTATTTCATGTAGTAACAGAGTTGATATCGTAAAAAAACAAACTAGAGTGTCATTTTAAGAATGACTGAATTATAATACTAATTGAATTCCCAACCTAGAATGTATCTGCACTTAAAGTTAAGACATTGATTGGGAAGAAATGGGATCCTAAAACTTGGGACAGGGACATGTAGGCAAATAAATAGGAGCCTGGGGACACTGAGCCCCCAAATTCCACAGAATCATTTCCACTGAGAGAATGAACCCTCTTAGTCTCATCTAAAAGGAGCACTGATAATGGGTTATGAGTTGGGCTGCTAATTGCAAGGTCAGCAGTTTGAATACACAAGAGAAATACGAGGAGGTTTTCTGCTCCTGTAAAGTCTTAGAAAACCTATACAGGGATGCTATGAATGGAAACTGACTCAACAGCACACAACCACCACCACCACCACTTCCATCTAAAGTGATTATTCCAAATTTGTCTTCTAAACCACTGTGGTGTAGTGAATTATTTCATATGTGTCTTATTCTAGCATTAGTCTTTGTTACTCTTACCAAATGACTATTTTCTTGATGGCTCTGGTAAAAGGGGAGGTGGGCGAAGATATTTATAAGCTAGCATGATTCAGTTGTGGGTGTCAAGAGAGCTAATTGTAATTGTGAAAACTTGAAACTCTAGCAATGGTATAAA
>NW_006408536.1:3213217-3219619 GCF_000296735.1 Chrysochloris asiatica
ACACAGAATCACTGTACCAAAAATAAATGGTCCATGTCAAACGACTTCAAGAGGTAGCATATGATCATGAGACAATGATACTGAGGGAGGAAGTCCATGGTGTATAGAAGGTATTGGCAAACAAGAAGGTTCTGGGAATGAATGGAATACAAATTAAAATGTTTCAACAAGCTGATGCAGCGCTGGAGGCACTCACTCATCTACACCAAGAAATTTGGAAGCCAAATGTTTGAAAGAGATCCATATTTGTGTTCATTCTAAAGAAAGGGATTCGGAAATCATCACCATATCATTAAGTCACATGCCAGTAAAATTTTGATTAATATAATTGTATTGTTTCATAATACATATTCAATCTGTATGCTGAGTTAATAATCTGAGAATCTGGATTTTATGAGAAGAATCTGGCATCAGGATTGGAGGAAGCCTCAATAACAACCTGAGATATGTAGATGATACAACCATGCTTGCTGAAACTGAAGAAGATTTAAAATACTTACTGATGAATATCAAAGACCACAGCCTTTAGTATGGGTTGCGCCTTACTGTTCAGGAAACAAAAATCCTCACTACTGGTCCAATAAATAACATTAAGAGAAAAGATTGAAGTTGCCGAAGACTTCATTTTATTTGGATCCACTATCAACACACATGGAGGCAAATCTGCTGCACAAGACCTCTTTAAAGAGTTCAAGAGCAAAGATGTCAGTTTGAGGATTAAGGTATACCTGAACCAACCCATGGTTTATTCAGTAGTCTCATATGCATGTGAAAGTTGCACAGTGATTAGGAAGACAATAGAAGAATTGATGCAGTTGAGTTATGATGATGGAGAAAACTAAATGTAACATGGGCTGCCATAAGAGCAAATAAGTCTGTGTTGTAAGAAGTACAGCCAGATTGCCGCCTTAAAAGCCAGGATGGCCAGACTTTGTCTCTCATATTTTGGACATATTATCAGGAGGAACCATTCCCTGGAGAAGGACATCATGCTTGGCAAAGAGAAGGATCTGCGAAAAAGAGGAAGATCCCCAATGAGATGGATTGTGGGAATTCACAGTGGCAGCAGCAATGGGCCCAAGTATAGCAATGATTGTGAAGATGGCACAGGATCAGGCAGTGTTTTGTTCTGTTGGATGTAGTGTCACAATGAGTGGGAACTGACTCAAAGGCACCTAAGAACAACAATAGTAACATCCTTGGCCTCTTCCTACTAGATGCCAGTGGCAATTTATTTCCCAGTTGGAACAACAAGAATATGTGTTCAGACATTGCCATATGTTCCCTGGGGTTAAAATTTTCCAATTGAGAACCACTAGTCTATTAGAGTATGATAGGAGGTAGAGCTGGAGTCGAGAAAGTAAAAGCAGATAGGTCATTAATGGTATTTATATAAGGAGTGGAGAACGGAATTGGACATATCTAAACAAAGATGTTACATGCTCAGATTTCTATTCTGAAGAACTGAAGAACAGTTAGGAAACTATGGGCTGAACAATACAAGAATGAATCAATGAGGATCTCAACTAAAACAGTGATTATATGAATGGAATGGATGGAAACAATTAAGAAAAGTCTTGGCTGATTGGATATGGGACTTGGAGGTAAGTTTGAATCTGGAAAAGTTGTTTTGGGCAAATATATAAAATGAATTACTTTTTGCACATGTAGATTTCATGGGGCCAGTAGCATATCAATGAAAAAATACACAGTAAATATTTCTAGATCTTAGTAAAGAGCTCTGTAAATAATCAACATTTAGTTGCAGTAGAAACTGTGGGGAAAGATGAGAAGGCCCAGAGAGTGAGACAATAAAATGCTCAATGAATAAAACATAGGAAATATTAACATTTAAGTTAAGAGGTGTCAGGACAAAAGGCACCCAACGAAGACTAGAAGAAGCTGATGGAGAGGTAGGAGAAATAATAAGAAGTGTCATAAATACCGATGATAAAGGGTACAACAGCACTAATGGTTGTTGAGTATTCATGTAAGATATTGACTCAGCATGATCTGTGGCATTAGGGACATGGAAGTCCTTGGTAACTGTAAGAAAGCCAGCTTCAATGGAGCAGAAGCAAAGAAAGAATCAGGAGCCCCGGAAAGCTAAGCATAAAAAGTAAAACAATTCTCCTTTCTGAGTTCACAATAACATATTACTATGGGAGACTCACTACCACTCATCTCAGTTTGTCAGTGTTGCTGTGATGCTGAAAGACATGCTGCTGGTATTTCAAATATCAATGAGATCACCATTACAGGTGGACAGGTTTCAGAGGAACTTCCAGACTATGACAGACTAGGAAGAAGAACCTGGAAATCTATTTCTAAAAACAAAACAAAAAAATGGCCAGTGAAAACCTTATGAATAGCAGTAGAACAATGTCTAATCTACTGCCAGAACATGAACACCTCAGATTGGAAGAGACTCAAAATATGGCTGGGAAAGGGTGGTCTCCTCAAAGTAGAGTCAACCTTAATGACAGCTGGAAACATATATTAATAATCTGACTGTGAAATATATGAAGAATGAAACTAGGAAAATTGGAAGTTGTCAAAAATGAAATGGAACACTTAGAGATAGGTATCCTAGGCATTATTAGTGTGCTGAAATGGATTGGTATTGATCATTTTGAATCAAACCTCTTCCAGGAATAGCAAATTGAGAGGAATAACATCACATTAATTTTCAAAAAGAACATTTCAAAATTTATCCCGAAGAGCAACACTGTCATACATGGTGCTAGTTAAGGGTTTGTGCCAACTTGATTGGCCAGGTTTCTCAGTGGTTTAGCAGTTAGGATGTAGTAATCCCCGCTAATGTGATCTATAATAATATAATCACAACCCATGATGTGATCTGATGCGATCAGTACTGATTTAATGTAATTATCCTATGTGTTGCAAATCCTAACTTCTGTGATATTAATGAGGTTGGATACTGGATTAGGTTGTATCTTGAGTCAATCTCTTTTGAGATAGACAAGAGATTACACAAGTGAGCAGAGTTCAGAGGAACCTACTGCTACTAAGGAAGAAGAGCCAGAAGTGAAGTTCTTCCTTTGGACTTGGGATTCCTGCACTGTGAAGATTTTAGATCCAGGGAAGGCCTGACACCAAGACACATGAAGATCTCCAAGAAGTGCAAGGCCTACAGATACTGAAAGGAGAAAAGGCTCTCCCCACAGAGTAGGCAGAAAGTGAAAGCCTTCCCCCAGAGCCTGGCTCAGAATTGGACTTCTAGCCCTTTAACTGGGAAAAAATCAATTTCTATTTATTAAAGCCATCCACTTGTGGTATTTCTGTTCTAGCAACACTAGAGAGCTAAGACATATAACTACAAGGAAGACCAATTAATGCAGCTATCACTTCAATTTAGGAGCCCTGGTGGCACTGTAGGTTAAGCACTGGCTTGCTAGCTGCAAGGTTGGCAGTCCAAACTCACTAGTCAGTCCATGGGAAGAAGATGAGGCTTTCTGTTCCCATAAAGATTGACAGCCTTTTATGCCCTATTACACACCAACTACTGGTGCTAAAAATGAAGAAGCTGAAGATTTTTTTACCAAGGTTTTCAGTCTGAAATTAATTAAACATGCAATCAAAATACATTGATAATTACTGGTGATTGTAATGTAAATGTAGGAAATCAAGAAAGATCAATAGTTGAAAAGTTAGCGCTTGGTGATAGAAATGAAGCTGGAGACAGCATGATAGAATTTTGCAAGACCAACAAGTTTTTCATTGACAATATCTTTTTTTTCCAGCCACATAAACAGAGACTATACACATGCACCTTGCGAGATGAAATACACAAGAATAAAATCAACTACATCTATGGAAAGAGAAAATGGAGACGCTCCACATCATTAGTCAGAACAAAGCTAGGTGCTGACTATAGAACAGATCATCAATTTTTCCTATGAAAGTTCACATTGAAACAGAATAAAATTAAAACAAGAAACAAGACCTTGAGTATATTGCACCTGAATTTAGAAACCACCTCAAGAATAGATTTGAGAGTCTCGGCCTTGCCACTGCCCAGAGACTGCTGAGCCCCAGCCCCAGTCCCTCAGCTGCCACCCACTCCAGACACAACATGCAGTCATGGATAAAAATGAGCTGGTACAAAAGGTCAAGCTGGCCTAACAGGCTGAACGATATGATGACATGGCAGCCTGCATGAAGTTTGTAACTGAGCAAGGAGTTGAATTAACCAATGAGGAGAGGAATCTTCTCTCAGTTGCTTATAAAAATGTTGCAAGAGTCTGTAGGTCATCTTGGAGGGTCGTCTCAAGTATTGAGCAAAAGACAGAAGGTGCTGAGAAAAAACAGCAGATGGCTCGAGAATGCAGAGAGAAAATTGATATGGAGCTAAGAGATCTCTGCAATAATGTGCTGTCTTTTGGGAAACTTCTTGATCCCCAATGCCTCACAGAGAGCAGTTTTCTACTTGAAAATGAAAGGAGATTACTACCATTACTTGACTGAGGTTGCTGCTGGTGATGACAAGAAAGGAATTGTGGATCAGTCACAGCAAGCATACCAAGAAGCTTTGGAAATCAGAAAAAAAAAAAAGAAAGAAAGAAATGCATGCCACCAACACATCCTTTCAGACTGGATCTGACTCTTAACTTCTCTGTTCTATTATGCAATCCTGAACTCCTGGGGAAAAGCCTGCTCTCTTGCAAAGACAGTTTTTGATGAAGCCATTGCTGAATTTGATACCTTAAGTGAAGAGTCATACAAAGACAGCACACTAATAATGCAGTTACTGAGAGACTACTTGACATTTTGGACATTAGATACCCAAGGAGACGAAGCTGAAGCAGGAGAAGGATCAGGGAAATTAACTGACCTTCTAACTTTTGTCTGCCTCTTTCTAAAATTTACACAGTAGACCATTTGTCATCCATGCTGTCCCACAAATAGCTTTTGTGTTTACGATTTAGGACAGTTTTATGTTACTTCTATTTGAATTTCTATATTTCCCATGTGGTTTTTATGTTTAATATTAGGGGACTAGAGACAGTTAACATTTAGCAAGTTTCCATCTAGCAATGGCCAATATGGGGATGTGGAATTTTTATACAAGTTATAAATGTTTGGCACAGTACTTTGATACATTGTGGCTTATAAAGGGCTAGTGTTCAAACTGCTTCCATGTCTAAGCAAAGAAAACTGCCTACATATTGGTTTGTTCTTGTGGGGGATAAAAGGGATAATAGGTTCCAGTCACCAGTGCAGTTATTGTGAGTAAGGTTTGGAGCACTCATAAGGCTGTGGTAAAAACAGATACACAAGGTTCGACATGTAAGAGCCAATGGGATATCTCTGGAATTCACAATCTCAATGTGCACACCTTTGATTACAGCTGCCGAAGTGTTCTTTTAGACAAAGCCATCACCCAAGTTACTCAGGAGGTGGGCAGAAATGGTTCACATTGCATTATTTGTAAAGTTAACTGCTGTTTGCTTTCATTATTTTTGCTACACTCATTTGGATTTAAATGTTTTAGGCAACCTAAGAACAAATGCACAAGTAAAGATGCAGTGAAAATGAGTTGCTTGAGGTTCATTACTTCAGATATGTTAAGTGCAGCAGTAAAACAACAACAACAACAAAAAACATGTATTTAACTTTTTTTAGGTTTTAGCTTTTGTCATTTTTTTTTTTTTTTGCTTCTTTTTTTGACATTTGCCTAACATGCATGTGCTGTAAAAATAGTTAACAGGGAAATAACTTGAGATGATGGCAAGCTTTGTTTAAGGTCTTATGAAATTTTCATGAACAATCCAAGCATAATTGTTAAGAACACGTATTAAGTTGATGTAAGTGGAATGAAAGTTTTATGAATGGACTTTTCAACTACTTTTCTCTATAGCTTTTCATGTAAATTAGTTTTTTGGTTCTGAAACTTCTTTAAAGGAAATTGAACATTTTTGGAAATTTATTCCTTATTCCCTCTTGGCAGCTAATGGGTTTTTGCCAACTTTGAATACAAAGGTTATCATAATGGCTGAAATACTAGCCTAACTACTATTGCTACCAACCATGCCCCACTCTCCCCGCTCTTCCCTATAAAAAAACAACTAGTTGCTATTTTTGGAGGGAGATTGAGCAGAAAAAAAAGTGGTTATGTTCCATTAACATTTTTGGCATATGTCATTGTCTGACTCTGGAAGCCACAATGTTCTTGGCTCATTGCAACATTGGGTAGCAATGGCTATAAGTTTCTGTGCTTCCAAATCACTTTTGGTTTTTAAAAATTTATTGGTATTCTTTTTGCCTGCCTTCAATTTTCATCTTTTCATTCTATTTGTCAGGTGCACAGACCCACCTTCCTTTTTTAGCCTTATTCTGTTTTGCCACCATTTCTGTTTGGTGGCCATGTAGAAAAAGGCC
>NW_006408536.1:3222374-3287123 GCF_000296735.1 Chrysochloris asiatica
GGACATATTGTCAGGATGGACCAGTCACTGGAGAAGGATATCATGTTTAGTAAGGTAGAGGGTCGGAGGAAAAGAGGAAGACCCCCAGCAAGATGGATTGGCGCAGTGGCAGCATCAATGAGCTCAAGTGTGGCAACAATAGAGAGGTTGGCCCAGGGCCAGGCCATGTTTTGTTCTATTGTACATAAGATCGCTATGAGTACTGACTTGATGGCCCCTAACAACAACAACAACATTCTGCAAATCATGATGGGGCTAAGTTATACCCAAAACTCACTCTCCAGAATATTTCCTACGTAAAAATACCAAACAAAAATATCATTTTAATGGTGTAATATTTTTCTTTTATAATATAAGCTCCTCAAGAGCAGGGACAATGTTTTCTGTATGTTCTATTGTGCCTAGTACACTGTAAATGCTCAGTAAAGATTGATGATAGCAAGCACTGAGTGTTAATGATAAGGGAAAGAAACTGAAACTTCCAAATACTATTTATTTTTTGTTTCATTGTGACCTCAAATTAAATTAGGAAATATCGGCCCTTTTGGACAATTGTCCAAATGTTACCTTCAAATAGAAGTGCAATGAAAGCAAATTTGATACATTGAGCACTAATCACCAAAGACCAGATGGATTGTGGTTGTGGAATGACATCAAGGACATCAAAAATGAAGAAAGAAAAATGCCATTAAAAACACAGGAAAGAAAATGAAAATCCAAAATGTTTGTCAGAAGAGACTTTGAAACTTGTTCTTGAATGTCGGTAGTTGTTGTTCTTAGGTCACCCTATGCGAAGTAGAACGTAACACTGCCAGGTGCTGCCTTATCCTCAGAATTGTTAAGCTTAAGCCACTTGTTGCTGCCACTGTATCCGTCTATTTTGTTAGGGATCTTGATGTTTGCACAGTTTCTCGTCATTTTGAGTTATGCTCCATCAACAAATGAAGGTTCCAAAAGCTTTCCTCCATTCGCGTCATCATAGTCAACTCCCCAGTTGTATTTTGACTGCCTTCCAACCCGAGGAACTCATCTTCCAGCACTATATCTAACAATGTTTCACTACTAGTCATGAAGTTTTCAGTGGCTAAACATTAAAACGTAGTCTGTTTCTTCATCTTCCTAGTTTCTCTTAGTCTGTAAGCTCAGCTGAAACCTATCCAATATGGGTAATTCTGCTGGTATTTAAGATAGCTTCTAGCAACGCATGGTCACAGCAACGCATGATCCACCACAGTGTGAGAAACTGTCAGGCGAGTGGTGCTCTTGAACATAGACTAACTAAAGGGAATGAAAGAAATGAGGAAGTAAAATTATTCCCCAGAATATCTCAAAGCAAAGAGTAATTTAAGAAAACAAAATAAAGTATTATAATGAAATGTGGAAAACCCTGGAGTTAGAAAACCAAATGGGAAGAACACACTCAGCATTTTCTCAAGCAAAATAACTGAAGAAAAAACGAAAACCTCTAGTTACAACATTGAAGGATTCTACAGGCAAACTATTAAATTAGACAGGCAATGTGCCATTTGACAAATGCCAAAAGACAATGGAAGGAACACACAAAATCACTGTACCACAAAGAATTGGTGGCTGTTTTAGGAGGTAGCATAAAAAACAAGAACTGAACTGATGGTATTAAAGGAAGAAGTTCAAGCTTCACTTGGTGAAAACAAGCCTCCAGAAATTGATAGATTATCAATGAAAATATTTCAAAAATTAGACAAAATTTCATTTTACTTGGATCTGCAATCAATGGCTATGGGTACAGCAGTCAAGAAATCAAAGTCTTTAAAGTGTTCAAAAGCAAAGTTGTCATTTTGAGAACTATGGTGTGCCTGATGCAAGCCATAGTATTTTCAGTCATCTCATATACTTATGAAAGCTGGACAACGAATAAGAAATGCATAGGAAAAATGGATGATGTTGAACGATGATGTTGGCAAAGAATATTGAATATATCTTGGACTGCCAGAATAACAAGCAAATCTGTCTTGGAATAAGTACAGCCAGAAGGCTCCTTAGTAGGCAAGACTATGTTTTGCAAACTTTGGACATATTATCAAGAAGGGACCAGTCCCTGGAGAAGGGCATCGTGCTTAAAGGAAGACCCTCAACAAGACGGAGTGACATAGTGGTTGCACCAATGGGCTGAAACACAACAAGGTTTTGTTTGTGAGGAGAGTGTAGGACCAGGCAGTGTCTTGTTTGTATGGTCTCTATGAGTTGGAGTCAGGTAGACATCCCTTAGTAGCAATAACAGCATGGAAAACTCAAGCTGTTCCTATAGTTTTGGTTATGAGCTATATATAAATGGACTGTTACAAAGAGTCATGGCGAGAAGTAACCCATTTGCTACACTCTCGGTTAATAGGGCCTATATTAGAACATTTTGTCCAGGTTTGTTCACATCACCTTCAAGAGGACTTGGAGACACTTGTTAGACACGATCAAAGGTGAAGAAAGAATTATGGAGGAATTCTAACATTTATGTATATTTTTAGCCTAAGAATGAAAAACTCTGTAGTGTAATTTAATTACTGTTTTCACGAAATAAGTTTATTTGAAAAAGAGGTGGATCAGATATCTCCATGCTCACATAAGAAGAATGGGCTCAAATAAAGCAAGCAAGATGTTATATCAAAGGAGGTTTTAAGATTCCTATTTTTCAAAAGATAGTGTCCATTCTGTAATGTAGACACTGTTCCATTAAAATAGAAATTTACCAAGTAAAATGCAGTTTCTTGATTTATTAATATTAACTTTCAGAATTCTGATTTACATGCATTAACTTCCAAGAATCAGGTACAGTGCTTTGATTTATACATCATGCATATAAAAGTTCTTATTAATGAATCCTAAATTTTAAAGTTGTGATTTAGTATGTTAGTTTATAAATCTTAACTTTTAACTTCCAATTTAGTGCTGTGATTTATGGGTGCCAAGTTTCATGCTATTTATGAATCATAATGTTAAAGCTCTGATTTAATACGATAGTTACTGTAAGAAGCATTAGTATGATAAAATGTGTAAGTCTTAAGAGACCAGGATAAAACTGATCAATGATTCTCATATGCAGCACGCTGTGCATAGACTCAGCTAAGGAGCCTCCTCAGAGGGACATTTTGAATATAATTCTAAGATAAGACTAGGAAAGAATACAATGGAGTGATAATAAACTGTGTTGAAGGAATTGACTTCCCTTTTATTAGACCCTTCATGCTAAAAGCAAGCAGTTCACAGCTGTTATACTCCTTACAATTTTAATAAGTAGGCAACAAAAGACATCCTCCATATTGCCTGTCAACAGATCAATGTCTTAGTAAGAGAGCCAGATTTTCTGAGTAGATGTACCCACTTACTCGTATTAAGTTACTGTGCGTTATAGCAGTTTTGGAAATGGTTTTCGGACACAATTCAGTCTGCAAACAAAGTCTTTAATCACAGCATTTATAAGAGTACCACTCAACAGCCTTTTCCACTTCCCACCTCAACTCCTCTTCCTCAATTCCACTCGTCCACCGTCCAGTATGACAACTGCTATCCATATGTGGATATTGAACACCTGCAATGTGGTTAGCTTTCAAATTGAGATGTATTATAATTGTAAAATAAACAGTGGATATCTAACAGGGAAAAATGTAAACTATTTCATTAACTATATTTCTAAATTTTAATATTTTGGGTGTGTTAGACTGAACAAGTTTTTAAAATTAAGTTAACCTCACCTGCTTCCTTTATGCATTTCTTTATTATTGTTATTAACATTTTTTAGTTTTTATTGTGAATTGAGTGAATTGGGAAGACATCGGTTTTACACTCATCTTTTCATTGCAATAATTACAATCTCCTCCATGCATCATCATTTAACAGTATTTTTGCTTCTATTCCCCTTTATGCTCCGTTTAAATGTGGTTACTAAAATCTCAAACAGTATTTCCCTCATCTTTCCAGAACAGAAGCAGCCGTAAGCTACAACTACTTCCAGATATTTCACTAAAGTTTTCATGACCAATATGTTACAAGGAGTAAGGATGGGCAACTCAGGATAGAATTTATTAAGTCTCTCTCTTTTCACCCTGCCCAATTTGATTAAGAGGCATAGGGATATATACTTTTTAAAAAACATTTTATTGTGAATTATGTGATCGTTTACATGGGAGAACATTAGTTTTACATTCAATCTATTGTATGTCGTTTCATTGCCATGGTTACAATCCCCTCCATGCATCATCAACCAACCAAAGGGTATACTTTACAAGCTTGCCTCCAGTCGTCAGCACACAGCCCCTCTCCCTCTCTGGATCTAAAGTCCCCAACTGCTCCATCTCTCCACATCATTGTCTCTGCCTCCATCTCAGGCATCACTGCATCTCTGGGTAGGGTCCCGCTCTCCGCTCTTCTTCCTTGATGGTCCCAGGGACCTCAGCTCCTAGACTACAAAGTTAATCACTCCCCTCCTTGCTACAAAAGGAGACATATAACAAAAGGAGACTTTTGTTATTGTGTTTTGTTTTTCCTTCCTGAAAAACTTAGCAATCATTTGAAGTTATCATTTATTGATTGCCTACAGTACACAATGTACCATCCATCTATCCATCTATCTGTATCTATATCTATAACTCCACTGTCATTGATGCATATATGTTGATTCTATAGGACAGAGTAGAACTGCTCTATAGGGTTTTGGAAACTGTAGTTACTAATAGAAGCAGACTGCCTCATCTTTCTTCTTATGGAGAAATATCTAACCCACCATGCCACCACAGTTCCTTATATTATATATATACTTGGAGTCCGGGTGTGGTGCTGTGGGTTAATGCGCCAGACTGCAAAGCCGTTGAACTGCAAGGTTGGTGGTTCAAGCTTACCAGCTGCTCCTCGGAAACCCTATACAGGGTCGCTATGGGTCAGAATCGACTCGACGGCACATAACAACAACATATATACTTAGCATACCCATTACCTTCTAGTTGATTCCAACTCATATTGACCCTATATAGGGTTTCTGAGACTGTAAAGCCTCATCTTTCTCCTGGGATTTGAACCACCAGTCTTATAGTTAGCAGTCCAGTGCCTGACTTGCAATGCTGCCATACAAATAATTACTTGTATGTTATTAACTATCATTAGTTTATAAATTTATATATTGTTATCATCACTGGTCTCTATAAAGTAGATGCTATTCATACACTGACTCTTTTGACATGGACTCTGAGGTACACAAAGCAAAATTATAGAGATCACATACTGGCAGAGTTAAGAGTCAAACTTAGAATCTGTTTTCTATACCCCATACACGAAACAGCCTTTCAAGGCAGACATTTGGAATCTGCAGCTGTGAACTTGCCTTAACTTCTTTTTTAAAAAGGGATATGTAAAGCAGAAATGTCAGGATCTCACTTTGGACCCCTTATATTGTACTTTACAGTCTTGCCTTGGTTTAATTTTTTAAAATGTTTTATTGTGAACATTAGTTTTACATTCATCCTATCGTATATCATTTCATTGCCATGGTTGCAATCCCCTCCATGCTTCATCAACCATTGCCTTTATTTTTGACTAAAGATATGTTAGGGAAGTTAGCCAAGGCAGTTTGAGAAGGTATTGGGTTTGTCAGGCAAGTTATATGGTCATGTTGTTGTTGTTAAGTGTCGTCGAGTTGGTTCCAACCCATAGCGATAGGGTTTCCGAGGAGTGGCTGGTGAGCTTGAACCGCCAATTCTGCAGTTCAAACCAACTTTGCAGTCCAGCGCATTAATCGGCCGTGCCACGCCAGGACTGAGTTCCAAAATGGGGATTCCAAATAAATGCAGTGGAACATGAGTGAATCAATATTCTGAGAATGCAATGGAGCTTTTCCATTCCTGTTTTCCTAATAGAAATGGTCATTTGTGACCTTGTGAGACCTCCACTTTCATTAAAAGAAAGCACTCAGGTATTGGTAGCTTATGTAATCCTGCTTCACTTGCTTCTGAGGAGCTGAGTAGGAGCTTGTCAGCTTCACACATCTAATCTGGTGGCATTGTATGACTCTTTTTAAACCACAGTCATTCTGCATTGCTTTACTACAAATCCAACCCCAAATTTAACTTTGCTTTAAATGTTTCATTCTTAAGAGATAATATGTACAAGGAACAACCTTGTTTCCCCAGTGTAATTGATAAGGGTGAGAATTTTAGACATTGGCTACCAAAAATGGGGAGGGGAGGCAACAATGGCATGAAGTGGCTGGGTTACAAACTTTCATGAGTGGGCTTAGTTGCACAATGATGGGGGTAAGGTAGAATCCCCACTGAATAGTTGCCCTCTTTCCCAGATGGATCTGGTGAAAGGGGATGGGGGACAACAGAGATAAGATTGTATGACTCAATTGTGAATATTTGTTAGCAGGATTAATTGTGATTTCCACAACTGTAATTGATGTTTAACTAAAAGGGGGTGGGGAGAGTAGTTAATCTTTCATATCAGGAACGGATGATCCCAGGACCATCAAGAAGGAAGACCCTGAGTGGAGCATGAGATCCCTGCCTGGCAGAATGTGCCTTTTGGACATTTAAATGACTCTGTATGTATATATATAGTTTTATAAGTGTACCTCAAATATTGTGCCTTATTCATTCATGAAATATGAAATATAAATGGGGAGCTACAGAGAGGAAGTAAGATAAATGTTGCTGCAGGGAGAGGATTGTCCTAATTGAGATGAAACAAGGTACATAGTTTGCAGAATTTCAAGCTGATGATCTTCTCTGTAAGTCTTCACCCAATTCACAATAAAAAGTTTTGTGTTTGTTTTTTTTTTAAAGAGGGATGTAGAGCTCAGAGAAATCCACTGAAATATTTAATGATATAATGATAGACATAGAATTGGAGGATGGATGCGAATCTTGAATTTAAATTTAAGCCACAGAATCCATTTTAAACTTAGTCAAGGAGAAGAAGTCAACACTCTGACGTAGAGTGACCACACAACATCTAAAATCCAACCAGCCAAACAAATAAACAAGAAACAGCTATGATTGAAAACAGACATGCTACATGATGAAACAAAACAAATACTAATCATCCAGCCTTGGTTAAGTCAAAATAATTCTAAAACTCTGCTTACTAAAAAAATAAATATAATGTACACAATTGCCTCTTTCCTGTACATGTAAAAATGTAATGAAACACCAGATGTATTAGTCCATGGTTGTTGTTGTTATTGTGTGTTTCAACTACAGATAAATTGTAAGCAAGCTAGAACTCTAAAGACATTTTAGTATCTTCTGAGTTAAATTCCTAGAGGCATTTACCAAATAAAAATTTAGCTGTCGTGTGCAATGTAATAGCTATTCTTTTCTTCCTAGCTGGTTCAAAAGCACTATATAACAATGAGCTTAAACATTCTTTTCAGACATTGTCAAGGATCATTCCAGGACCAATAATTTCACCATCAATGAAAGCTTTAATTAAAGCAGGAAAAAATAAAAATGGCAATAAACAGCATACTAAACTTCAACTTTGTATGCATGTCCTATCAACCGACACACTTCTGAAAAAGATGCCTGGGACAAGAGCATCACCTTTGAGAAAATGAATTTCAATGTTGATTTTGCCACTCAGAAAGGAAGTATGATAAAGCACTGAACAAATCTCACTTGTTTTTATTTGAACTTCCAATTTAAAAATATTCTATTTTGGGTATGCCTTATGAAATCTTAGTTATACAGCAATGATGTATGCCTATGAGAATAAACATTAAATTGAGGGGGAATAATAGGACGTTAGTCCTTTATTTGTATGCTGATCACTTAAACTTTAACATTTCATAATCTCACCCAAACTTACACAGATTTCTAAATCCTCTTATATTCCTTTGTTAAAAATTATCATTCCAATCTGACAGTTGTCTGTGGTTCCCTGCTCTCACATGAAATTTCAGCAGGATATTAGGTTTCTTGCACAGGAAATGTGCAATGGATTGTATTATGTTTAGAAAATCTTCACTCTGTCTTTCTTCCCATCTTGAGTGGCGTATACTTCACCAACCCTTTGATAAGAGCTCATCATGTAATCTGATTTGACCAATTGTTGTTGTTTAGTACCTTCAAGTGGATTCCAATTCACAGCAACGCTGTATAAGGTTTCCAAGGAGCTACTGGTGGGTTCGAACTGCTGATCTTGAGGCTAGCAGTCTTGTGCTTATCCTACAGTGCCACACTAAGCCTCCTGATTTAACCAAAAGATCTATTGTAAAAACATGCCATCTTAGAGTGGAGGCAATTCTGAATGGAATTTTTAAGAGTCTTTTATGCTTTTATCTTCTGTATGAGAACATTTCATTACAGATGGAAGATATTCCGTGCGCCTTGGTTCCAAAATGAGAAGTCATTGAATAGTAACACTACCCAGAACAATTATTGTCAGCAAGGCACAGACTCATAATCAGGAAATAAATGTTTGCTGTGAACCAATACAATTTTACATTTGTTTGTTATGCAGCAATATTAAAGTAAGAGCTTTTATAGATGGTAAGGAGTGTGAAGAGGTATCAGATCATCTAAGAATTTCTACAGTCAAAATAACAATTATAAAAGATGATAATATTAGTACTTGGACTTGTCCCATAAGCTTTTTTCAGAAGCTGAATAAAAAAAAGAAAGTAGTTATAGAAGTGTGAGAGTAAAGGTTTTGTGTTCACGTGACATAGTCAGGATTCTCAGTGGTTTGATAGTTGAAATACAGTTTTTCCCCATGATAAGATCTAATATAATGTAATCCACTCTGTGGTGAGATCTGCAATGAATCAATCAATAGAAAGGAAGTTTCCTCCAGGGTGTGGCCAGCTTTCTAGAAATTGTATACTTGGGCAACACTTGCTGCTTTCTGCACTCACTCATCTATGCAGAGACAGCTACTTCGTCAACTGATTGGAAAAGATCCATGTTTGTGACCATTCCAAAGAGAGGTGACCCAACAGAATGTGGAAATCTTCGGACAATATCATTAATATCACATATAAGTAAAACTTTGCTAAAAATAATTCAAAAGTGGCTGCAACTGTACATTTACAGAGAACTGCAAGAAGTTCAATCCAGATTCAGACTAGGACGTGGAATGTGGACTATCATTGAAGTCAGATGGATCTTGGCTGAAAACAGAGAATACGAGAAAGATGTTTACCTGTGCTTTATTGACCATACAAAGGCTTTCAGTTGTGTGGATCATGACAAGCTATGGACAACAATGCAGAGAACGAGTGTTCTGAAACTTAATTGTCCTCATGAGGAACCAGTACATAGACCACGAGGCAGTTGCTCAAACAGAACAAGGGAACACCAAATGGTTTAAAATTAGGAAAGATGTGAGACAGGGTTGTACTCTTTCACCATACTTATTCAATCTGTATGTTGAGCAAATAATTTTAGAATCTCAATTGAAAAACCTGTCATCAGTGTTGAAGGAAAACTCATTAACAATCTGCAATATGCAGATGATACCACCTTGTTTGCTGAAAGCAAAGGGGACTTAAAATACTTACTGATGAAGATGAAAGACCACAGAACTTCAGTATGGGTTGCACCTCAATGTAAAGAAAACAAAAACTTCACCACTGAACGAATAAAAAAAATCAAGATAAATGAAAAAAAGATTGAAGTTGTCAAAGATTTCATTTTGCTAGGATCAACCATCAACACTAATAAAAGCAACAGTCAAGAAATCAAACGACGTGTTATATTAGGCATATATGCTGCACAAGTCCTCTTTAAAGTGTTCAATAGCAGAGATGTCAGTTTTAGGACTAATGTGCACTTAACCCAAGCCATGGTATTTTCAATAACCTCATATGCATGTTAAAGCTGAATAATGAGTAATAAAGGCCATAGACGCACAGATGCATTTGAGTTAAGGTGTTGGAGAAGAGTATTAAAAGTACCATGGACAAAGAACAAACCAATCTGTGTTCTGAAGAAGTGCAACCAGAAAGCTCCTTAGAAGCCAGGATGGCCAGACTTCAACTCTCATACTTCAGACATATTATTGAGAGGGACCAGTCCTTCCTTAGAAATGGATATCATGCTTG
Organism: Chrysochloris asiatica; assembly: GCF_000296735.1. Classification (NCBI taxonomy): domain Eukaryota; kingdom Metazoa; phylum Chordata; class Mammalia; order Afrosoricida; family Chrysochloridae; genus Chrysochloris; species Chrysochloris asiatica. Next base: position 3,232,441 of record NW_006408536.1, read on the forward strand.
GTCAAGTAGAAGGTCAACATTAAAGAGGAAGACTCCCAAGGAGATGGATTGGCTCAGTGAAAGCAGCAGTGGGCTCAAGTGTAGCAATGATTGTAAGCGTGGCACAGGACTGGGCTGTGTTTCCTTCTGTTATGATAATGTCGTTATGAGTCAGTACCAACTCGATGGCATTAATCACAACATATATATATGGTTGCCACACTAGGGTATATATATATATATCACTGTGGCTGTGGCTGTGTGCTGTGGAGTTGGTTCCGACTCATAGTGAACCTGTACAGGGTTTCCGAGGCTGTAAATCTTTACGGGAGCAGAAAGCCTCATCTTTGTCCTGCAGAACAGCTGGTAGTTTCAAACTGCTGACCTTAAGGTTTGCAGCCAGATTCGTAACCACTACGCTACCAGAGCGCTCTCTCCTCTCTCTCTCCTCTCTCTCTCTCTCTCTCTCTCTCTCTCTCTCTCTCTATATATATATATATATATATATATATATATACAGGTGTGGAGCCAGTACTGGAAGGGAAGGGTAACCACAAGATCAGCAGTTCAAACCCACCAGCCACTCTCAGAAACCCTATATAGGATAGCTATGAGTCAAAACTGACTTGATGGCACATGACAGCATATATGTATATATATATATATGCAGAGAGAGAGAGCATTGTTGGTATTATAGGCTATGCATTGAGCAGCTAACTGAAGGTTAGCAGTTATAATCCATGAACAACTCCAGGGGAGAAAGATGAAACTTTCTGTACCCATAAAGATTTACACCCTTGAAAACCCTAATAGTATCACTATGAGTCTATGTGTGTGTTTGTGTGTGTACCAATCAGTAGCTAGCTATCTATCTACCTGATTTCAAGCCTCAGAAAACAAAATCACAAAGGAAACAAACTCTCTTTGGGAGCTTTCATGTAGCTTCCCTAATATAATGGTGAGACTTCAGAGTTTGTAAATATCTTTCTAGACATGAGAACAAGTCTCGGCTGGAAACACAGCAGTGCCTACAAGTCTTAAACCCAGAATCTGATCTTGACTCACAACCCCTATGTTTTTCAGAGAGCACCTTGAATGTTGGGTCATGTTGAAATTCATTTGGACAAGTAACTGCCATGGTGTTACATGCCCTTGAATTTTCACTGAGGGTATTTGTCAAGTTCTAAGGAAGCTGTTATAATTTAGATCCAATTTCACAGGCCTAGGAGTTGCATGCTGGGGAGTTCTCGCTCAGCAACAATCTTGATTAAAATCCTGGGTTAAGGACACTTCTCTGTGCTTGAGTTTCCTAGTATGAAATTACTTATTTGAGACTACACTAACCAACATGATCAGATTAACTGATGACTTGTGGTTGAGAGTTTTGAAGATATGAAGTCGTAAAAAATGTATTGTGTTGTCTCAGTATGACAAAGTAGATGAATTTTCTCTTTATTCTTTAACAAATCCCGTGACAATATATTTGAAATAAATAATGTTGACTGACTCCCTGGTAGTTATTCATTGATTTCCCTTGTATGGAGATGTGGAGCCCCCTTCCTCCATGGGAACCAAAGCAAAACGTTTGATCGTCTTGGAACTGTTTATGGCTTACTGATAAGTGCTGGAGTTTATACATTTCTTTGAATAAAGTCTCACTGTTGTCCTTCTTTTCCATTTTATGATTTTAGATTATACAAATAGTCCATGGCTTTGCCACTGAGTGTTTCTAGCATTAAAGACATCATGTAAATCAAATTCTGAATTCTTTTGGTTGAAAGTCACAGTAAGCAACTTTAGTTAACAACATGAATCACACATAATTAATTGGAAGGATAGATACAGGAAGAACTTAGGAAATTCAAGGAAAAACAAATCTCCTGGTTTGGGGAAGTACAAGTCAATGACTCAGCGTAGTTTAGGGACCTAACTAACTACATTGAGTACCGCCATTGCCATGACTCAAGTACTTCTGACTACTTTTTTCTCTAGAAATTCTCAGAGAAAAAGAATTTGATTGATACTAGCTCTGGTAGCCTTGTTGTTGTTAAGTGCCGTTGAGTCGGTTTCGACCCATAGCGACACTGTACAGGGTTTCCGAGGGTGTAAATCTTTACTGGAGAAAAAAGCCTCATCTTTCTCCCGCGGAACGGCTCGTAGTTTCGAACCGCTGACCTTAAGGTTCGCAGTCCAATTCGTAACCACTACGCTACCAGAGCATAGTGGTTACTAATCGAGCTGCCAGCCCCAGGGTCAGCAGTTCGAAACTACCAGCTGTTCCGCGGGAGAAAGATGAGGCTTTCTGCTCCCATAAAGATTTACAGCCTCGAAAACCCTATGCAGGGTCGCTATGAGTCAGAATAAATAAATGTTTATTTATATAAAAAGAGGCATGATGAACTTCTAAATGACTAAAGCATGTTAGTTTAGGTTTTAAGGCACAATTTGAGCCCATGCATCTACTTCCCCTAACTCCTCAAATTCCATTTAAATGATCCGAGAAATGTCTTGAAATATAAGAAATAAATGTCATTAAAAGATCAGAAATGTTGAGTAATTTCTGAAAGTTGGATACTGGTGGAATACCAAGCAGGTAAAATCTCTGTATAAATCAAGTGTTGCCAGTATAATACAGTGGAAAAGATTCCCTAATGGAATCAAGAGAGCCGAAGGATCTTGCCCCTCACATACGTTTGGGCAAAGGAAGGACCTCAGGAAGAACTTTAGGGTACCCCACAAAGAGTGGTTAGTATTCTCAAATTCCCATAATACAAACACTGCCATTGTTCACTTTCCTCCAATGATGGTGGTCATGCCACTCAGAGATACGATGTAAGGATTCCCCAACAAACCTAAACCCACACACAAAAAGAGAGAGAGAGAAAGAATATAAATGAACGATGCTGTCACTCTCTGGTAGTTACCTCAATATTTTAAAAAGATATTAGAACTCTGGCCAAATACAAGCCCCCTAAGTTTAGAATTTTTGATCCAAAACACAAAGTTTCCCCTAAAACAGTTAGATCTTTTCCACACAATCTCAAGAACAGTTTAGGGAGTTTATCTGATAATGAACAAATAGGAAACATTAAAAATTAACTCTTGACCATCTAAGGTCAATTGATTTTGACAAGGGTGCTAAGTCTATTCAGTGGGAAATGAAGAGTCTTTTCAATAAATGGTACTGGGAAAATTTGATTTCTGCATTCAGAAAAAGGAGCAGGATCTATGTCTCACGCCATAGAAATCCACATAAACAAATTCACAATGGATTAAAGAAAAGCCTAAATGTGCAAATTAAAACCACAAAAATTCTTAGAAGAACAAACAGGTTAGAAAATGAAAATACAGAAAGATTCCGTTACTAGCTCAGAGTTATAAAATCTTTTATGAGATGGAACCAGATTTCAAAGGTAGGCAGTTCAACATCAGAGTCCATGCTCTTCTCTATTGGCCACCTACTTGTTGTTGTTGTTGTTGTTAAGTGCCATCGAGTCGGGTCCGACCCATAGCGACCCTGTACAGGGTTTCCGAAGGTGTAAATCTTTACGGGAGTAGAAAGCCTCATCTTTCTCCCGCGGAGCGGCTGGTAGTTTCGAACCACTGACCTTAAGGTTTGCAGCCCGATTCGTAACCACTACGCTACCACATTTAGATAACACTAAGGAGCTCTCCCGTTCCGCGGGAGAAAGATGAGGCTTTCTACTCCCGTAAAGATTTACACCCTCGGAAACCCTGTACAGGGTCGCTATGGGTCGGAACCGACTCAACGGCACTTAACAGCAACAACAACAAGGAGCTCTGGTAGCGTAGTGGTTACGAATCGGGCTGTGAACTGCAAGGTCAGCAGTTCGAAACTACCAGCCGCTCCATGGGAGAAAGATGAGGCTTTCTGTTCCTGTAAAGATTTACAGCCTCGGAAACCCTGTTCAGGGTCGCTGTGGGTCGGAACCGACTCAACGGCACTTAACAACAACAAGGCAAACATTCCAGATTTTAAGCAGGAAAGCTTACCTATAAATAGGTGGAAAGAACCAGGGTGGTTTGAGTTTTCCTTCTACAACATTCAATACAAGAAGACAGTGTAATTTGTATACAACGGTTTTAGTGGAAAACATTATTACTTAAAAATAATTTTAAAAGACACGCTCTCATTCATGTTAACGGGAAGAGAAAGACTTTCTTATACATACAGGGCTTAAAAAACGGTTGCGTGATTTAAAATATTACTTAAAATCATACTCAAGTCAGCCAAGAAATGAATCATAATGAAGAAATCAACTAGGTAAAACATAATCCACGAAGAAGAATGCTGTACACAATTAACCAATTCATCTGAATACTTATTGGCTTGGGAATGAAGATACGTGAATGTCAAAATGCTTTTTCAGGGAGAATAAACACAAGGCAGTTGAAAATATTACTGATATAACATTTGAATCTAAAAGTGCAGATTAAGCCATAACAGCAGTAGGTGGGGAAAAGATGTTGAAAGAAAGAAAGGAAAACCACGCTAAATCTCTCTTCCTATCATCGAAACTACCAGCTGTTCCGCGGGAGAAAGATGAGGCTTTCTGCTCCCGTAAAGATTTATAGCCTTGGAAACCCTGTACAGGGTCGCTATGAGTCGGAACCGACTCCAAGGCGCATAACAACAGCAACCATATGGTAAGAAGCTATAGATGTGGATATTTTGTCTTCACCAGCTTCCTCCACTGGAGAACTAGAAAAAATGCCCCCTAGATAAAGAGTAAAATTTAAATATTTACGTGAGCCAAAGAAAACCAAAGACCTGGATACCAGACAAGTTAAGCCTTCCTGAACCTCTTACTACTAACATTATGCCTTACCTCATTACCAGAGGAATCAGGAACATCTGAAAATGGGTAGGAATCAAACTTCCAGGAAGCTTGTTGCTATACAAAAACAATGTGTGGGTAATAGTGTTTTGACAGCTGGATAATTTTGTGGAGAAACAAATTGTATATCTACCTCAAACCACACACCAGGATAAGTTTCAAAACCGATATATTTATATATGCAAAAGGAAACAAACAAACAAACAAAAAACGAACTTGACAAGTACTTGAAATTTTGAAAGGCCTTTCCAATGATCCAAATTCAGAAGTCATGTAGGAATAGAGTGATAATTCAACTTCTTGTGAATTACTTTTGAGTCCTCTCCAATTCATGGCAACTCCACATACAATAGCAACATTGCCTGATCCTACTTCATCTTCATGATGGTTGCTATATTCGAGTTCATTGTTATAACCACTGTGTATTTTGTGTATGCTCTAATCAAGGGGGCTCGTCTTTCAGCACTATATTGGACAATGTTGTGAACCATAATTGGCTAATTGTTGTAAGTAGATCTTTCTCTCTCATCTGTCTAAATTTGAAAGCTCCTCTGAAACCTGTCCACCATGAGTGACCCTGCTGGTATTATCCTGGCAATATGCAAGCTACCGCAGTAAGACAAACTGACAGGTGGGGAGAAGGATCATTCAACCATGTTGCTGTTAAGTGCCATCGAGTCAGTTCTGACTCAGAGAGCTTGTATAGGGTTTCCAAGGAGTGGCTGGTGGGTTTGAACCTCAGGACTTGCGGTTAGCTGTCCAATACTTATTCTACAGTGCCACTCCAGGGTCTCCTAATCCAAGTATAGACAATTTTTAAAAATATGTTTTGAGGAAAATATCATTAGTAAAATCAAAAGACAAATAACAGACTGAGAAAAAATAATTAATTTAATCATCTTGAGGGAAGATCATTCTAGATTAAAGTGGGCCAACGCTAATGTCTAGTGAACATTAAACTAATTATATCTTTAAAGATATTTTTAGAAGTCACACTCAAAGGCTCTGGGTGAATGCATCTACTCAGGGGCCACCATTCAACCCACTCCGATCTCTAAGAAATATTATTAAGTAAAAGTAAACTTAAAACAGTGTATTGAAGTGTCATTTTGTTAAGAATCCACATTCCTAATTGCGAATATTTTCTGATAAATCTTTGGAAGGGTACACCCTCCCACTAAGCCTACTGCGATAGAGTCGATCCCAGCTCATAGGGACCCTATCTAGAGTTTCCGAGGCTATAAATCTTTACAGAAGCAGGAAGTCTCATCTTTCTCCTTGGAGCAGCTAATGAGATTGAACTGCTGACCTTGTGATTAATAGTCCAGATTTTATCCCACAGTGCCACCAGGGCTTGGGTATGCAATAACTATTAATGAAGTTACTTGGGGAACAGAAGGGTGATGAACTAGATGGAGAAGGATGAACATTTTTCACTGTACAACCTTTTATTTTTTGGCATTGCAACTTTTGTCACATGTAAATAAATTACTCATTCCCAAAACCTAAAATATAGGTTAAAGCATAAATTGCTAAGAAGACTAGTATTTTTTTTTTTAAAAAAAGGAGAAGATATGATGTGAGTAAAGTAAACAAATTGGAAAATAAGAAATTAATAGAAGTGATAGGCAGAAGATTTGTCTAATGCAATACATCTTTTGATTTCTTAATTAATAGCTCCTTCCATGAGTGATCATTGTGGATACAAAATGAAAATGGTGACATCTGTCTCTTCTCTATTTATCATCATGTTATTTATTGGTCCAGTTGTAAAGACTTTTGTTTTATTTATACTTAGGTGCAATCCATACTGGAAACTGTAGTCTTTGATCTTCATCAGTAAGTATTTCAAGTCCTCTTTGTTTCAAGCAAGCAAGGTTGCGTGATCTGCATATCTTAGGTTGTTGGAGACTTCCTCCAATCCTGATGCTATGTTTTTCTTTGTATAATCCAGTTTCTCAGATTATTTGTTCAGCATACAAATTGAAAAAGTATGGCGAAAGTACAAAAACCTGGTAACCTGGTACAAACTTTTCCTATTTTTAAACCAGTCAGTATCTTCTTATTGTGTTGGAACGACTGCCTCTTGATCTATGAATAGGTCCCTTATGAACACAATTAAGTGCTCTGGAAAACCCATTCTTTGTAATGTTATCCATAGTTTGTGATGATCCACACAGTTGAATGTCTTTGCATACTAAATAAAGCACAAGTGAACATCTTTCTGGTATTCTCTGCTTTCAGCCAAAATTTATCTGATGTCTACAATGATATCCCTCATTCCATGTCCTGTTCTGAATCCCACTGGAATTTCTGGCAGCTTCCTCTCAATATACTGCTGCAACCATTTTTATCTTCAGCAAAAGTGTATTTGTATGTTATATTAATGACACTGTTCAATGATTTCTTTATTCTGTTGGGTCACCTTTTTTTGGAATAGGCACACATAAAAATCTTATCCAATTGATTGGCCAGGTAGCTGTCTTCCAAATTTCTTGGCATAGGTGAGTGAGAACCTCCAACACTGCATCAGTTTGTTGAAGCATTTCATTTTGTATTCCATTAATTCCTGGAACCTTGAGTTTCAATAATGTCTTCAGTGCAGCTTGAACTTCTTCCTTCAGTACCATCAGTTATTGATCATATGCTATCTTTGAAATGGTTGAGCATCAACTAATTCTTTTTGGTACACTGACTATGTATTCCTTCCATCTTCTGTGGATGCTTTCTGCATTATTAAATATTTTTCTCATGGAATCCAGTCTGCCCCTGGCCTTGTTTTGGTTGATGGTATGGAGCTTTTCCACTGTCTCTTCCCACAGATGTAGTCAATTTGATTCTCGTGTGTCCCATCTGGTGAGGTACATGGTGAGGTTATGTTGTTGATAAAAAGGTATTTGCAGTGAGTAAATCATTGGTCTTGCAAAATTTTATCACCAGTAATTATCAATGCATCTTGATTGCATGCTTGACCAATTTCGGACTGATGAAGTTGATAGAATTTTTCATTCATCATCATCAGCTTTAGTGGTTGGTGCATAAATTTGAGTAATAGTCAAATTAACTGGTCTCCCTTGTAGACAAAAGGATATCATCCTATCACAGACAGTGTTGTACTTCAAGACAGACCTTGAAATGCTCTATACTCTCCAAGGTTGTCTAAAATAAATGTTAAATAACTATACTTTCCATGTCTATACAGCATAACTATATCGTAAAGATTCATTCTATTAAGGATAAAACCACAGGGAAAATAATATCTATTCTTTCTACCAAAAATGGACATCAAAGGGAAAAGAGTGACTCATAAGAGCATATCTATATATACTGGAAGTACTTGCAGCTAAACTATTGTTAGACAAATTAAATTAGGTACATTTTCAGTGTCTGCCACATTCATTGTTTCTCCTTGTGTTGAATAAACATACAGCATACATGAGGGAAAAGAGAAGAAACTCTCTTCAAAATTAGTTTGAGCTTTGCTACTTGGCACTATATAATTTGTGATATGGAGGGTAATTGGAGATTGTTGTTTTGTAAACCATGACCTACAGATGATTTTCATGCATTATGGTTCACAGAAATAATTTATGTCAGCAGTCAGTGATATTTCTCGGTTCAAAAAATCCTGATGCATCACAGAGACAGTAAGTGGAGACTATGTAAAATTTTGATAATTCCCTGAACCATCTTTAGTCTTGCTCAGTATTCACAGTTCTTTCTAATTTCATTAGGTTTTCCTTTTATTGAACATTTACAGAGCCCATAATTTGTATCCCCCTGTGCTGTTATTGTTGTTGTTAAGTGCTGTCAAATCGGTTCTGACTCATAACAACCGTATAGGGTTTCTAAGGAGTACTGGTGAGTTCGAACTGCCAACCTTGTGTTTAGAAGTCCAGTACTTATCCTACAGGACCATACTAGGACTCCTCATTCCCCATAGTGTCAGCCAATTTACCAATCTTACTTCTTACCACATTCTACACAAATTCTTCTTTAAGCACAAACTGTCTTATTTTTCCCACTTAGTTATCTCCCATTTACTTAAAGTTCAATATATGTGCTCTTGCGATTCCTCGTGGCCAGATCATAATTCCTTCACATTCATTTTTCAAACTTGTACCAGTTATTGTTATTGTTAAGAGCCATCAAGTCAGTTACAACTCATAGAGACCCTTTGACCCGTATAGGTAAATCTTCACAGGGATAGAAAGCCTCATCTTTTTCTCACGTCGTGGATGGTGGGCTCAAATCATTGACCTTGTAGTTCGCCATCCAGTGCTTACCCTATAGAGCTACTGTGCCTCCCCCAATTGTTGGTGCGCTCTTGTATTTTACTAACTCTGTGTTCTCCAGAACCTTGGATTGCTAACCTCAAGGTCAGCAAATCAAAACTGGGAGAAAGATGCGATTTTCTGCCCCAGTAAAGTATTACAGCCTCAGAAACCCTATGTAGAGTTGCTATGAGTTGGAATCAACTCCATGGCACATTATCACCACCACCACCATTATGTATTGACCAAAAACCTAACCAAACCCATTGTCATCGATTGATTCCAACTCACGGCAGTCCTGTATAGGGTTTCCAAACCTGTAAATCTTTACAGAAGCTGAAAGCTTCATCTTTCTCCTGCACAGCAGCTGGTGGGTTTGAATTGCCAACATTTGATTAGCAGTGCAGTGCTTATCAGAGCTCCTTTACGCTTTCATTGACTATTTATTTTATGTGGTCTTAGTTTGCCCTCCAAGTGTCTCTTGAATATAGTAGACCTTATTGAGGGCAGTAACCTTTGTGAAATATTCCTGTAGGTTGGTCGTAGTACCTCCCACACTAGTTATCAAAGTGTGATTTCTGGACCACAGCCTCAGCATCACCTGGGATCTTGTCAGAATGCAAAGTCTTGGACCCCATCCCAAACATACTTAATCAGCAATCTGTCTAGTAAACAGTTCTCCAGGCGATCTAGAGGCAAGAGCAAGTGTGACTTAACACATTGTTGGGTACATTAATAAATATTGAGAGATTATAGGAATTTGATACCTGGATTAGCAATTCATGTTCTCTATATAAATTTGCATTGTGAAGGCTTAAAGAGTATAAATTCCTAAGCCAATTTTAGAAGGCAAGTCCATTCAATTTGAACAACTACACACTAGGCATCTAGTTTTGAATACTCTAATTTGGACACCTAAAACTTTCTCCTTCAAACCTGGCTTTGGTTTAGTTATTGCTCATTTGTCCCTCCCCGCTGTTATACTTCATTGCTTCCCTACATTTTTATAGTGTGGAAATGGCTGCAAGAGATTAGGAACATTCATTTTCCAAATAAATAGCTTCTGGCTTTAGTCTTCACATCCAATATTTAAAAAGCTTGAAGACTTTGAGAGTCCATGTAAGTATGAAGAAAAGATTTCAATGGAAATCAAAAAGAGTTAGTAGAAAATCTGCACCCTATTGATAGTGGCACTTTTGTTCTGAGGGCTTGGTAATATGAGAAATTGAAGAATGCCATTAGAGTTACTGACTTGAAACATATCCAGCAGTACTTTGTTAAAGTGTCTGTACTGCAAAGAATATATTTTTTTAATAGCCCAACACTTTGCCATCTTCACTGCATAAATATGATTTTAAATGTTATGGAAAAGACAACATGTAAACATGTATCATTATGCACACTTGCAAAGGAAGAACTTGCCATTCGGCCTTCTTTAGCAAGATCTTTTCCTAATTATAGAACACCAAAATTGTATTTTCACAATTTGTCATTTTGTGAAAGGAGCTCAAGTAAAATGCAGTCCTCCTAAACATTCAAAGATTTATAATTAAAGAGCTGTCTGCTGAACAATTGACTTTATTCATGATGCAAGTCATTCACCTTCAAACGCCTTTTACCATGATAGATGCGGGCAAAAAGGAAGAATCAAGTATTCCTGTGCAATTCACATTACGAAATATATTAAGTGCTCACACCAACTCATACTGAAAAAAAAAAAAAAAAAAGTGGCACAATGTTCACGAAATGCAAAAGGTTTCCCAAACTGAAGGCTTCCCTTTATACTTTAAAACCCTCTTGAAATATGTTCTAGAACAGGATGACCTCAATTCCAATGGAGAAGCACTCACCGGATCTCAGTGGATCATGACTCCTTTTTTGCACTGACTATAGCTTGTTTTTCTTTGGATCCCAGACCAGTATCATGGGGCCTGGCACATAGATATGTAAGTATAAATGTTTATTGAATAAGTTTTATTTAATAGAGACATAAAGAAAGTAGAGTATAGAAAGAACAGTATAGAATCAGTATGTTTTGGTTGAGAAATGCTTGTTTCATAGATTTGCATACACTACCTTTTATTGAGAAAAGTGCATATAATTAAATGAAAAGAATGAATTGCAGAGGGATTTCATTACAAAAAATGCTGAGTGGTTCACTGAATTTTCAAAACAATCAATCATATATTAGGCCCCTCACTAGTCCTCTCAATGGTGAATCAAAATTTCAAGGCTGCCCGCTAGTTATCTATCGTATATATTAAAATATCCCTAAGTAGGCCATTGTATTTAATTTAGGAGAAGAGATGACTCAGACTATTCATCACTAATAATTATTTTGTCTTCTGAGTTGAAAGGTAGGAATGTCAATCTCAATGATTTGGGTGGGTTTCCTGTGGCTTACAATACATTTGAAGTTGTTCTCTGGATTTAACTTTTTTTTTCTCCTGACTGATGACTTTTTAAAAATGTGTTTGAAGGAGGACTGGATGAATCTGTTCTGTTTGCTAGAAATGTTTTCATTTATACCTTTTAAGTTTGCATTTATATCTAGTGTAGAATCATTTCAGCAGTATTATAGTGTCTCTTGCATGACCTTCATTTGAAGCCTCAGATTATTTTGTAATACTTGAATTGAAAAACTGGAAGCTTTCTTATACACAATGACTTTACCAACATTTAAAAAAGTTCTGGCATGTGATCATGATTTTACATCAAACTCTCCATCTGTGAAGCAATTCAATTTAAAGAGGGTCTTAAGGTTGGGGGTGTGTTTGTGTAGAGTTAAACACATAAATATCCTCAAATTGTCTCTTTTATTGGAGTTTGTTTTTCCAGAAGTTGAAAAGATTGTGTAAATTCAAAATTGAGAATTGGGTGTGGGCCAGAGAGAGAAAGCAGGAGTCTTCTAATAGATAATTGGAAGATTGATAAAGGCATGACAATCAGGTTAATTGAAATCTACTAGCCTAATTTGAAGCTAAAACCATGAAATCTAAATCTGGTTGCTATTAAATCAGACTCACAGCGGCCCTGTGTTATTTCAGAGTAGAATTGTGCTCCATAGGCTTTCAAGAGTTGATTTTTCAGACGTAGATTACCAGGCTTTGTTCCAAGCTGCCTCTGCATAGACTCTCATCACCACATTTCAGTTAGCAGCCTAGCAGTTAATGGTTTGAGCCACCCAGGGAATCCCATGTAGAGTTGGGCCTTTTAAATCGCCACTATCTTGCCTTGTGGCACTGTGGGTTAATAAGCTGGACTGCAAAGTTGTTTGAACTGCAAGTTTGGCAGCTCAAGCCCACCCGCAACTCCTTGGAAACCCTACACAGGGTCGCTATCGGTCGGAACTGACTCAATGGCACTTAACAACAACAACATCTTTCCTTACCTGATGCAGTACTGGGGGCACTCACTCACCTCTGCCAAGAAATTTGGAAGACAACTGCCTGGAAGAGATCCGTGTTTGTGCCCAGTCCAAAGAGAGGTGACCCAGTGGAATGCGGAAGCCATCAGACAATCTCTTTGATATCCCATGTGAGTAAAGTTTTACTAAATGTAATCCAAAAACAGCTGAAACCATAGACTGACAGAGAATTTACAGAGGTTCAAGCCAGATTCACAAGAGGACTTGCAACGAAGAATATCATTGCTGATGTCATATGGATCTTGGCTAGAAGCAGAGGATACAAGAAATATGTTTACCTGTGCTTTATTGACTACGCAAAGACTTTCAATTGTATACATCATGACAAGCTATGGACAAAATTGTGATGTATGAGTATTCTGGAACACTTTATTGTGCTCATGAGTAACCTGTACATAGATCAAGAGGCAGTTGTTTGAACAGAACAAGGGAGCATCAAATGGTTTAAAATTAGGAAAGGTGTGCACCAGGGTTGTATTCTTTCACTATACTTATTCAGTCTGTGTGATGAGCAAACAATCTGAGAAGCTGGATTATATGAAGAAAAACGTGATATCAGGATTGGAAGAAGACTCATTAACAACCTGCGAAATGCAGATGATACAACCTTTCTTGCTGGAAGTGAAGATGACTTGAAATACTTATTGATGAAGATCAAAGACCACAGCGTTCGGTATGGGTTTCATCTCAATTTAAAGAAAACAAAAATCCTCACCACTGGACCAATAAACAACATCCATATAAATAGAGAAAAGATTGATGTTTTCGGTTGTTGTTGCTGTTGTTGTTCAGATCAACCATCAACACTCATGGAAGCAGCAGTGAAGAAATCAAATGACGCATTGCATTAGGCAAATCTGCCACACAAGATCTCTTTAAAGTGTTGAAGAGCAAAATGTCAGTTTGAGGAATAAGGTACAGCTGACCCAAGCCATGGTATTTTCAATAACCTCATATGCATGAGAAAGCTGGATAGTGAATAAGGAAGACAGTAGAAGAATTGATGCATTTGAATTATGGTGTTGGAGAAGAATATTGAAAGTACCATGTATTCCCAAAAGAACAAATAAATCTGTTTTGGAAGGAGTACAGCCAGAGTGCTCCTTGGAAGCCAGGATGGTCAAATGTCATGTCTCATACTTCGGACGTATTGCAGGAGGGATCAGTCACTGGAAAAGGATATCGTGTTTGATACAGTGGAAGGTCAGAGAAAAAGAGTAAGATCCCCAATGAGATGGATTAACACAATGGTGACAGCGATGGTCTCAGGCCTAGCAATGATTATGACGTTGGGTCAGGACTGGGCAGTGTTTTGCTCTGTTGTGCATAGGGTCGTTGAATCAGTATTGACTCCATGGCACCTAACAACAATAACAATAAGGATCTTTCTTTATCAGTCATGAAGACTCTCCGCTGAAAGTCATAAATCCATCAGTCTTTGCCCAAGGAGCTTTGTTGTTGTTGTTAAGTGCCTTTGAGTCAGTTATGACTCAAAGAAAAACTGCCTGGTCCTAACCATCCTAACAATTGTTATTATGTTTGAATCCTTTGTTGAAGCCACTGTATCAGTCTCTTTTTTGATGATCCTCCACTTTAGCAAGCCCGATGCCTTTTTTTTTTTTTTTTTAAGTTTTTATTGTGAATTATGTGGGTTTTACATGGAAGAACATCAGTTTTACATTCATCCTATCGTATTTCATTTCATTGCAATGATTACAATCCTCTCCATGCATCATCAAATAACCAAAGGGTACCCCCCACAGGGCTGCCCTCTGACTGTCAGCACACAGCCCTTCTCTCTCCCTGAGCCCATTGTCCCCAGCTGCTCCATCTGTCAACGTCATCGTCTCTGTCTCCATCCCTGGCATCACTGCCTCTCTGGGTAGGGTCCCACTTTGCACTCTTCTCACTTGATGGTCCCAGGGACCTCCGCTCCTGGGCTTCAAAATCAATCACTCCCCTCCTTTTGTCACAAACCATCTAGCTCTACATTTCTGACCCTCGCAGTCAGTCCTGATGGCAATTATTCACTATTGTACCACAAGAGACTTATCCCCATTTCCTTTTGCCAGCCTGGTCCCAACAGATTGGAAATCACTAGGCTCCCTCTTGAAAACTTGTAAGCCAGTCACTGCTTGCCTTTATAGCCCCATTTTAGGTAACCAATGTCAAAGTTGCCCATCTCTGTCAACCTGTGTACTGAGGGGGTGAGAGTGAGCCTCGCTGTGAAGATTCGTTCCCTTCTTTGAGCTACTACATCCATAAGTATAGGTAAAGTTCATCAAATTATAGAGAGTTACTCTTTTCTTTTTTTTTTTTTTCCCCCTTTCTCCCTCTTCTTTCTTCTTCTAGCTGAGTTCTGATCATCCAGCCATCGAAGCCAGGTCAAGTGGGTACTATCTGCAAGTATGGGTGTTCTTGTGCATTTCCCCTCACTTCATATCAGCTGGACGCTTCACTCTCCACACTAGTCCTCTGTGGCCATGTCACTGCCTCTGGGTCCAGGAGTCCCCAGATTTTGCTGTACTGCTGGCCATTCAGGTCTCCACCCGGGTTCACAGGAGTCTATTGAATGTGCTCCCATGCCCTTTCCCAAGGAATGGTCTCTCCTGAAATGTCCAAATTATAAGAGGCAAGTTTCGCCATCCTTGATTCTAAGGAGTGTTGTGGTTATGCTTCTTCCAAGACAAATTTGTTTGTTATTCTGGCAGTCCTTGGTACTTTCAATATTCTTTGCTAATACCTAATTCAAATGCATTGATTCTTCTATGGCTTTCATCATTCATTGTCCAATGTAGGCACTGCATGTGGGGCAATTGAAACTACTATGAGTTGGGTCATGCACACCTTAGTCTTTAAAGTGGCATTATTACTCTTCAACACTGTAAATAAGTCTTTTGTAGCAGATTTCTCCAATGCAATACGTTGTTGGATTTCTTGCCTTTTGATTCCATGAGTAGCTTTAGGAGTTAACATTATCCTCTTCTTTCCTCATTATCATTCTGCCATACCACAGTATACATTAATATCTGAAAAATAAAACTTTCTTTGATAGAAAATGTTGAAGATCTTTTCTCAAAAGCACAATAGCTGAGTTACCCTAGGAAGAGGTTGATATTAAGGAAGGTGTAAAGATATATTAAAAGGAAAAAAAAAATCTGTCCAATTTTTAGCTAAAAAAGAAGAAAGAGTTATATATGTGTATTGAATATGAGATCAAATAAACTTGGGTAACACTAGATTAAACCAAATTAAATACATTCCATGACAGCACTGTTTTCCGGAATCTACAGTATACTAAATTGTCCTTGGGTGCTGCAAACAGTTATAAAGCTTGGCTACTAACTAAACAGTTGTGTGTTTGAACTCACCACAGGTACCTCAGAAGAGATGTTTGGTGATCTACTCTAGAAAAATCAGCCAATTAAAACTCTATGGGATATACTCTACTGTAATTACATAGGGTTACAATGAGTCCAAACCAACTCTATGGCAACTGGCCTTTTTGTTTGTCTCTTGGTGTTTGTTGCCATTTGTTTGTTAAAAATATGCTCAATTAGATTTCAAAGTAACAAGAAAGGGATGTTGTTGTTGTTAATTGTCGAAGAATATTTTGTATTGGATTTTTTTTTTCCTTTGGTAACACAGTGGATTACAAATTGGACTGCTAATCGCAAGGTCAGCAGTTTGAAACTACCAGTCATTCCACAGAAGAAAGATGAGGTTTTCTGCTCCGTAAAGATTTGTAGCCTCAGAAACCTTATACAGGGTCACTATGCGTCAGAACTGACTCCACAGCACATAACCAGGGTAGCCTTTGATTTACAAAGTGTTCAAAAGTACACTTTAGGAAAGTCTTTCTGGCATACTGTAAAACACTTCAAAAATCACTTTCAAATCTATCTGAGAGTCTCTGGCTTAACCAAGAGCATGGACTTTGTTGTTTGAAATCTGACTCTTTCAGATACTAAACTTACGTACCTTTGAAATAATTGTTTAGTCTCTTTGAGCCCCATTTGTTAGTTTATGAAACAGTGTAAGAAAATCACCTTACTAAGATTTAAAGATTAGAAATAAAGCTCACACCAATCTGAAAGTTAGGCGCATAGACAGACCATGAAGAAATTGCAGGTGCTATTATTAGCTACATGGTTTCACATGAGTAAGTTAATTACATTTTCTGTACTTCTGTTTTTTCACCTGTAAAGTGAAAGTGAAGAAAAAATAAAGCAATCTTAGAAAATGAAGGTTCCTAGCCAGAAAAGAAATTTATAAACAAATACAAGTATCTGGTGTTAAAACATTTGACTCTGCTCTTAGGAGTTTGATGTGAACATCTTTTCAATTTCTTCTATTGTCATAATTTTGTAAAGTTTTTTGCTACCTTTTCTTTTCCCTTATACTGGTCATGCTTTCTCTTTCTTAACCAGACTTCTAAAGAGGTATAATTATTTTGGGTTTTATTCATTTTCTTACTTCTAATTTCCTTTTTCATTAATTTATATTATCATTATTAATACATCCTATTTTAAGATAAGGGAATAATCCTGTCGTGGCACTGTGGGCTAATGTGCTGGACTGTAAAGTCAGTCTTTAGTTGTTTTTTTTTTTCTGTTATTTTTTTAGTGCAAATGTGATAACATTTTCTGTTCCTTTATGTGTCCTTATATTTAAGGTGTGTCTATTGCAAGCAGTACATGGTTGCATTAAAAAATGATGTAGCTACCCATTTTTAAGTGTATAATAATTCAATAATATTAACTACATTCACCATATTGTACAACCATCATGACTATTATTTCCAAAAGTTTTTCAGCATCCCAAACCGAAATTCCATACCTCCTAAACAATAACGCTCCATTTCTTATTCCATCTAGCCTCTGTTAACCGTTAATACATATTTTTTAAAGCACTGTGGTAAAATATATATAACAAAAAAATTGCTACTTTAACCATTTTGAAGAACACAATTCAGTGATGCTAATTATATTCACCATGTTGTGCAACCATCACCGTTCTCCATGTCAAAAAGTTCTACCTCCCCTAAACAGAAACTCACTAAGTACCCGTCATGTAGCAACTGCTCATCTCCTTTGCCCCAGTGCTGATGATACCCACTTTTTAATTTTTGTCTGTATGCATTTGCCTATGATAGATAAGATAGTCCATATAAGTGAGATCATGCAGTATTTGACCTTCTATGTCTGGCTGATTTCACTTCACATAGGTTCATCCATATGAAAACATCATTTCTCTTTATCATTCAATAATATCTCTTGTGTTTATAGGCCACGTTTTATTTATCCATTCATCTGGTGATCGACACTGGGGTTGCTTCCACTTATTAAACATTCTGGATAATGTTTCAATGAACATTGGTGTACAAGTTTGCATACTTCCATTCAAGTCTTTCAAAAAGTGAACATTCCTCACATCAAATCAGAAAAAAGATAAGGAAGTCTGCTTTTGTGTCATGTTTATTCAACATTGTACTGTAGGTTATAGTTAGTGCAATTTCAATCCATCAATCAGTGGTATCCATATTGGAAAGGAAGCAAAAGGAAATGAAGACGTAAAGCTATCTCTATTTACAGATGATGTAATTGCTTATGCAGAAAAATCTAAAAGAATTTGTAAAACCTTTTCTAAACTAAGAAATTAGTATAGCAAGGAGATAGGATATAAGATTAAGTAAAAACATCAACTGTATTTCTTTATACTGGCAACAAACAATCCAAAGACGAATTTAAGAAAACAATGACATCCACAATAGTATCAAAATAATAAATACGTACATAGGCATGCTTTTGTTGTTATTAAGTGCCTTTGAGTCGGCTCTGACTTCTAGGGACTCTGTATAGGCTTTCCGAGGAGCGGCTGGTAGATTTGAACCACCAACCTTGCAGTTCAAACCTACTTTGTGGTCCAGTGCATTTTCCTGCAGTGCCACACCAGGACTCCCTAGGCATATATTTCAAAAAATAAATGCAAGACTTGTTCACTGAAGAATACAAAAACATTGCTGAGAGAAATAAAGAATAAGCAAATATAAAATCAAGAAATACGTTTACTGATGGGAAATCACAATATTTTAAAGATGGCATTCCGCACAAATTGATCTGTAAATTCAATATGACTCTTACAGATATCATGGCAGAGATTGTCTTAGAAATGAATAAACTAACCTAAAATACATACGGGACTGCAAAGAGCTAGAATAGCCAAAATGCTTTTGAGAAAGAACAAATTTGGAGGATTTAAATCACTCCGTTTCAAAACTTACTATAAAATCACAGTGATCAAGACAGTGTGGTGTTGGCACAACTAGAGATCAATGACACTGAATGGAAACTTCCAACATAAATCCTTAATGTGTAGCCAATTGGTTTTCGACAAATATGCTAAAACAATTCACTAGGGAAAGAATACACTTTTAAACATAGAATTGAATATGCACGTAAAACAAGTAACAACTTAGAGCCTAACTTTCTATCATACAAAACTTAATTCAAGATGACTTATAGACATAAATTTTAAAACCTAAAGCTATTAAGCTTCTAGAATAAAATATGGGAGAAAATTTTGTAACTTTGAATTAAACAGAGTTCTAAGATATGACACCAACAGCAGTATCCTTAAAAATGTTGACAAACTGGACTTTATCAAAGCACAAAACTTTTGTTTTCCATTAGGAAAATGATATTTACCAATTACATATATAACAAAGGACTTGTATCTAGATACGAGTATACACTTTTAAGTCACTAATAAGACAACTCAGTTTAAAAAGGTGTGTCTATTAATACATATTTTTTAAAGCACTGTGGTAAAATATATATAACTGTGGTATATTTTTTAAAGCACTGTGGTAAAATATATATAATTCTGCTTTTTCTCTGAAAAAATGTGAATATACATTTCAACAGAGTAGATATACGAATGGGCAATGTTGTTGTCATATGAAAAGTTGCTTATCATCATTAGCCATTGTTGTTGTTAAGTGTGGTCAAGTCAGTTCTGACTCATAGCAACCCTATACTGGGCTACCAAGGAGTGTTTGGTGAGTTTGAACCACAGACCCTGAGGTTCAAACCAACCTTGTGGTCCAGTGTTATCCTACAGCGCCACATCAGGATTCCATACTATACACATTTATATTGGCCAGGCACCTCTGGGATTTGAACCCAGAATCTCCTGTTTACTAGGCAGGCACTTTAACCAGCTAAGCCACGGTGCTGGCATTAGTCATTGAAGACATTTTCAAAAGTGATAATAAAACCACAATGAGATACCACTTCATACCTTCGGCTGTAATTCAAAAGAAGAAAAATGTTTGCTAGGATACAGAGAAACTAGAACCCTTAAGCATTGTTGGTTTTCACTTTCTGAAAAGTAGTTCAGCAGTTTCTCAAAAAGTGAAGCCTATCATACATTTCAGCAATTTAATTCCTAAGAATTTCCAAGAGGAATGAAAACATTTCCATACAAAGACATATATGTAGATGTTCAAAGTAGCATTATTCATTATAGCCTTAAAACCCAAACAATCCAAATGTCCAAAATCTTCATAGTAACAAACAACCAAACAAATTCATTGCTGTCTAGTGGATTTCAACTCACAGCTACCCTGTAGAACTGAGGAGAACTGCTGCTTAGGGTTTGCCACCTGGAAATCTTTACAGAAGAAGACTACCAAAGAGCAGCGCGTGGGGTTAAACCTCCACTGTTTTGGTAAGCAGCCCACTGTTTAGTCCTGCACCACCAGTACTCCATCATAGTTGTTGTTGTTAAGTGCCATTGAGTCGCTTCCAACTTACAGCCACCCTGTATAGGGTTTCCAATTAGCGGTTGGTGAATTTGAACTGCCAACCATGCTTATCCTAGATTGCTACACCAGGACTCTGCTCTTTCACATACTATTCAGCAACTAAAAGAAATTACTGATACAGGCTGATAGATGGATGAACCTCAAACACATTAAACTGAGTTAAAGACAACAGATGCAAAAGATTAAAAATGATCCATTTCTATAAAATCTGAAGAAAGTCTACTTTAAAGAGACAGAAGTCAATCAGCGGTTGCCTAGGACTGGGATTAGGAGTGGAGATTCAGTGCAATTAGACACAAGGATAATTTTTGAAATGATGGATATGTTCTAACACTGGATTGTAAAGATAATTTTGCACATCTCTGTAAATTTACTAAAATCATTGAATCGTACTCTTAAAATAGTGAGTCTTTAACAAAGCTGTTCAAAATAATGGTGACCATTTGTAACAGTTGGACACTGATTTTTCTGTGACCTTAAGACCACTAGTTTGTGCAGCTTTAAACAAGGGCAAAAGCACCCAACGGTTTTGTAATGATAGTTTGGAGGTTTTAGCCAGTTATTATTTGTATAGCATTTATATTCATATTCCTGAATGGCAACTCCTATTAAAAAATGATAGTCATAGCTAGCATTACATCCTCAATCACTTTAAAATATACAATCTTTTATCTATTTAATGTTCTTTCTGTAAGCCCTTGTCTGGAGAGTTCTTCTCACAACTTTTGTGGGAATTGGAAATAATGAATAGAGTTACATCTTATTCTTACTCCTTTAGGAGATAATACCTTCTCTGAGGAAGAACAAATTGCATTACAAATTTCTTCATTAATTCTTACAATAGGCATGTTCAAAGAAAAATAAAAGTATGTTCCTAAAAACAGACAAGGAATTATTTCAAAATTTTGATTTCAGGAGTTGAGTTTATACTGATTTCAACATTGAAATTACAAGGAATTTCTTGATAGTTTTACCTTGGTTTTCTATGGTGTCACACTGTGGGTTAATGTGAAGAACTGCAAAGTCAGTTTGAACCACAAGGTCAGCTGTTCAAGCTCACCAGCCATTCCTTGGAAATCCTACACAGGGTCACTACGGCTTGGAACCAACTCGATGGTACATAACAGCAATAACAATCCATAAAACATCGCAGCCTTTTTCCAATCCTGATGCCATGTTCTTCTTCATGTAATTCGGCTTCTCGGATTATTTGCCCAGCATACAAATTGAATGTTGTGGTTATGTGCCTTGGAGTTCATTCAAACTCATGGTGATCCCACTCACAACAGAACAAAACACTGACTGCCTTATCCTGCACCATCCTCACTATTGTCACATTTGAGCCTGTGGCTGCAGCCACTGTGTCAATCTGTCTCGTTGAGGATCTCCTGCTTTTTCTCTGACCCTCCACTTTATCAAGCATGATGTCCTTCTCCAGAGACTGGCCCCTCCTGATAACCTGTCCAAAGATGGTGGAATGAAATCTCACCGTCCTCACATCTAAGGAGTATTCTGGCTGTTCATCCAAGACAGATTGAGTAAGTGTGATGAAAGGATGCAACCCTAGCACACACTTTTTTCCTGATTTTAAACCAGAAATTAGCCCCTTGCTTTGTTCAAACAACTCTATCTCAGGCTATGTACAGATTTCCCCTGAGCACAATTAGTTAATTAATTAAGAGGACTTAAAGCACTTGCTCATGAAGGTAAAAGAATACAGCCTTCAGTATAAATTAAAACTCAATGTAAAGAAAACAAAAACCCTCACAACTGAACCAATAAACAACATCATGATAAATGAAGAAATGATTGATGTTGTTAAGGATTTTATTTTACTTGGGTTCACAATCAATGCTCATAGAAACAGCAGTCAAGAAATCAAACAACGTATTGTATTGGGCAAACCTGCTGCACACTTTCTAAAGTGTGAAAGAGCAAAGATGTCACTTTGAGAACTAAGGTGTGACTGACCCGTCTTGGTATTTTCAATGGCTTTAGATGCATGTGAAAGTTGAGCAATAAATAAGGAAGACCAGAGAAGAATTGATGCATTTGAATTGTGGTATTCTTGAAGAATATTGAAAGTACCATGGTCTGCCAAAAGAACAAACAAATTTGTCTTGGCGGAAGTACAACCAGAATGCTCTTTAGAAGGGAGGATGGCTAGATTTCTCTTGTGTCGTTTAGACGTCTTATCATGGTGAACCAGTTCCTGGAAAGGACATCATACTTAGTAGACAATCATCGAAAGAGCAGAAGACCCCCAATGAGATGGATTGTCATAGTGTCTGCAACTATCGGCTCAAAGTTAACAATGATTGTGAGAATGGCACACAGCCAGAAAGCATTTCATTTTGCTGTGCATAGGGTCACTATGAATCAGAACTGACTTGATGGCACCTAACAACAACAACAACAACATTCATAAAACATGTAAAATTTGCTATACAGGTAGAAGGTATTCAACTTTAAGGAAAGCTGGTATGGTGCTGTGGGTTAATGCATCAGACTGCAAAGTCATTTGAACGGCAAAGTCAGTGGTTCAAGCTCACCAGCTGATGGGGCAGGTCTACTCTGTTCTCTAGGGTCGCAGTATACAACAACAACAATAACAACAACAACAACAATGGTTAATGATGTAATGGTGTTGAGCATATTTTCATGCGCTTGCTGGCCATTTGAATATTCTCTTTGGTGAATTGTAAGTTTGAGTGCTTTACCTATTTTTTTTTTTATTGTATTGCTTGTATTTTGGTAGAATAGATTTGCTTTTTAGTTGACTAGATTTATAAGAGCATTTCAGAAGAGGGCAGAGCAAGCGCAAAGTCTCTGAGATGGACATGTGTATTTTAGAAACCACAAGCAGCCCATTTCAATGGAGCAAGTTACACTGGGAGAAGAGGACGTGGTGGTGGTGGCTGCCATGAAATCAGTGGTGACTTCATGAACCTTATGAAATGTTATCCTGTCCTGTGCCATCTTCATGGTATTTAACGGATTTTAGTCTATTGTTGAAACTATTGTGTTAATTCATCTCATTGAAGGTTTGTTGCATTTCACTGACCCAATTTCTAGAAATTGGTCTTTCCTGATGTTGTGTCCAAAGAAAGCAAAAAAATCAGTATGAAGTTGTTGTAGTTTAGAACCACAAGCAGCCCATAACGATGGAGTAAAATAAACTGGGAGGAGAGGACAGGTGTAGATGAAGCCAAATGACAAGCTTTTCTGAATGTATACAAAAAACATCTTTGTGGTGATAGTCCGTGCTTTCTCCCTGTTATGGATTTACGCCTCAGAAACCCTGTTCAGGGTCATTATGAGTTGGAACTGACTCCACGGCACATAACCCCCACCACCACCAGAGAACCAAGACAACTCCCCAAGGCAGCCTCCCCATCCATTTTCTAGACTCACTGCATTCAATCATTGCATTATTATCTCTAATGCTTGAATGTCTGAGTGGCTCACGATTCATGTGGTTAGATGCAGTATAGCAGCACATGGTCTAGCTGGCTTGTGCTTTACATTCAAATGTTGCTTTGTAAATATAAAACATAAAAGTTTAAAAGTTACAGCTGAGTTTTCCAGTTTCCGCCTGTAGAAGAATACTTTATCACATAAACTATCTCCCAATATCAAAGGAAATAAAACAAGTAAGCTAATCCAAAATTGTTAAAGCAAATACAAAGTCATGCACAGTATCTCTTAAAGGGGAAAGGATGTGAAAGACAAAATGCAATAAGGAGATAATTGTATTCAGGCGATGGCAGTTAGAGAAACTGTTCATTAAAAGCACTTATCAAAATAGTGGTAGAAAAGAACAGAGTTATTGAGGAAACCTAGAGGTGGGTCTTAGCTTGAAAAACAGATGTATAAAACTTCTTGGGAAAAAAAAAATCAAAGTTGGGGAAAACACCATATTCTAGGAAACACTGAGAAATATCCCCTAAGGAGATCTGGTAGCAGAGTGGTTATGAGTAGGGTTGCTAACCTCAGCGTCAGCAGTTCAAAACTACCAACCGCTCCACAGGAGAAAGATGAGGCTCTCTGCTCCCTCCTGTGAAGATTTACAGCCTCAGAAATCCTATACAGGGTCACTATGAGTCGGAACCGACTCCACAGCACATGACCAACCAATCAAACTGCAAAAATGAAAGGAAAAAAGAAATTATTTAGGCATCTAGGTAAAAAATTAAATCACTATTAAGAGGGAAATCCCAGAACAAAGGTCACATATTTCTGAAGGAAAACAAAACTCAAAAGTGTATAATAAGAGGTAAGTGAGTGCAGCAATTCTCAATCATCAAAGAGCATGGGATGTAGAGTACCATGAAACTATTTTTGCTGATTTGGGTTTGGAGGGAAAAAAAATCCATTTATATCTGATGATATTATTAAAATCCAGACAATTAAAAATGGTAATGAATATCCCTAAAAGGAAATGGGTTAAATAAGTAAAATGATTAAATCACTTTGCAAGAGAATGAAAAGTTAACAGTTGTGGGAGTTATGAAAACAGAATAGACTGTAAATTTAATAAATCATGATTATGTAAAAATAATAGTATAGAGATCAAGGTAGGGCCAAGTGACTACTAATAGCTTAGTCCTTCAATCTTGTGTTAACTGAAACATAGTTTTTAAATATGTAATGATTTTAACCTGTTAATATTTTCCATTATCAATTAAGTATAGAGAGCTCTTTTACAATATAATATCTCCTATAGAAAATAATCATTTCTTTGATATAAAGAAAGGTTTTTGTTTCTCAGTTTACTTTTCTTTTTAAAAAGTGCATTTTGTCTAAATTATAAAGAAAAACAGAAAAGACATAACATCATGTCACTATGATTAGGATACGACTAAACAGAGAAGCCTGGTGGTGCAAGATTTAAGCACTTGACTGTTAGCCTAAGGGTTGGTGATTAGTGGTTATGAATCAGGCTGCTAACCTCAAGGTCAGCAGTTCGAAACTACCAGCTGTTCTGCGGGAGAAAGATGAGACTTTCTGCTCCCATAAAGATTTGCTGCCTCAGAAATCCATTTTAACTCACTAATGCCTAGGATACTGACCTTTATGGTTGGTTCCATTTAATTTTTACAACTTCCAGTTTTCTTAGATCCATACCTCATACATTCCATGTTCCTCATTTAGAGTTGTGCTCCTGAAAACTGTTCTCTATTCATGTCAACTGTACTTTGATGAGGCAGCTTTTCCTCAGTTGCAGTTTAAGTGCCTTTCTACCTGAAGGGCTCATCTGCTGGCACTATATCTGATCATGTTCTGTTGCTATTCATTAAGTTTTCGCCTCCTGGTACTATACCTCGCAATGTTCCCCTGTTAGTCATAAGATTTCCAGTGGCTAAACATTCAGAAGTAGTCAGCCTCTCCTTCTTAGTCTGTCTTAGTCAAATAAAGCCTGTCCACCATGGGTGACCCTGCTAGTATTTAAAATACTGGTGGCATAGCTTCCAGAATCACAGCAACTTACAAGGATCACAGTATAATAAACTGACAGACAAGTGGTGGGAAAAGAAATATAAACGTTTTAAAGTCCAGATAATTAATATATTTGATATGCATGTCACTGTATAAAATGTGATACATAAACTCCAATACAGTCTATTTCATATTTACCTGCTCTAAAAGTAAGTTCCATTACATTTCCAATAGAAAGCTTGCTGTCTTTTATTACCAATAATGTTATGTTATGTTAAATGCCATCGAGTCGGTTCCGACCCATAGCAACCCTGTACAGGGTTTCCAAGGGTGTAATTCTTTACTGGAGTAGAAAGCCTCATCTTACTCCCATGGAGCAGCTGGTAGTTTCGAACTGCTGACCTTAAGTTTCGCAGCCCAATTCGTAACCACTACGCTACCAGAGCTCCAATGTAATAATAAAATTCTTATACATCACATCACTGTCCACATGATCCCGTTGTTAAAACAGTTTATGATTTGGTTAATTAAATTATTTTATGAACAATTAATTACTATAAATGCCTAGGTATTTAAAACAAATTCTTAGAAAGAACTATTTTTTTTCACATTGTATGTGTCTATGTTGTGTCTGTATTGGCTCAAAATTACGTTTCAATGAAACACACAAAAAAGTACCAGTACTTTATTTTTGCTAGCAATAGGAAAATGAATTGATAATAGTTTAAGTTTCACATTGTCCATTTCCAATCTAGAAAATAAATATACTACTTGCTCTGGGCTATAGAAGTGAGGCTAGCCTCAAATGTGTGTGAAAGTGAATAAGGAAGACTGTTGAAGAATTGATGCATTTGAATTATGGTTTTGTTGAAGAATATTAAAATTACTATGGACTGCCAGAAGAACAAACAGATCCGTTTTGAGAAAAGTACAGTCAGAATGCTCCTTAAAAGCCAGGATGGCAAGCCTTCGCCTCTTAAACTTTGGACATCTGATCAGGAGGGACCAATCCCTAGAGCTGGACATCAAGCTTGGTAAAGTGAAGGATCAACAAAAAAGAGGAAGACCCCAACGAGATGGATTGGCACAGTGGCAGCAGCAATGGCTTCAAGCATAACAACAATTGTGAGGATTGTTCAGGACAGAGCAGTTGTTTGTTCTGTTGTACATAAGGTCACTATGAGTCGGAACCGACTCCAGGGCACATAACAACAACAATATATATATATATATATATATATATGTGTGTAAAGAGAACTTTATATCAAGAAAATGGCTCACGATTGTAGAGCTAGAAGAGTCCCAAGTATAGACAGGCGCACCAAAAGGCAGGAATCCCCAGTCGGGGCACAAAGCTAGTTCTGACTCATACTCATAGCGACCTCATGCACAACAGAATGAAGCACTGCCAGTTTGGCACCATCCTTACAATTATTGTTAAGATTGAATTTCCTTGGGAACCTACCTTCCTCTTTTTCACTGACTTTCCACTTTACCCAGCATGATATCTTTCCCCAGGGACCAGTCCCTCTTGACAATATGTCTGAAGTATGAAAGACAAAGTCTCACCATCCTGTCTTCCAACGAGCACTCTTGGTTGTATTTCTTAAAACATAAATTTGTTTGTTCTAGAAGTCCATGGTATGTTTAATATCCTTCTCCAACACCATAACTCAAATGCATAAATTCTTCTACAGTCTTCCTTATTCACTATCCAACTTTCACATGCATATGAGGCTATTGAAAATACCATGGCTTTCAGTTATCAAACTGACATCTTAGGTCATGCCCATACAGCCCAACCATAACTGTACCCTCTGCAGCCCCACTCACTAAGAAAGAGTCAATACCAGCTCCTATACCACCAGATTGATGAACTACAGAAGCCAACACCAGCTAAACCCACCATAACTAAGCTGCACAAATGGCAAACGGAGAACTGTGCACACATTTCCATTCTCTTATCACACCCACCAGAAGGCAAGTGGTGAGTGCCTAGGACCACATCAACATACAATCATCAGCTAAATATAATTAAGATGACACCACGGTGTCTTGGAAACAAGATAATTTCCCTTCACATCAAGAAACAAGACAGAGTAGCTCAAACAAATGACCAAGATGTAGAGACAGAAACTGTTTCTGAGAAACAAAGGGTATTGGAATTACCTGATAAATAATTCAAAAGGATGGCATTTAGGTACCTCCAGTGGCTTGAGAGAAAGATTGAGAATGCTGCAGAGGAAAGCAAGAAAAATGCAGGGAAAAAAGTAAAAGAATCCAGGAAAGCACTATATGAACGTATAGAGGAAATAAATGAAAAAATATATAAACAATATAAAACCTTCAAATAGAAATCCAGAAGGTTACTCAGATTTGAGAAGGCAAAGGAGTACATTAAAATCAATGTAAAGCTTAATTAGTGAGTTTAAAGGTAAGTCTCTCAATACTAGTCTGCTAGAAAAACAATCATAAGAAAGAAGGAAGAAATCTGAAGAAAGCCTAAGATTTATGTGAGACATCATGGAGAGTAATAACTTATGGATGTTTGAAATTCTAGAACAGGAAGAGACCCCAAAAAAGCACAGAGAAAATTATTAAAGAGTTATTGAAGCAAAACATCCCTAACATCATGAAAGATGAGAAGATAGGCATTCAAGAAGTTGAAAAAAACCTGACAAGGAAAGATCCCAACAGGAAATCACCAAGACGTATCATAATTAAACTTTTCAAAACCAAAAACAAGGAAAGAATCCTGAGAGCTACTCAGGAAACACAAAAATTGACCCACAAAGAAGAAACAGTAAGACTGAGCTCTGATTTCTCAGCAGAAACCATGCAGGCAAGAAGACAATAGGATGACACTGAAAGAAAAAAAAAAAAAAAAAGCCAGCCAAGAATCTTATATCCAGCAAAACTAGTCTTGAAATAAAAGAAGATGGAAGGAATACACAGAGCCACTGTACCAAAAAGAAATGGTCAACATTCAACCATTTCCAGAGGTAGCATATGATCAAGAACAACAGTACTGAAGGGAAAAGTCTAAGGTGCACTGAAGGCATTGGCCAACAAGGCTCCAGGAATTGACAGAACACAAATTGAAATCTTTCAACAAACTGCTGCAGTACTGGAGACCCTCACTCATATATGTCAAGAAATTTGGAAGAGAGCTACGTGGCCAACTGACTAGAAGAGACCCATATTTATGCCAATTCTAAAGAAAGGTTGCCCAATGGAATGCATAAATCATCAAATGATATTATTAATATCACATGCTAGTAAAATTTTGCTGAAGATAATTTTGAAACAGTTGCAATAATACATTGATAGGAACTGACTGAAATTCAAGCTGGATTCAGAAGAGGACATGGAACTAGAGATATCATTGCTGTCTTCAGATGAATCTTGGCTAAAGGCAGACAATACCAGAAAGATGTTTACTTGTGCTTTCTGGACTATGCAAAGACTTTCTATTGAATATATCATGACAAACTATGGATAACATTGTGAAGAAAGGGTATTCCAGAACACTCATTTGTGCTCCCGAGGAACCAAAAGACCAAAAGGCAATTGTTAGATACTGAATGGTTTAAAACCAGGAATGAGGTATCATGGTTGTATCCTTTCACCATACTTGTGCAATCAGTATGCTAAGAAATTAATTCAAGAAGCTGGATTATATGAAGAAGAACGTGTCATCAGAATTGGAGGAAGACTCATAAATAACCTGTAATATGAAGATGAAACCTTGGTTGCTGAATTTGAAGAAGATTTGAAACACTGATGCATATCAAAAGCTACAGCCTTCAGTATGGATTACACCTTAATGTAAAGCAAACAAAAATCCTCACCACTGGACCAATATGTTGTTGTTGTTAAGTGCCATCTAGTCGGGTCCGACCCGTAGCGACCCTGTACAGGGTTTCCGAGGGTGTAAATCTTTATATAACATCATAATAAATGGACACACGATTGAAGCTGTCAAGGACTTCATTTTGCTTGGATCCACAAACAACACTCATGGAAACAACAGTCAAAAAAGCAGGCAATGGTCTGCATTAGGCAAATCTGCACAAGACCTCTGTAAAGTGGTCATGAGCAAAGATACATGTTTGAGAACTAAAGTGTGACTTACACTTTATTTTCAATAGCCTCTTATGCCTGTGAAAGATGGACAATGAATAAGGACTGCCAGAATAACAAGTAAATCTGTGTTGGAAGAAATGTAGTCAGAATGTTTCTTAGAAGCCAGGATGGTGAGATTTTGTCTCTCATACTTCTGGAGTCCTGGAGCAGTGCTGTAGGATAAACACTGGTCAGCAAGTTCAGTTTGAACTACAGGGTTGATGGTTCTAACTCACCAGCCACTCCTCAGAAACCCCATACAGGGTCACTATGAGTTACAACCGACTCAACGGCACTTAACAACAACAACACTTGGACATGTTATCAGGAGATTTCAGTCCCTGGAAAAGGTCATCATGCTTGGTAAAGTGGAGGATCAGCGAATAAGAGGAAGACCTTCAATGGGATGGGGTGACACAATAATATGTTCAAATGTAACAAGAGTTGTGAGGATGGTGCAGGACAGGCAGTGTGTCATTCTGTTGTGCAGAGGGTTGCTATGAGTTGGAACCGACTCGACGGCACCTAACAACAACAACATTAAGGATAAGTAGTATTATGTGACACTGTAGGCTAAGTATTCAACCACAAGGTCGGCAGTTCAAACTCATCAGTCACTCCTCGGAAACCCTATATAGGACCGCTACGAATCATACTGACTCTACAGCACTTAACAACAACAAGAGTATTACAAAATGGAGTCTCGGTGGGTGCTGTAGGATAAGCACTGGACTGCTAACTACAAGTTCAGTGGTTCAAGTCCACCCGCCATTCCTTGAAAACCCTATACAGGGTCACTATGAGTTGGAACTACCTGGATGACACTTAACATCAACACCAACAAGTATTATGGACAGCATTAACTGGGACCAAATTCTCAGTTCTGCCTCACATCTATTGAATGTAACCTGCAAGATAACAAGATCTTCAGTAGATTCATCTACGTGTTAAAGTTCAAGAAGCACTAGTCTAGGACAAAGGTGAGCAAACTACTGGTCTGCAGGTCAAATTTAGTCTACAAATTGGATTCATTAAAGAAGTTATACGGAAACAAAGTCTCACTTATTCATTTATATATTTGCATATTCTCTAGGACTGTTTTGCCACCATAAAGACAAAGATGAGAAAATGTAAGTTTCTCAAAGCCTAAAATATTTAGGGCCAGTCACATTAAGGAAAACATGTGCTGACATTTGATCTTGACTATAAGACCATCTCATGATGTTTTTTGGTAAATAAATCTTCACTTTTTTGTTGTTGTGGTTTTATCACATGTTAGTTGTGACCTTGGGCTCTTACCTACTCTCTCTGAGTCTTTGTTTTCCTCATATGTGTGGTAGGAACAGTGATGGCTGCCAGGTTCCTACATAGATATATAGTGTGTAAGGAAGTAACAGTCAGATATCAGGATTGCAGGTCCAGTACTCTTTTGACTCATTTTTTTTATTCCTCAAAGAAAGATTAAAGAGACTACATAGACTCTAGTTTTAAACTACGTGTACCCTTTGCTAGTATGTAAACATTTGTAGAAGTCAAATTCTGCAAAAGGAAACAGAGCTTTGACTCAGTTCAAGCTAGTTCACTCATGGCCTAGCCAGTGAAATAGGAACAGATATGAATTTGTAAACTTTGGGTATAACAGAACAATAACCAGAATGGGAAAAATTACAGGTCGAACTCCTGGAATGGGATATACAAAAGAAATACAGTGAACTCTTTCAGGAGATTGGACATTGCCAGAACAGTGGAGAACAACACACGTTCATAGCAATGCAGTGGGCCACCATCTTTGGATCGGGCACAGTTGTTTAAGACTGTCTGTCAAGAGATTTGCTATGTAACACACATGCTGCCCTTGTTGTCCAGGAGGGAAATTTCATTTCTAGCAGGACTTTGACTCATTTTTCCACTTCCGGCTATTGCACACCCACAGTTTACAAATTCGTGTCTGTTTGAGTTTCGCTTCATTGGCCATGACTGAACTAGAAGAAACAGTTTAAAGCCCTGATAGGAAGCAAAGTGCAGTAGCCTAGTGAATCCATACATACTTGATTTTGAGCGCTCTTAAAAAATAAACATGCCTAAATTTAATAGGTATGACTCTATTAATTTGCTGCTCTGAGAGGCTATTTGTCCTCAATTTCACACTCATAAATTGTTACAATGATCAAATCATTCCGGGAAAAGTAAAATCAATGACTGTATAATGTTAAAGCTGGTAATTCAATGAAAATATGCCGGGATCTCAGGATGTTGCACATTGCAGACTGAAATAAAGAAGCAAAGCCTGATAAAAGGAATCTACTGCTCAGATCTCAAGTGGGCAGTATGCCAGTGGTTCAGAATTTAGTAACATCGCTTCAAACTGTGCTGTAGAGCTATTAGGAATATGGCAAGAAGACAAAAGCAACTTCTGCGATAAAATGTAATTCTGAGCTATTTCTCGTATAAAAATGGCAAATGAACTTATCTGAAATAGACAATAGTGAGAAAAAGCAGATTGATCTGTTGTGTACATCTTCTGTTAATTTAGAAGCACAACTGAATTTTGGACTTAAAGGTTCTAAAAGGAAAGTTTGAGACTAGCTTTTGCTGGCAATTTCAAAAAGTAATTAAATAATGATAATAATTAAAGATGGAGATGTTATCTACTAAGAACATTCTATTCAGTAAACGATAACCCAGATCTAGCAAGTCAGGAAAACCTCAAATTAAAAACAACTTGTGGCATCCTAACTAGTAGATTTTTATAGTTAGATAGATTTGGAAACCACGACAATGAGCAATGAATAATGAAGTTGCCTTGTTTCAGCAGTTCTCAAACTTGGAGGATGCGTGAGAATCACCTGAAGGGTTTTTAACAGATTGGTTGAGGTTCTGATTCGGTAGGTCTGTGGTAGGGCCCCTGGAGCCCTGGCAGTTTGAACCCACCAGCTCTGCAGGGGAAAGACGGGGCTGTCTGCTCTTCTAAAGATTTACAGCCCTGGAAACCCTAGGAAGCAGTTCTATTTTGCCCTATAGAGTCATTATGAGTTGGAATGGACTAGATGTCATTGGGTTTGGCTTGGTTTTGGTGGTGAGGCCCAAGAATTTTCATTTCTAACAAGTTTATTGGTGATACTGCTGCTGGTGTCTGGGGACCCCACAATGATAGCTTAGATCTCACAGTTCTGGGAACTAAAGAACCTCGAATGTCCATCTCTTACTCTCCAGAACGTTTTGCATTCTCACAGAGATATCAGAAAGGCAGCAATCACTTAAAAATCAGGCAAGAATTTGCTAACACTCTTTGGTCTAGGCATACTATAAGAGAATTCAGTAACAAAGTGCTTACCATTTCAAATAGCTGATGTGTCCATACTGTATGATCATTGTGTTCTCGGAATTCAGTTTAGAAGAGAAGAATCAGGTCAATTATTGGAAGAATTAAAAATAAAATAGTTTAAACTTCCATCTAATTATTTGAGATTTAAGTTATCAATGCATGGTTTCCATTGTAAAAATTTGACTTGTTTTGAATGCCTCGTATAAAAATGTGTTCATTTTATTTGCTGATAGGTCTTATTAATGGGTGGTGGTGGTAGTGGTTATGTGCCTTGGAGTCAGTTCTGACTCATAGCGACCCTGTATAGGTTTTGGAGGCTTTAAATCTCTATGGGAGCAGAAAGCTTCATCTTTTCCCCATGGAATGAATGGTAGTTTGGAACTGCTGGCCTTGAAGTTAGCAGCCCGACCTGTAACCATCATGCTCCCAGAGTTCCTAGTAGTGGGTTTGTTGTTGTTGCTAAGTGCCATCAAGTCGATGCCGACCCATAGCAACCCTGTATAGGGTTTCCTAGGAGCGACTGGTGAGCTTGAACTGCCGACCTTACAGCCCAGCCCGACTATGCAGTCCAGTGCATTAACCCACAGTGCCACACCAGGACTCCAATAGTGAGTGTAGGGCATGTAATTATGCTTTACATGTTACAGAAGTATCTGGCATGAAACTACTTATTTGTTAAAGAACCCACATGTTTCTTATAAGGTTTCCAGATGAAGAAAATTTTATGATATTGTAAAGCATTTAGAAAAAACCCTTGCCAATAAACAAAATAACAAAACTCAAATCTTTCTTTGAAAGATCTGTCTGAACACTTCTTGTATGTTTATGGGGAAACCAGAAGAAATCAGAGACTTACATGAAGTGTGTATTTTTCATAATCTTTTCATTAAATTTATAGTGGGTTTTTGTTGATAACAAGGAGCCGCGGTGATGCAGTGGTAAAGCGTTTGGCTGCTAATTAGAAAAGTTGCCAGTTCAAGCCCACCTGCTGCTTCCTGGGAGAAAGTTGTGGCTGTCAGCTTTTGCTGAGAATGCAGCCTTGGAAACCCACTGGGACAGTTCTACTGTGTCAGATAGGGTCCCTATGAGTCAGGCCCGACTCTATGGAAATGAGTTTGGGTTGCTTTTTGTGTTGGTAACCGGGGTTTTTGCAATGAATAGTTTCCATACTAAAATGCATTATCATCGCTGAATAAGACTAAAATCTATAATAAAATTTGGTAAAATAATGTCACCAAGAAATCAAAATAAAATAAAAATGTTAAAAACATTAAAACTTGATATGCTCTTATTCAAAGGGATTTCTCATTGTTTTCTAAATTTGCTAGTACAATGATAAAACATTGTAAAATCTTATGGTGTTGCCGAGAATAAAGTGAGAGGAATAATGATAATATTGAAAGTGAACATTTACAAATGGCATTATGGAGACTAGAGAGTCTTTGAAAGGGGTGGTGTCCGTAAAAGCAATGAACGTGCTCCAGCACCACAAAACATAGCTATAGCCCGTTAATACACCAGAGAAACGAAGCATTATCATCTTCAGTAACCCTGTCTAGAAGTCCAAATCGCATCTGTATTTTCAGCTCTACAAAAGTAAAAGATGAGGACAGGCAAGGAAGGATGAGAGAAGAAATCTGGGAAGAGCAGTATATTTCTCCAGAGGCAAGTGATAGAAACCTTTCATTAAATGCAAATAAAGAACGGCAACACTCACCTGTACTATCTCACATAATGTTAAAGCCCATAAACAGAACCAATTCCAGGCATGGTATAACAAACAGGGCCCCAGATCGATGGTTCTGAGACCCTCTTGGCTTATTTTCTATAAGACCCTTAGAACAAGTTGGTATCTAAGCTGAGTATAAGAAACTTTTTATATCTATGTATATAGCCCTTTGGTGCATATGTGTAGGAGTCCTGGTGGCACAGTGGGCTAAGCATTGGGTTGCTAACTAAAAGATTGGTGGTTCTAACCCACCAATCACTCTGTGGGAGAAAGATGTGGCACTCTATTCTGTAATAAGTCTCCCCTGCTGACCATGAGTCAATTCCGATCAATATGGTTTCTGAGACTGTAAATCTTTATGGGAACAGACAGTTTTCATCTTTCGTCTGCAGAGCAGCTGGCAGTTTTGAACCACCAACCTTGCAGTTAGCAGTGGAATGGCTAACCCACAGTGCAGCCCTGGAAACTCTCTGGAACAGTTTTCCTTTGTCCTATAAAGACTGCAAACCACAAGGTCAGCAGTTCAAACCCACCAGCTGCTCCTCAGAAACCCTATCCAGGGTTGCTATGAATCGGAACCGATTCAACAGCATTTAACAACAGACTCTCCATGTGGAATTCTGTTGTAGCGATATAGGCTAAAGCACTGGTCTGTAAGGTCAGTTTGAACCACAAGGTCAGCTGTTCAAATTCACCAGCAGCTCCTTGGAAACCCTATACAGAGTCGTTATGAGTCAGAACTGACTCCACGGCACTGAGCAACACAGAGTCTGTGTGAGTCAGAATCAGTGCAATGGCAACAGGTTTGAGGTTTGTGTTGTTTTGGTGCCTATGTTTGTGTCCTGACTCTGGCACTCCACAGTTATTTGACTATGGGTAAGTTAATCCACTTCTTTACAAAGCAGATTCCACTTTTAAAAACTGAAGACGATGTTCTTTTCAGCTTTACACGTTTCAAGCACTTAAAAGAGCAGCCCGGCTGTCACATAAATCTCCCAGAAAGATTAGGGATGATGATGGCGATGATGATGTTTTGCCACTCAGGGGATATAGACAGGTTTCTGTTCTGTGGGAAACAACAGTGTTGTGAACAGAGGAATGGCAGCCACATACTCATCTATGTCAAAAGTGGAAACTTACATTTCTTCTGATGTTAACAGTTCTCAGCTATTGTTGTTGTTAAGTGCCTTCAAGTCAGTTCCAACCCCTGGCGACCCTATATAGGTTTTCCAAAGAGCAGTTGGTGAGGTTGAACCACTGACTTGCGGTTCACACTGACTTTGCAGTCCAGAGCATTCACCCATAGTGCCCCACCAGGACTCCATACTGTCTCATAAATACACCGAAACAAAACCAAGAAGACATTGTAGTCAATCTGATTTCAATCCATGGTAACCCATGAAGTTACAGAGTAGAATTGCTCTAGAGGGTGTTCTTGCCTGTAATTTTCATGGAAAGACACTTCTAGGCCTTTCATTCACAACACCGCTGGGTGGGTTTGAAATGAGAGCATTTAGGTTAGTACGAATGCCCTGAACCAAGCCTGTTACAGTCACTTCTGACTCTTAGCAGCCATTCATATAGTGTAGAGTAGAACTGCCCCATAGAGCTTCCAGGGCTATAATATCTATGGATAGGATCCCTGGTGGTGCAGTGGCTTAAGTGTTGGTCTGCTAATCGAAAGGTCAATCAATGGCTCTAACGCTCCAGTTGCCACCACATGCAAAAGATAAGGTAGTCTGCTTCCGCCAGGGGAACTCTAGCGAACAGGTAGATTGTGTTCGGAAGGGTCTCTGTCACTCTAAGTCAGAACTGACTTGCCAGCACGGGAATCTTTATTGAGGCAGATGGCCACAGCTTTCTACCATGGAGAGGCTGGTGGGTTTAAACGGTTGGCAGAATGTTTCAACCAGTGTGCCACCAGGGTTTCTTCTAAATAAATAAACAATGTTATTGTTTTCTAAATAAACTATGTTATTGTTCCTAAGTGCCAGCGACTCGGTTCCAACTAACAGTGATTCAGTATAGGGTTTCCAAGGAGCGACTGATGAGTTTGAACTTCCGACCTTGTGGCTCAAACCGACCTTGCAGTCCTGTGCTTATTCTATGGCGGACCTTCCTAAATATACATGTGTCTACAAGGATATGTTGTTGTTGTTGCCATTGAGTTGATTCTGACCCATAGCGACCCTATATAGGGTTTCCAAGGAGCAGCTGGTGAGCTTGAACCACCAACCTTGCAGTTCAAATGACTTTGCAGCCTGATGCATTTACCCACAGCACTACACCAGGAGCCCAAAGATATTTAGGAAGGTAGATATATGAGGTACACCCTCCGGTGGAAATGTTAGGTACTATTCAGTGTTGGAGATTATAGTGCAATACTTTCGGTCCCTTTAGCTGTAACACAAAAGAAGCACCAAAGCCTTTAGCAGTCACCAGGCAGGGATTCAGGGATGGCACAAGCATGTCTATATCCTCTAAATCCCCTGCCTCTTTCTTCTAGCCATTATATTCTCTTGCGCTGCTTCACACTTAGCTGACTGTTCTCTGGGATTCTGACCTTCTAGAAATCTTTATTATTTTGCTAGATAGTTTCCCATTTTCTTCTCTGAGCCCTCTTCACCACGGATCCCTGTGGCTTCTCTCCCTATGTCAATCAATGATTTTTTTTTTCTCCTAAGTACATTTTAAAATTGCATTTGCATTCAGTTTCAGATTGTTTTTTCTTATCCAAGTGGATAATATTTAGACTACAGGTGATGGGGAAAAACTTTTTTTTTTTTTTTTCTCACAATACTGGTGGTGGTGGTGGTATGTGCCGTGGAGTCGGTTCCGACTCACAGCGACCCTGTACAGGGTTTCCAAAGCTGTAAATCTTTACAGGAGCAGAATGCCTCATCTTTCTCCCGTGGAACCGCTGGTAGTTTCGAACTGCTGACCTTGAGGTTAGCAGCCCAATTCGTAACCACTACGCTACCAGAGCTACTAGGTAGTAATAATCAAAATATTATAACACCACCAACAATAGTAAACTACTAATAATGTGAACTATATCTAACATTGTGGATACATAAAGAAGGTGAACTGTAAAATTAAAAAGCAAATGCATTGGGAGATTAACAATTTGGTGTAGGAATCCTTTGTTGTTGTTTTTTGTTAAGTGCCGTTGAGTCAATTACAATTTATAGTGACCCTGTACAGGGCTTCTAAGAAGCAATTGGTATGTTTGAACTATTAACCTTATGGTTAGTAGTTCGAAGCTTATTCGACATCGCCACACCAGAACTCCATAGTAAGAAGTACCTAGGTAGTACAGATGTTTAAAGCTGCTAACCAAAAGGTTGGCGGTTTGAGTTCAGCCAGGGACATCTTGAAACAAAGGCCTGCTGATCTGTTTCTGAAAAGTCACCCATTAAAAACCCTATGGGGCACAGCTCTACTCTGACACGCACAAGGTCACCATAAGTCAGAATCAACTTGATGGCAACCGGTTTTAATCTGGCGCAAGGCAAAGACGACCAGGATAATCATCAATTAAATTAATGTACATACAAATTTACTTTAAAAATATTTTGACATAGATTCAGACACTGACAATTTTCAAGAATAGTACAAACAATTTCTTCAGATTCTTCAGTTCTTCAGATTGTAACATGATCTCCCTTTCTGCATGTATGCATCTTTGTTTTTCTGAACTCTTTGAGCGTAAGCTGCAGACATGCTTTCCTTTTACTCCTAAATACTTCAGTGTTGTTGTTGTTAGGTGCCACCAAGTCAGTGCCGATTCATAGTGATCCTATGCACAGCATAACGAAACACTGCCTGATCCTGGGCCAACCTCACTACTGTTGCCATGTTTGAGTCCATCAATGCTGCCACTTGGCCAATCCATCTCGCTGGGGGTCTTCCTCTTCCTTCTCCAGAGACTGGTCCCTTCTGACAATATGTCCGAAGTATGACAGACGCAGTTTGGCCAACCTGGCCTCCACGGAGCACTCTGGCTGCACTTCTTCCAACACAGATCTGTTGGTTCTAGGGGCAACCCATGGCACTTTCAATATTCTCCTCCAACACCATAACTCAAAGCATCAATTCATCTACTGTCTTCCTTATTCACTGTCCAGCTTTCACATGTATATGAGGTTATTGAAAATACTTCAGTGTAGGTAGTGGTAAAGGGCAATCCTTATATAACCATGGGTAGTGCTGTGGTCTAAAGCATCAGACTGCAAAGTCATTTGAACTGCAAGGTCGGTGGTTCAAGCTCACCAGCTGCTCCTTGGAAACCCTATCCAGGATCGCTATGGGTCGGAATCAACTCGATGGCACTTAACAACAACAATAATTGTTGTAAAGGGCATTGCCATTGACATAACACTCTTACTTTAACTGAAGACCTTATTCTAATTTCTCCAAATGTCCCAGTAATGTCCTGTCTTGGAAAAGAAAACTTTGGATCACATACTGTACAAAGTCATGTCTCTATCTTTGTCAATCTGGAATAGTTATTCAGTCTCTCCTTGCCTTTCATAATCTTGCCTTTTTATGAGTGTGTTGTTGTTGTTCAGTGCCATCTAGTTCAGTGCCATCCTGTATATGGTTTCCGAGGATTCACTAGAGGGTTTGAATTGACGACCTTGTGGTTATCATTTATCTTTGAGACCTTTGGATTACTTAAGAATTGTTGAGCTATACCTATCCATTTTAAAGTACACTGTAATATTTATGGGGTCTTTATCCTACGGTGCTTATCATCAGCGCTTATCCGAAGGGTCCTGATCCTAAGCACTTATCCTATAACACCATCCCAGGACTCCATTTATGACTATAAGTCAGTCATTTTTTAGAAAGCCCCTCAATTCTGGTTTTTCCTATATTTTCTTGTGATGAGGTTCAGTTTACGCATTTTACAGGAGGAATACTGTGGATGTGATATTCTTCTTCTCAGTGTATCAGATCAAGGTTCATATGACATTGACTTTCTCCACAACTGTTCTTTTTAAGTGCCATCGAGTCGGTTCCAACTCAAAGCGATCCTGTATAGTGTTTCTGAGGAGCAGCTGGTGAGTTTGAACTACCAACCTTGAGAGTTAAACTGACCTTGCGGTCCAGAGCATTTTCCTGCTGCACCACACCAAAACTCTCCAACAACCAGTTGTTTAACTTCCATCACTTAGTTAATGTGTTAGTTTCCTATTGCTGTTATTAGCAATTACCACAAACTCAGTAGCTTCAGACAACACAAATGTTATTACCTTAACAGTCTGATACTCGTCTTCCTGGGTTCAAATTAAGTTGTTCAGCAAGACTGATTTCCTTTCTAGGGGCTCCAGGGGAGAACCCATTTCCTTCCCTTTTCTAGTTTCTAGAGGAGCTCTGGTAGCGTAGTGGTTACGAATCGGGCTGTGAACCACAAGGTCAGCAGTTCGAAACTACCAGCTGCTCCGCGGGAGAAAGATGAGGCTTTCTACTCCCGTAAGGATTTACACCCTCGGAAACCCTGTACAGGGTCGCTATGAGTCGGTTCCGACTCCACGGCACATAACAACAACAGAGGCCACCCATATTCCTTGACTTTTGCTCCTTTCCTCTATCTTTAAAGGTAGCAACAGTGCATATCTGTGACCATCCTTCTGTAATCGTATCTTCCTCTAGCCACAGCTGGAAAGGTTCCCTGCTTTTAAAGATGTATGTGATAAGATTGAGCTCACCTAGATAACCTTTGGCAAAGACCTGCTGTCAGTGTGAATTAATATTTTCACACGTCCTGGGGACTAAGACATAGACTTTTTTTGTTTGTTGTTGTTGTTAAGTGCTGTGGAGTGTGTTCCAACGCATAGTGACATTGTATAGGGTTTTCAAGGAAAGGCTTTTGCCTACCATAGTAAAGTTGGTATTTGTCATATTTTCCTACTGTAGAGTTACTATATTCCCCTTGTTGTTGCTGTTTAGTGCCACCAAATCAGTTCCAACTCATAGCAACCCTGTATAGGGTTTGCAAGGAGCAGCTGGTGAGCTTGAACCACCCACCATGAGGTTCAAACCCAACTTGTAGCCACACCAGGACTCCAATTTCTTTTTTCCCTCAGCAATTACCTATTTTATTGTGAGTGATAGGTTGAGACTATCTAAATATCTTGTTATTTTGAACTAATTTTTCGTGTCTTAAAATTAAAACATTTTCCCCCCATATTGCCCAATTCTTTTAGGAATTCAGAGATATTCTTCAGACTATGTGTCATAGGTAAGGCTGCCTCCAAAGCAGATCCTAAGACACGGATTTGGGTGGAAGTCATTTATTTGGAATACAACCCAGGAAATACAGAGATAGGGTAAGGAGACAAGGGAAGGGAGAAATCTAATACAGGATGTGTTCATGTGACGCATACTCTTGTGTTGTTGATAAGTACCATAGCGACCCTTTACAGGTTTTCCAAGGCTGTAAATCTTTACAGGAGCAGAAAGCCTCATCTTTCTCGCGAGTAACGACTGGTAGTTTCGAACTGCTGACCTTGAGGCTGCTAAGCCCGATTCGTAACCACTACTCTACCAGAGCTCCTTATACTCTTGTGAGAATGTATTTATTTATTTATTTTAATTGAGGACCATGTGAGTGGGATTAACTTCTCGCGATAGGTGAAGTTGAAGCTGCGTCCGCCATCTTGGCGATAAGAGACTGAGGCGAGCGGTGGCTGTCGTTCGTCTGCTAACGCAAACAACAAAACGGACACATTAGTCACATCTGGGTGACGCTCTCATCGTGTAACTGTTGGCCAAAGCTACCGACAAATCAAAGGTGTCAAATTCAACAGCGGGCAATATTGTCTGCTGTGGCTGCCGGAGGAAGGTGTGTGAAAACCGGAAAGATGGTGCAGTCCTGTTCCGCCTACGGATGCAAAAACAGACACCATAAAGATAAGCCCATTTCTTTCCACAAGTTTCCTCTAACTCAACCCAGTCTTTGTGAAAAATGGGAGGCAGCTGTCAGAAGGAAAAACTTTAAACCTACCAGGCACAGTAGGATTTGTTCAGATCATTTTACTCCCGATTGCTTTAAGATGGGCACCAACCATTTACTGAAAGAGAACGCTATACCTACAATATTTCCGCTTACTGAACCCGATGACAAGATGGAAGGTCTGGAGCTGCTGGAACACACCCCTGCTAACCTCTCCGTTTTCTTTGATCGCAACTACGCTGCGAAAGAGGAAATGCACCTAATGAGAAGGATTCGTCAGCTAGAACAACAAGTTGAAAAACTCAGAAGGATGCTGAAGACGGCACAGCAGCGGTGCAGAAGACGAAAACGGCAGCTAGAGAAATTAAAGGAGGAGATGCTTTGCCAGAGAGAGGAAGGCGAAGTGTCCGTGATAGGCTACGTGATTCTACCAAATTCCTACTTTGAAATAGTTGAACTATAAAAAAATAAGATGTGTCATGATTGTAAATGGGGCGATATCACATAGCCTCTGCTTGCCTTTAAATGAGTTTCGTTTGAAAAAGTGACTACTTGATTGCTTGTATAAAAACAATTCAGAATAGTTTAAAAAAATAAATAGCTGTTTACCATAAAATGATGTTTTTTGTTTATTTCAGGGTTTTTACATTTTAAAATATTTTAGAAGTTGAAAACTAACCTCAGAACTTCATTATAAATTGGTTTTGAGATTTGGAATTTTTGCCTTTTTAATTTGAGTATTTCTAGGAATATTGTAAAAATTAAAGCAAAGTATTGTAAAGTTCAGAAAAAAATGACATAAATTTAAAGTTTAGATTTTTAAATAAATCTTCATTGAAAGAGCTCACTTGCATGAGGTGCCTTAAAAAAAATGTGGAAAAATGAAATTAAAAGATAATGGAATTTTTCCATGAATTTTTTTGAAGCACCTCATATTTCAAATCAGAAGTATGGGTCAGATCATGGGACATAACTTCTCAGAATATATATGAATATTCACATTCATATTTTTTAAATCAGAAAGTTTGGTTACCTTTTCAAGTCGCTTCTAAAGTAAAAATTAGCAGATTAATACTTATAAAAAACAGGCATGGTTGTTTTTAGAACAGAAGCTGAAGAGTTTTTCTAGATCTAATAAAGTATACTCCCCTTCTTTCCCTACCCTCCACTGTCAAAAGTTACAAAATTGGAAATTTATATCCAGTGGAATAAACATTCTTCAATAAACAAGTAGACACTGTTATCAAGGAAGTAATAAAACTGGGGGTCTGATCCTTGACATGCTTTCAATTTATTATTATTATTCCCCCTTTATTAAGAGCCAGCCAACTCCCCAGCTGTAGTTATATTTTCATTCAGATCTCTAACAAACACAAATCTTTGGAAGAATA
This sequence comes from Chrysochloris asiatica, assembly GCF_000296735.1. Lineage (NCBI taxonomy): Eukaryota > Metazoa > Chordata > Mammalia > Afrosoricida > Chrysochloridae > Chrysochloris > Chrysochloris asiatica. Next base: position 3,275,778 of record NW_006408536.1, read on the forward strand.
CAGGAAAACACTACAGGAACAAATAGACAAAATAAATGCTAATTTTGAAGCAATGTAAAACCAATTCGAAATCCAGAAGATTAATGTTAATGTTTCAGAAATGTACAATACATTGACAGGGCAAAGGAGTAGATCTGAAACAGTGAAAGTCCAAATTAGTGAAATTTGAAGATAAATCTCTCAGTACTAGCATGCTAAAAGAACAAACAGGAAAAAAAAATAATGAAAAAATTAGAAGAAAGCCTAAGAGTTATGTGGGATCTATGAAGAGGAATAACTACAGAATATCAGAATTCCAGAACAGGAAAAAACAATAAAAAACACATAGAAAATTTTGGAAGAGTTGTTGGAGGAAAACTTCCCTAGCATCCTGAAAGATGAGAAGGTAAGCAAACAAGAAGCTGAATGAATCAAAAAGGGGGAGGTCTCAATAGGAAATCACCAAACTTTCCTAAACAAAAGACATGAGAGCAGCTCAGGGAAAATGAAAAGTTACCTACAAAGGAGAATCAGTAAAACTAAGCTCTGATTTCTCAGCAGAAACCATGCAGGCAAGAAGACAATGGGATGTTTTGTGAGGTTCCATCGAGTCAGTTCCAACCCTATGTACAACAGTACAAAACATCATTCAGTCTTGCGTCATCCTCACAATTATTGTTAAGCTTGAGCCCAATGTTGCTGCCACTGTGCCAGTCCATTTTATGGGTGTTCTCCCTCTTTCTTGCTGTTCTTCTGCTTTACAAAGCAAGATGTACTTCTCCAGAAACTGGCCCCTCATGATAATATGTCTAAAGTATTAGAGACGAAGTCTGGCCATCCTGTCTTCCAAGGAGCATTCTGACTGTATTTCATCCAACACAGATTTGTTTGGTCTTCTGGTACCTTAAATATTCTTTTCCAACACCATAAATCAAATGCATCAATTTTTCTACAGTCTTCCTTATTCATTGTCCAACTTCCAAGTGCATATGAGGTTATTGAAAATACCATGGTTTGGACCAGGCACACTTTAGTCCTCAAATTGACATCTTTTCACTTGAACACTTTAAAGAGGTCTTGTGCAACAGATTTGCTTAATGCACTACAGTGTTTGGTTTCTTCACTGCTGCTTCCATGAGTGTTGAAGGTTGATTCAAACAAAATAAAGTCTTGGACAACTTCAATCTTTTCTCGATTTACATGGATGGTGTCTCTTGGTCCAGTGGTGAAGATAGTTGACTTATTTACAATGAGGTGCAACCCATACCTAAGGCTATGGTTTTCATCTTCATCAGTATTTCAAGCACTCTTCACTTACAGCAAGGAAGGTTATATCATCTACCTATCGCAGGTTGTTAATGAATTTTCCTCCAATCTTGATGCCATGTTTTTCTTCATATAATACAGCTTCTTGGATTATTTACTCAGTATGGTAAAATAAAAAAAACCTGTTGCACACCTTTCCTAATATTAAACCATTTGGTGTAACCTTGTTCTGTTCGAACAACTGCCTCTTGGTCTATGTACAGGTTCCTCATGAACACATTCAAGTGTTCCAGAATGCTTATTGTCTGCAATGTTGTCCATAGTTTCTCATGATCCACACAATCAAAAGCCTTTTGGGTAGTCAATAAAGCACAGGAAACATCTCTCTGGTATTCTCTGCTTTTAGCCAAGATCCATCTGAAGTCTTATACCTCTCATTCTAGGACCTCATCTGAATCAGACTTGAACATCAGCAGTTCCTTGTCAATGTACCGTTGCAGTCCTTTTTATATTATCTTTAGCAAAATTTTACTTGCATGTGATATTAATGATATTATCCAAAGATTTCCACATTCCGTTTGGTCACCTCTCTTTGGAATGGGCACAAATCAGCTGGCTAGGTAGCTGCCTTCCATATTTCTTGGCATAGATGAGTGAGTGCCTTCAGTGCTGCCTCTGTTTATTGAAGATTTAAATTTGTATTCCATCAATTCATGGAGGCTTGTTCTTTGCCAGTATCTTCAGTGCTATCTCTTGAAATGATTGAACATCAATCATTTCTTTTTGGTACAGTGACTCTGTGTATTCCTTCCATTCTCTTTTGATGCTTTATGCATCATTCAGTATTTTGCCCAAAGAATCCTTCAGTATTTCAAGTTGATGCTTGATTTTTTTCCCTCAATTGTTTCAGCTTGAGTAATGCTGAGAAAGTTCTTCTCTTTTGGTTTTCTGACTCTGGATCCTTGCACATGTCATTATAATATTTGACATAGTATACTAGTGCTGCCCTTTGAAATTTTATGTTTACCTGTTTTACCTCCTGATTTCTTCTATTTTCTTTAACATGTCTACACTAAAGTTTCAGAGTCTCTTCTGACATTCATTTTGGTCTTTTCTTTCTTCCTTGTCTTCTTAATGACCTTTAACTTTCTTCCTGTATGATATTCTTGATGTCATCCCACAACTCTTCTGATCTTTGGTCATTGTTCTCCAGATGATCTCTAAAATCAGACGGGATATGTTCAAGGCCGTATTTTGGCTCTTGTGGAATTTTTTTTATTTTCTTCAGCTTCAGCCTGAACTTGCATATGAGCAGTTGATGGTCTATTCCACAGTCTGTCCCTGGCCTTGTTTTGGCTGATGATATGGAGTTTTTCCACCATCTCTTTCCCACAGCTGTAATCAGCTTGATTTCTGCATGTTCCGTCTGGTGAGGTCTATGTGTCATCTCTTAAGTTGTTTAAAAAGGTATTTACAATGAAGAAGTCATGGGTATTGCAAAATTCTTTCATGTGCCCAGAACCATCAAGAATGAAGAGCATGAGTGGACCATGAGATCCTATCCAGAACAGTGGAAACAGCAGAGATGGTGGCAGAGGTAATGGCATAGAGAGATAGAACAGTTAAAGACTCTAGGCTCAGGGACTGAGTCAGGCTGTGTGCCTATGGGCAGGAGACTGGCTTGCAGATTATGCCTTTAGGACATTTGTTTTGAATGTGTACAGCAAATATTTTTGCTTTGTTTATTTGTGAAAAAGAAGATGTTAAAAAAAGAAGCCACAGGGAGAAAGCAGAATAACTGTTATTACAAGGAGGGGAGAGTAATCATTGAGAAGAAACAAAATGTATGATTGGTTGAAAGTAAAGCTGATGATCTTGTCTGGTTACCTTCACTCAATTCACAATTATTATTTTTTTAAAGTCTTTCATGTCATCACCAGCATCCTTTCTATTACTAAGGCCATATTTTCCAACCAACTACTGAACCTTCTTCTTTGTTTCCAACCTTTGCATTTCAATCACCAGCAATTATCAATACATCTTGACTGAATATTTGATACAAAATTCTAAAAGAAAATAATGCCAACCAAGAATCATATACCCAGCAAAGCTGTCCCTCAAATATAATGGCAATATTAAGACATTTTCAGATAAACAGAAATTAAAGGAATTTGTAATAATCAGACCAATTTTACAAAATATACTAGTGGGTTTTCTTTACAGATAACAACCTGAGATTAACATACATGATAATACCACCCAGAACTCAATCCAAATACAGAAGTATTTAAAGTAAAACAGACCTACAAGACTGAAAAAAAATGAAACCCGAGGTATCAATTTATAAAGAAGTCAACTACAAAGCAAAAAGAGTGACTAGTGTAGATACAGAACTTCTGGCTAGGGAATCAAGTAGATTTCAAGATTAAACAGACTGCTTTAAATTAGCAAACTATTAATAAATTCAAAGAAAATTAATACACTTTCACATCAAAATATGAGAGGAAAATAAGATTTACTAAACAGTTATAAAAAAGAAAAGAAAATACTCAGAAAACCCACTAACAAAATGAACTCAGCCCAGAAAATTATGCTGAACAAAGAAACCAGCAACACCACACACACACACACACACACAGCAAAATAACAGCAATCAGTTCAGACCTTTTGATAATTACACTGAATGTAAACAGATTAAATGCACCACCCAAGGGACAGAGAACAGCAGGATGGATAGCAGGGTCCTTCAATATGCTAAAGATTAACAATGAATCTGTAAAGCGCTTCATAACATGGATGAACCTGGAGGGCATTATGTTGAGTGAAATTAGTCGATCACAAATGGACAAATATTATATGAGATCACTGTTGTACAAAGTTAATACATGGGATTAAAGAAACATTGCATGATGGCTAGCTGAGGTGGAAGAGGAAGCCGGGGTGGGGAAAAGAAAAGTATTAATGGGTTGTTGTTAAGTGTCATCCAGTGGATTGTGACTCATAGTGACCCTGTATAGGATTTCTGAGGAGCGACTGCTGGGTTGGAACCACCGACCTTGTGACTCAAACTGACCCTGCAGTCCAATGCATTCACACAACACCACACCAGGACTAGAGGGTAGATGCATGTTAAAATGGATAACTGGACAAGAAATATACAAGAGGGAGGTTGACAGAGGAAAGATGAAGGTAGTGGGGAAAAAAAGAGTAATGCAAGAGTTAAAATGAATAGACACAAATTCTGTTAACTGATGGTACATGGAGGGGATTGCAATCATTGTAATGAAGCAAAGGATAGGATTTGCTGAATGTAAAACTGATGATCTGCTCTGTAGACCTTCATTCAATTCACAATAAAAAGTTAACAACAACAAAATGGTATGATTGTCTTTAAGCTTTTGATTCAGAAAGACCTGGGAAATCTGAAAACCTCTGTTTTATTATTTGAGCATAACAATAAGCAATATTCTAGGAGTAACAGGATTCTGCGCTAAAGTAGTATAATGCTTTGTTTTCACATATAATGATTTTAGGTACCACATTGCAATTTAAACTGCATTGTCCCTATTATTCTGCAACAACAGTTAATAATGTCTTGGTAATGCTGCTCCTGCATAGCAGTTGATAGATGATAATCCTTCAGCTCAGCAGCATAGGATATGATTTCCTCTAGATACATATTTCATAGAGTAACCTTTAGTCATTTCAAAGCTAAAGTGAGTAAAACATCAAATTAGACTTAAAGGAAACATAAATAATAGATATCTGCAAACATTTATCATACTTCTATTTCAGGTTAAGACAAGGGTTAAAGACCTGACTTAGAATTCAAATGAGTGAGTATCACTGTGAAGACTTTCTAACCTCAGTGAGTATCAGTTTTCTCTTCTATGAAATGGGGTTAGTAAAATCCATAGGAACTCTGATGGCACAACAATTAAGTGCTCATCTGCTAATTGAAATGTTGGTGGCTCAAACCCACTTAGCAGTTCTGCAGGATAAAGACCTATAAAGAATATAGCCAATAAAACCCTATGGGGATAGTTCTCCTTCATCACATGAAGTCTCTACGAGCGGCAAATCTACTCAAAGGCACACAAAAGTCCATGCCTTACAAGATTGTTGAGAAGATTAAATGAGATTATCTATGTAACATATTTAGCCCAGGGCTTGACATGTAATGAGTTTTTGATAAATATTAGCTATTAGTATAATAAGTATTAGAACAGTGCAACACACACCGAAGACAAATAATAGGATGCAATTTTTCAATGGAAGGTACGTATACTGCAGGGTTGAGGAAAGCAGGATAGAAAATACCTCATAAATTCTGCTACTCTAAGGAGTCCTAGTGTCACTGTGGGAGAAAGCCCTGGATCACAAGTTCAATTTGAACCACAAAGTCGGTGATTCAAACTCACCAGCCATTCCTTGGAAGCCCTATACAGGGTCACTGTGAGTCGGAACCATCTCAAAAGCACTTTAACAATAACAAGGCAAAAGAGATAATATTATGAAGTCAGGAATTGGGTAGTAGTTTGAATGGAGAGTCACCTCAGACAGTTTCATTTAGATATAATTATTAATTTATCCGTGTGATTAGAATTCCTGGCCTATATCTTAGATATTTCCAGGAGTATTGGCTGTACAAAGGAGCAGGACCAATATACTTTAGGCATGCGAAAGCACTGACCTTGGGTTATGTGGGGAAACTGAAATGGAGGATATTGTCTGGAAGTAGGGCAGTGTTTGAGCAGTGTTTTTAAATGTTTTCAGGAACCAGATGATTGATTAGGAAAAAATAAAAAGTCAAGTTAAATATCAAAAAGATAAAGATAACCTAAATGCCCATATATGGAAGACTGGATAAGCAAGCTTTTGTAGATACACACAATAGAATATATTTCATGAAGAATCTATGAAACACCTCATATCATGAATGAACCTAGAGGACATCATGATGAGTACAATTAGTTCATCAAAAAAGGGCAAGTATTGTATGAGCCCACTAGTATAAAAACTCAAAGAAAAGTTTTTCATAACAAAATTAACATTATTTGATGGTTACCAGGGATGGGAAGGAAGGGAGAATAATTCATTGATTAGAAAGCAGACAGGTGTCAACTTGAGTGAAGGGGAAGGCAATAAATATACAATGGGGAGGTTGGCAGAAGAATGATGAAGGCAGGGGAAGACACAGGGAGAAGTGCTAGAGTTAAAGGGAACAGAGGTGAATATTGGTATATACAAAATCCTGCAAGAGCAGTGATCTATGGATACAACCCACCAGCCACTCCACAGGAGAAAGATGAGGATTTCTGCTTCCATAAAGTTTCACAGCAATTGAAACCCCACAGAGGGCTGATATGAGTCAGAACTGACTCAAGGGCACCTAACAAAGAGCCGCAACAACAACACTGTGTACATACATGGATAGCTACACAAGCTGGACAGGTGTGGGGGGAAGAATGGGAGTATAGCCCCACATATATAAAGGGTTAATGTGATATTTGTCCTTTGCTGCAAACATAACCATGAATGTGATGGAATACACAGGTGACAAAAGTATGAAAATTCGTAGGTATTACCAAATACTTTGAGCAAATGATTTGCTGGGGCTGGAGGCTCAGAACCATGGTCTCAGGGGCACACCAGGATCAACTGGCATAACATAGTCCTCAAAGACAGTGTTCTACATTCTACTTTGGTGAGTAGCGACTATGATTTCAAATACTCATGAACGGCTATCCAACATGCAACTATATGTCTCTTTCTGTCTGAAGGACAAAGAGTGATGAAAATAGAAGATGCTTGGAAGTAATTAGTCCAATGGGCTAATTGAACACACAAACATTAGTCTCCAAGACCCTGAGACCAGAGGAACTAAATGGTGCCTTTGGAAGGGATCCCATTAGAAGATCCTTGATAGAATGGGAGAAAATGTGGAACCAAACTCAAAAGCATAAAAAAAGACCAGGCTTACTGGTCAGACAGAAATTGGTGGAACACTGAGACTACGGCACTTGTTCACCCTCCAGGTCTGAAACTGAACTCACAACCATGGTGAATTTTCATACAAGCAATAGATAGGTATACAGGGAGACAACACCACCAGTGAGGAGTGCCCACCATAGAATGGTCAACCATCTGAAATCAAAAGAGCAGCATTCCCCTAAGAAGAAAATTCTGAAGGTTTCGTTGGGAAAGAAGGAGGAATGAAAACTAAGAAACATGGATGAGGTGGGATCAATGATATTACATTGAAGGGATTGCAAGTTGGATGAAACTAAGCATACAATTTGTCGAATGTAACATGGATGATCTGCTCTGTGTAAACCTTCACTCAGTTCACAATAAAAAGGTAAAGGAAAAAAAGTCAGCATTTAGGTGTACCTTAGGAAGTCATGGGATTGTGATTCCATTCAAAGGTGTTCAAAATTTACACTCCATGGCTCAAAGAAAGAAAGAAAGCAGTTCCATGGGCCAAATCCTGCCCACAAAGTACTAACTTGTCTCTGAATGACACTGAGTAAAAACTTTTCTTTTCCCAGTAGACTATTAATTAATTTAAGAAATGAAGACATTTCTAACAGGAAGGACAGTCTAGAGTAAAAACATCTGGGTTTTTGTTTAGGCTCTGTCATAGGATTTATGCAAATGAATAAAGGCATAATCAAAAGCACTATTTCTGAGACTCAGTTTCCTCATATTTCACTTACTTACAATAACCTTCTTTACCTAATTATATTAAAAATAAAATTATAAAAATTATACAAAATTATATGAATATATAAAGTTTCTTTGATATCATTCATCACATGTTTATTGTGCCCAATTACTACATGTCATTTTATACATGATCTTGTTTAAGCTTCACCACTCTGTCAAAGAGCAAACTGGAGGGTTTTGTTAAAATTAAAGAGGTTACCGAAGAAGCAAAATGATCCAGGATTGGGCAGTATTAGGTAAGGATTCATCAGTACTGCAACAAAAGAAAATTTACACAGAGCTTAAATACATAGCATCCAGAAACCTACAAGAAAATTCTGATTGGTTGACATTTATAAAATCACAATGATGGCAAGACCCCTTAAACATTATTTTGATTTTCATAAAGTTGGAGTCACTTAAAAACTTATTCTATGGCTATTTCTAGGGGCAGCCAGAATGAATACTCTTCCTGGGAGCATGCTGTGAGAGGAAAGGGAAAGAAAGGAGAATGTCTGCAGACCTCCTGAGGTAGCTGGCTAGTTGACTTTTGAAAGTCAGCTGAGAAAAATAACAAAAAGCCAGTCTGGCCTACATCTTTGGCAGAAACCTCTCCTTATACCAAGTGCCTAGATCTTTTGAGCCCCTATGCAACTCACAAATATCTATGCTGTCATGTTGTCAATCAGAAGAGTGTGCTAAAAATGGCAGATAACTTGCTCAAGTCTCATAATGAAATGGCTGAGCTAGGATTTGAAACCAGACTTGTTTTTCACTCGAAATTCCATGGGATTAAATATCTTTATACTATCTTCCTATGTTTGCCAAGAAAATCTTATTAGATCAAGCATTCAAATGACCCTTGAAAACTATAAAATTCTAGCTAAGTAAGAAATAATAAATAATCTTATCAGGGAGATATTTTAGACACTAAAATTCTAATTAATTTGATTAAGACTCATTGCTGAAGGTTCTTGCGATGGAATATTGATAATAGGCTTTTGGCACTGTTGGCAAACTGGAAGAATTAGATAATAGCAGGGCTAATTGTGATTGGTTAATTTTACCATCCTGCTGGGTATAAAATGACCCATAATTGAAATTGAAAGGGGAACTCATCACCATCAAACAAGATCCAGGAGTGCTGAGATCCTTGCACATTGAATCACCTTAACCCAGGAACAGAAATCTGTAACATGAGGGAATGGCAGAGGAGCAGCAATGACAGAACCAAGAGCCAGAGCACCAGGCACAACAGTGGACTTCCCAGCCCACAAAGCAAATAAAACTTCCAGAGTAGGGTTTCCACAGTCATTTAATTAGGGGAGCTAGATTTCCTGACAGATGGAACTAAAGCCAACTGTTTTCAGGCTGAGGCTTATGGTGGAGTCGTATGCCCTCTGGGCATTTATCAGCAACCCTAAAAGAAATTTGTAACTACTGGAGCAGGGCAGAGGCCAGATCAAGGGTCAAGGGCCAGATAGAGGCTTGCTTGTTGGTATGGCAGAGGAGAGGTGGTCCTGACTGGAAGAAATGTGTTCTGACCGTTTACTGATCCTACACTGTAACCTGCTAAGTTCCCTAATAAACTCCATAATGGTGAGTATGGTTTCTGAATTCTGTATGGTCATTGCAATGCATTAATGAAACCAGAGGAAATATAGAGAGTACTGTGGGAAGGACAGTAGGTGCCATTTTTTGCAACACCCATGGCTCAACTTTCAGCCAAGCAATAAACAGATATATAGGGGTCCAATCCATACCAAAGGCTGTGGTCTTTGATCTTCATCAGTAAGTATTTTAAGTCCTCTTCACATTCAGGAAACAAGGTTGTATCATCTGCATATCACAGGTTGTTAATGAGTCTTCCTCTAATCCTCAAGCTGCATTTTTCTTCATAGAACCCAGCTTCTCGGATTATTTGCTCAACCATACAGGTTGAATAAGTATGGTGAAAGAATACAACCTTGTCTCACACCTTTTTTAATTTTAAACCATTCGGTGTTCCCATGTTCTGTTCGAACAGCTGCCTCTTGGTCCAGGTACAGATTCCTCATGACCACAATTAAGTGAATACTCATGATTCGGAATGTTGTCCATAGCTTGTTATGATCCACATAATCGAAAGCCTTTGTGTAGTCAATAAAGCAAGCAAAATTCCTCACCACTGGACCAATAAACAACATTTTTATCAATGGAGAAAAGATTCAAGTTGTCAAGCACTTCATTCTTCTTGAATCAACCATTAACTCTCATGGAAGCAGCAGTCAAGAAATCAGATGACGTATTGTATTGAGCAAATCTGCTGCACAAGACCTCTTTAGTGTTGAAGAGCAAAGATGTCAGCTTGAGGACTAAGGTGCACCTGACCCAAGCCATGATATTTTCAATAACCTCATATGCATGTGAAAGCTGGCCAGTGAATAAGGGAGACCATAGAAGAATTGATCCTTTTGAATTATGGTGTTGGAGGAGAATACTGAAAATGCCGCAGGCTGCCAAAAGTAAAAACAGATCTGTGTTGGAAGAAGTGCAGCCAGAGTGCTCCTTGGAGGCCAGGATGGCAAAACTTCGTCTTTCATAATTCAGAGATATTGTAAGGAGGGACTAGTCGCTGGAGAAGGATATCATGTTTGGTAAGGTGGAGGGTTAGAGAAAAAGAGGAAGACCCCAGCGAGATGGACTGGCCAAGTGGCAGCATCAATAGGTTCAAGCGTGGCAATGATTGTGAGGTAGGCCCAGAGCACAGCAGTGTTTCGTATGAGTCGGTACCAACTCAATGGCACCTAACAATGGGGGTACAATAACACTAGGGAGGTACAAACTCCTTAGACAAATCAATCATTTGAGAGCCAAAGAGCAGAATTTGATTTACAATGAAGTTCAGAAGGCAATAAGGGTTAGCAAAATAGGAGAAATAAAAATGTGAAACGCAGGGAGAAATTCAGATAAGTGACATTATTATATGGTGAGGATTGCAGTAAACGACACGAAACAAAATGTGTATGAATTGTAGAATAGAGAACTGATTTGTTCTGTTGTTATTGGTGTTAAGTGCCATCAAGTCCCTGCCGACTCATAGCGACCCTATACACAATAAAAGGGAACATTGACCAGTCCTGGACCAACCTCACAGTCACTGCTACATTTGAACCCATTGCTGTTGCCACTGAGCCAATTCATCTTTTTAGGGGCCTTCTTCTTTTTCTCAGACCCTCCACTTTACCAAACATGATATCCTTCTTCAGAGACTGGTCTTTCCTGATAATATGTCCAAAGTATGAGAGACGATGTTTGGCCATCTTGGCTTCCAAGGAGCACTCTTCTGACTGTACGTCTACTAACACAGATTAGCTTGTTCTTTTGGCAATCAAAGGTACTTTTAATATTCTC